>NC_034412.1:33624560-33726657 GCF_002078875.1 Numida meleagris | reverse complement strand
TGTCAGCGTGCGCGTTGCATAGAGCTTGTATCCCTGGACCCTGTATCCCTGGAAGCATATATGCTATATAAGATGGTGTGTTGCTACAATAAAATCGGACGCATCTCATATTGAGTTGATCGTGCGTTCCCCACGCGAGTACCGGTAGGGCAACCCTTTTGGGGAAACTTGGGGCGTTCCCCAACACCTGAATGTGTTTAAAAACCATTTGGATGTGGTGCTCAGGGACATGATTTAGAGGTGGGTTGTTAGAGCAGTATGGTTAGGTTGTGGTTGGACTTGATGATCTTGAAGGTCCTTTCCAACCTGAGCAATTCTATGATTTCTGTGATTTCTATGATCTTTCCCGGCACAGAGGTGAGACTGATAGGATAGTAGTTCCTGGGATCCTCCTTTTTACCTTTCTTAAAAATGGGTGTGATGTTGCCTTTTTTTCAGTCACCAGAGATTTCACCTGTTTGCCATGACTTTTCAAATTTCATTGGGAGTGTCTTGGCAACCAGATCAGCTAATTCCCTCAGGATTCTGGGATGCATCTCATCGTGACCCATAGACTTGTGGATGTTCGGGTTCCTCAGGTAGTCACAAAACTGGTCTTCACTTACAGTGGGAGGGACGTTGTTTTCCCAATCCCCTCCTACCAAACCAAACATTTGAGTGCTGTGTGGCGAGCAGTTATCAGAGAAGACTGAGGAAAAAATTTGTTAAGTTCCTCAGCCTTCTCCTTGTCTGTTGTTACCAGCCTGCCTGTGTCACAAGCTAGGGGGTGGTGGTACACCCTCCTGGACTTTCATTTTTTGGTTGAGGTACTCTTTGTTGAAGATCAGTCCAGACTCAGGTTTGAACAAACACCATCACCATCAGGTTTGTTCATCTTTTAGATGACGACTGCCTAAAAACTGCTTATAATTACATCGTTGATTAGATAGGAATCAATTGTCTGCCTCTTAAGAAGACTGGATTAAAAGGAAGGAAGACCTAGTTTCGTCCAAAATATCAATTAAAATCCAGGTTGAGGGGGGAAGTGCTGCAATGGAAGCTGAGCTTCATCCAAAGTGTGACATCTCTATGTACTGTGCATTGAGTGCTGAGAAATTTTCATAGTCAGAATTGTGGGTTATAACTGTGTTTGCATATTGAATGTCCTGTTCCCTTCAAAGATCATCAGACTAACTTATTCCCTTGCTTAGTCTGATAACTATTCAGTATTAAGAAAGGAAGGTGAGTGTGGGAATACCTGGGCTGCATAGCACTGTTGGCTTGTGGTCACGCTAGAGGCAGTTGTTTAAGTAAGAAGACAGTGATCAAAGATCACATCAAGATTATAGTACTAAGAGGCAAAATAGAAGCTGGAATGCAACAAAGGATCGGAATACTTATCAGATTGTTTCAAATATAATATGTTATATTATACAATTATACAATTATATATATATTAATGTATATTATATATATTATACAATTATATTAACAACTATAATTGTTTCAAATCAAAAACTGATTGGTCAAAACCAAACCAAACAAAAACATAAACTATAATTTCTGCCTGGTTGAACAGTAGGAAAAGGTGAGAGATTATTTACATTCAATCAGAGAAGGCAACAGGATCAATTACTGAAAATAACGCATAGCCTTTTTCTGCTCTTTCATGCTCAGAACCATAACCTCGATACAGGTAATACTTCCTCTGAATATACAGTACTTTGTATTTTCCTACTCTTCAGAAATCTTTCTTTCATACTGCTAAGTATTTGCAAAATACTTCGTATTTAAAATAGGAACACTGAAGATAAGGGAGAGTATCTGTCAGGTGATAAATTTCCTAAAGTAAAATTTGTTTAAGGGCATTTAACCTGGCCATATCAAAGAGGCTGAACTCCCATAGTAGTACACCCTGATTCTATTTTCAAACTAAAAAAAGTTTGCATGCTAAGAGCCTGTCTTTTAAGTTTCTTAGTTGGCCTAATAAGAGGTGTTATCTACTGCATAATGCTAAGATTGCATCTCATCAGCAAGAAATCCAGCCTATTTGTTGTAATGGTTTCTAACAATAATATTTATTCTACTTTCATCCAAATTTCTGAGCATTAACATAAATTTTCTCTTTGTACTTGGCTATATCTTGCAAGAGTTGATGTATTCATCATAACACAATGAAATCATTGAATGGCAAGGCACGGAGTTCACTGGCAAAAGTTCCTGCATGTCAGAGCGTTTTGATGAACAGCTCGGGAAAGACTGTCTTCATTTTACATGGAATATGAAATTAGTGACATGAATTTGGAAAGGCCTTGTGTTATCCTGTGCAAACATTATGAATAGGCTTGTGACACGATGCAGTATGTGCCTAAAATATTGGTTTTCTGATTGCAAGGCACAAATTTGGCACTTGATCTGATGGACAGGGATACCAAAAAGAAACCACACGAAAAGGAGGAGGGAGGGGGGAATATTTTTGTGCCAGCTTAATTAGTATAATACAGTACTTATGAGAATAAAAATATTCCTCCTTAAAAAATAGAGTGGTATTTTCATTTTGACTTTGTCAGCTTCCAGATCTACAGTGACATGTGGATATTTGTCAGCCCAGAGGATATTTTTCCAGTAACACAGTGTTCTGAATAAGTTATTCATGAACACATGAGAACTGAGCAAATTCCACTAGCTTTGCTTTTGATTGAGAAAACAACTGCGACAACTTATGTTCTTTAACTTTCTATTCCAAACGCTGGCCAGCTAACCGCAGGTTTGAATGAGCTTTCTGTGTCTGGCAAATCCCATACCAAACCTGACATGGTTTAAACATTTTTAGGTAACAAACCCTGTTACTGAGGAAATTGAAAAAATGACAAAATGGTAGAAGAGCTCATGCCATATGTTTTGGGAAAAAAAATAAGGAGAAAAGTAAAAATATCTTAAGTTAGTAGGGGACTAGAAGGTGGCAGAACTAGAAAGACAGTAGAAAGCTATTGCAGAGTCAACATCTTTTCAAAAGTCCCAGAGGGTGGGAATTCATCCTCAGCAGACTCAGTCTGCTTCCACCCTTAAGGGATGCATGAAACTGCAATCTATTTTCTAACTTTAAGCTCAAGTAATTGTAAGCTTACATAGCTAGCAGGCTAGGAAGCTCCCTTTGAGAAACATTTCTGGTCTTTTTTTGTATCCACCAGTGGTGAAAAATAAACTTCACTTGTAGAAGGTCCTCTACTGCAGGAAGGCGAACCCTTTTCCTAGCCACAAATAAGTCTACAAATCATGTTGCAAAAGAAATAGAAGCTTATTTTACGTTATATTTCCCCCTGTATTTATTATTTTAGACAGAATGTGGGTCGTGTCTAAGAGGCTTATATGGAATAAAACTTCCACTTTTAAAACTATTTGTTCTCCCCATCTCTTCCTCTGCACAGGAAACTCTTATTATGTGGCTTAATTGGAAACATACTTCTGGGATGGGAATGTAAAAAACATAATGTTAGCCAGCTGAGGAATGGAGACAGGCTTCTTTGGCAATCTCCTATCTGTTGAAACAGCTAAGATTTGGAAATGAATTATTCAAAACCATACTTGCACTGTACAGGAACCTTGATATGGCACTTAAAAAAAAAACAAGCCTGGAATCTGTTTAGTAAATTTCTCCAGCTCAGATCTCCTGAGGCTTGATGAACTCCCTGCATGGGAGTAAGAAAGAAAGATATTTTTATGATCTTGGGAATGGGAAGAGAGGGGACATTATCGTTAATGATGTGCCAGAATTTCCACCACTAATTCATATCTACTGGGAGGGCTGCATCACAATTACAAAGATGCTGCATGGATGCATCTAACATAAAAATGAAATCTGATGTATATAGTCTATACTTTGAGCCAAAGCATAGCATTTTTTTAGACAAAGAGAACAGTGTCATGTAGGTGGGTGAGTGCACTTTCGCAGATGTATCCAATTTTTCAGTGACAAATTTTAAGTTTATAAGAAAAGCAAATATTTATGTGAAAGACATTTTATCAAAACCTATTGCTTCATGGCAAAAAAAAAAAAAAAAAAAAAGAAATATCTAGATAGAATATCTATACTGTTACATTTATAAGTGGTTCATTTAACCAAGGCATTCAGAGCTCTACTGTGAGCACCTGAACTCTTTAATTCCACAGAGACATGCATGATAACATATATTTTGCAAGACATAGGTTGTAATGGAATTTACCAGTCAACTCTGCTCTATGGACTAAGTAATTAACCCTGAAATTTTGATTCATTCATCATCTTTATTAGTACATATTAGTAAGTCCACAAATTAATAGCTATTTTAAATATAATCATATTTAAAGACTTTATATCAATCATTTGTATCTTTTTTACTTTAACAACATGCTAGAACGTTGAATAACTAAAGACATATTTGATTTAAGTTGTCATTTAAACTTTAAAAACATTTCAGGTGTTTGAAGATAAGCATCATCACTCCTGCAGTAAGTAACTCAGTCTTTGTCTCAACGCAAGTAATATCACTGTATACAAATACACAGTCTATCACCAGTGATATTCCCAATTCATAAATGATTTGCTTATAAACATTGCAAAGTTTATTTTTTCCATTTCTTCAGAAATGTCAGTTATTTAATTGTTCTATTACAGAATCTTATGAGTTGGAAGGGACCCTTAAATGTCATCTAGTCCAACGCCTCTGCAAGGAACAGGGACACCTACAGCTTGATCAGGTTGCTCGGAGCTCAGTCTAGCCTGACTTTGAATGTCTCCGGGGTGGGGCATCCACCACCCCTTTGGGCAGCCTGTTACAGTGCTTCACTACCCTTACTGCAAAAACACTTCTTCCTCGTATCCAGTCTAAATCTCCCCTCTGTTTGAAACCATTTCCCCTTGTCCTATCACAGCAGACCCTGCTAAAGAGTCTGTCCCCTTCTTATAGCCTCCCTGAAAGGCCGTTGTCAGATCACCCCAGTGCCTTCTGAGACGATTTCTGCATTTCATGATGTTTTCTACACTGAATCAGCTGCTATTGACAAAAGCGCCTGAGGGAGTGCAAAGCCTCTGTCTTACCAAAAGTCAGTGCGATCTGAGCTCTTCTGTCTCTTCTGAAAATGAGACTTACTTTTCTAAGCCACTCACACACTGTAGAAAACAGTATTTTATGCCTATTAGTTTCACAGACAATTTCATGGAAATGATAATTAGGTAGTGAAAACTTAATTACAGAATTTATGCTTTCATGTTGGAAAAAAATACTAAATTAAGCCTGTTGTTACTGGAAAATAGCACAGGAATTTCATTAAAGTAGCTTGACTTCGAATTAAGAGTGAGGAACAACTGCGTTTTAACTTCAGGCATTCAGAACACACATGAACATTAAGGGACACAGTAACTTTTACATAAGAATACCATATACAACAGTGGTTGAAGCTGTGATTATGATACAGAGTACATTATAAAGATTAGAAATTCTTGGTTTTGTGAGTCTCAAATTAATTTGCAAAACCAATACTATAAATGTTGACTGGCCCAATGTTATTTTTTTTTGTCATTTAAAACCATTTTTTCCTTTTCTCAAGTATGAGTCACTTTGAAAAATATAAGAAGTATGCTGAACAAAAGGCAAATTTTGTTACGATACATTGTGTGCTTTTTTTTTTTGTCTTTCACTATCTAAGCTAGAAACAGTGAAATAGGTGTGCTATTTTATTTTTTTAATTTTTAAAATTTTCATGGTACTATCATTAGGCTCTTTTTTTTTTTTTTTAATAGTTTATCCTCAAGGAAACTTTGAATAGTACAGCTGGTTTAAATACTCTGGGAAAGCCTCCTTTATGGGATGTGTGCAAGATAGACATCGAATTAAAATAAAAAGAGCTTTGGAGCTTTGATTGGAGAATTTTGTACTGTAAAGGCAATCTGCATTGAAAAAGAAGCCGTGAGCTCAAAGAAGGGACTTCTCTGTGTAATAAAGGTGCTGTAAAAAATGCTCAAGAACGCAGATTGGGAAAAGTTTGTTTTAAAATAAAAATCTTGATAAACTGTGGACTGAGAAAACAAAGTAATTGCTTCTGAATCCTGCCAGCAGATCCCAATTTCTCCCTTTTGCTCTTGTTATCGTTATTGCTTTCATCATTATCTGTCTCACACTATATGAACTCCAGGAGTTCAAAACAAGCTTTCAAATCTGTAGCATACAAGGCTTTGTTATTATAAAACACTGTACATTCACGGTGTTCATATTCATGAAGACTAAGTTTGAGTGCATTGTGTCAAATTTTGAATAAACCCATGCCATATCATGATACATTTAACAAGTATCTTTATTTACATCAGAAAATTGATTTGGCTCCAGGAATGATGTTACAGCATGATAGTCATGACAGAAGATGAATTCCTACTCATCTAATTTTTCTGTGGTACCAGATGGTGTAACAATATAGCCATTTCATATCACTGTTCAACAGCTTTATGTTTCAGAACTGCTACAACCATCCATGTACACATCTGCCAGTGCAAACAAGCTGCAAGGCTTACTACTCACTAAGGAAGGATGTCTGAAAGCAGGAAAATATGCCACCAACTTTTCTCTATGCATTACTCTTGAAGCTATTTAAATCACGTTCTTCATCCTCAAGAGTGGCCTGAGCTGTTGCATGTCACATTGAGATTCAACCTTAGAAGATCCTTTCTTTATTGCATCAGTTTCATACATCCTATTTTCCAATTGAGAGTGGCAATAGTTCTTACTGTTTTTCTTTCTTGTTTCTATCTGGCCTTCCTTAGTTACTGAACACTAAATCTCATGGAGTTTGGTTAGAAGCACAACAAAAGGAAGTGTTGCTCTTTAAGCTCGTTATAGTTTAAATGTTATATGAGCTACTACTGAATGAGTTTTACCATCTTTATGTTAAGTATATGCAATTAAATTTGCTGTTAGAATTCCCTGCAGTATTTCTCCAAATGATTCTCCCCAGTTAGTCAAATTGCTTTACTGATTTTCTGCAGAGGGGAAAAATACAGAACGCAGAAAAAGAAAGAACCAAAGCAATAAATGCAACAAATAAATAAGGCCAGGCTGATATAGTTCTTTCTTAATAGATACTAAAAAAATAGGAATAATTTACTTTTGCACTGACAGTTACTAAACTTTACATCTGTTGTTAATGATTTATTAACATAGCAGTGATAATCTCTGAAATCCATGTTGTTTTTCTCAGTGTTGTGAAATACTGCAACAAATAATGATGAGAAGTTGATATATTAATAGTTTTTTTTAAGTTGTAACAGTGTGGATATCCTCAAGCTGCTGTGGCCCAGTGCAATAAGACGGGAATAACTGCATATAATACTTGCTCCTTTGCCATGATCTGTCTTGAGAGAGAAAGCAGGCTCTTCCTGGGTCCTATATGGCCCCAATAAACACATCAATATTTTTTATGTGTCCAAGGAACAAAGCGCTAGCAGCATGCTGCTGCCTGCCTGGCAGTGCTGTCAGAGAGCCACAGAATTCTCCCGCCAAGCAGCTCCATGTGAAGCTGACCACAAGGAGCTATGGTTCAGCTTAAACTCTGAGCTTTTATTACATACTGAACTTGGTGAGATCAGGAAAAAATGCAATGTCATATTCATCCACTGTGCATTGATGTAAACTGATAGGCATGCACTAGTCTTGACAGCAAGCAGTGAATAACTGAAAGCTGCGTACAAAAAAGTTGAATTGCTGCCATAGATTAAATGGACACCACACATAGATTGATAGGTACATAGATTTTCTTTTTGAGGAACAAAAACAACAACAGAAAGGTGGCTTACCCACGAACCATATGTGGGATCAATTGCTGACTGAAGCCAGCTTCAGCTAAGGAAAAAAAAATACAGCTTTGAAAGTTCCCATGTTTGTACATGTCAAATCCTGACATCTTTCCCTTGAAAGGTTGGTTCATTTTATAATACATCTAGGCACAATGTGTTGGCACTTTCAGGAATACTGATTAGGTATCTGAGAGTAAAAACAACAGAACTTGCAGTGAGACTGCAAATATTTTTCAGGTTATTTTTACTCATGACGGGAAAGGTAGGACAATACTATTAAAAATAACAAGTTGAGTATAGAAACTAACTGATATTTTGATTTTATAAAGACTTTTATAAAGACAAATTATGACCTGATGAAAATCAATAAATGAGAAAACATTCTGGAACTGAAGTGCTGGCTTCCTTCCTGCGTTCGCTGCTGGGAGAGGAGCCCATGCTCCTGTGGCAGAGCTGAGCAACAAGTAGGCACATCTTTGATCCTGTCATTCTGCCATTTATTTTTGAGGGGAGACGACATACTCAAGCCTGAAGCCTAGAACTGGCCAGAAAATCCTTTTCCTTTCTCTATTTGAGCACTTTCAGTTAATGACAGAAAAGATACCATGTCTGACCTGGCCCTTTTGTCCTCTCACTATGGATAACTGGCACACTCACAATGAGCAGAAACAGAGGTAAGTGCTAACAGCTCCCTGTATTACTTCAGGTAGTAGGGGGCACAAGGCTGCTGGGAGATAAAATTGCAGCGTGGTACTCTTAACAGTGTATCTTCTAAGGAAATGGGCTGTTAGCCTCTATTGATGCCCTTGTAACTAAAATAAAATGGAACCGCAGGACAAGAATATATACAACAGGAATCAGGGAGTCATAAGAGGCTGTATGCATGGCACATCAGCAAACCACTTATCTATACCTTGAGTTGTGTAACAGTGATCTGCGGGGCTTGATTCGACACTCAGAATCCAAGGTGGCACTTTGCTGCTGTCCATGCTGTTTTCCATCTCTTCTCTCATGAGAGGGAAAGGCAGTGAGCAGTACAGTGAATGTGCCATGCTCATATTCATGTCCATGTCCATGTCCATGTCACAGAAAGCATGCTACATGAACACAGCACTCCCAAAAGCTCCCTGGGAACTCTCTGCCTCCACAGTGTACACAGGGTCCCTTTGACCCTCATTTGTGGAGTGGAAAGATACAACGTGAAGTGATCTGTAAACCATCTGCAGGACATTTACTTACAGTCCACAAGGAACCCATTGCTTACATGATACTATTTTTTTCTTTTCCTAACTAGAAAAAAATGAATGAAAGCAATAACTAGTGTCAGGCATAAAACTGGACAGGCATCCAAAAACATAAACACACACTACACTTCAGTAGTGGGAAACATCCATATTTAACATAACACCACGTATTTTTATGCACTGTGAAATTGCCTCATAGTATATATTTTTACAGTTGTTTTTTTTTCCAAGATAAGGGGTTGTTGTAGCTGTCTTGACAGTGTCACAACGTTGCAATTCCCAAACGCTTTTAACAATAACTGCGGGTCTGACAAGCGCATGCAGAGATGGTGTCAAATAAAAGGGTTTACAACAGCAACAGGCCTGCAGCTTGCCTGCAGCAATAGTCGTGCTCCTCTAGGGAGATTAGGTGTTTGTGAGGAATTCTTTCACTGTGGAAAGATTTCTGAGCTAGAAATATCCTAGATGACTTCAGTTAAGTATTATATTTTCCAAATATAGTTGACATAAAGAGTTAGAATTGCATCTAGGCAGCATCCATCAATAACTTTGGGCTAGGGGGTGCACAGTTTTAAATCATGTACTTTCTTAATTGAGTTCATATTTGTAATTACAAGTCTAAATTTTAATACAGGTATTTTGAATAAGAAGCTTTTTTCTTTCCTCAGGAACGATCCCAAAACTATGCAGAAATCATTACTCTTATTAATTTGCTATCGAGGGAGGTAACAGGAAAAGTCATCACTCTTTTCTATTTTGTTATTATTTGCTCATTTTGAGATGTAATCTAACTCCTGAAGCTGCCAGAGAACTTAATTTTTTTAATTAGCAGTTTGTAATCAATTAGACACATCTGACAGCTACAAAAGTTTATAGGAAAAGCATTTATTTGAAACTAAATTTGTACTTCACCTCAGTTTTGAAAGAAATTAAAAGTAATTCAAGGCTGATTAATAATTTTAATATTGTTTTTAACAAAAACTGTGTAATCTTTGCAATCTTTTAGAGTTTTCTAAAGCTGAGGAGGGTCGTATTTTATAATTTAACTCTCTAATAAAAGTCTAGAATAGACAGATGTTTTTAGTTTTGGAGCATGAGGTGGTGTTTGAAATATCTGAAATGGTGACTAAAGTGCTCTTTGAACACTGTGATGCTTTGAGTGCACAGAAGTTGATAGTGGTGACTGCTCATTAGACTTTCCTCATTAATCCAAAAGAGTATATACCATATTGCCAAGCTGAACATTTAGAGGCAGACATGAAAGAGGGGATTTGTTTTAAAACCACAAATGATTGAGTTTATTATGATTCTGAGTTGTACTGCGAGTGTTTTCAAGTACATGGAAATAAAACATTTACAAGTGAGTCATCCAAAGCAAACCCAACAGGGTTAATCATATCTGACATTTCAAGGTCTCACTACATTTTTGAGATTCTGTTGTGATTTAAGAAGAATCAGTGTTGAAGTCTTTCATTAAGAGCTTTGTAACACAGTAAGGAAAGCAAGTGGTTTCAGAAATTACAGTGTTTATATTACTTCAAAACCTTTAATAATCCTGTGATAATTCCTCACTGTGTATAAAATCTAGAAAAAAAAAATCCCTCATAAAAGCGCAGAACTTAATTTATCTGATACATCTCTCTCATGGCTTTACACATACATAGGCTATGATAAAAATAATATTGATCATTTAAAAAGAATCAAATAATTTATAATATATAAACTCTGATATTATCTGATGGGTTTCTTGTTTTATTTTTAATCTGGTCTTCTGAGAGTTAGTGCTTCTCCACGTTGGGTTTTGAACCTGCTACTTCCCAAAAGGTTGACAAGCAGCTTTCCTTGTACTTGTTTTTGATTAAAAGTTAGCACCAATGCTGCTGATATACTCTGATTACATTTTGCCAGACACCTGCAAGTGCCAAGGACCTGAGGGTACCAATAAGCCTCAACTGGGCCCCCATCCACTCTCCTGCCCTGGGGCCTGGATACCTGCTTAAGCTCAGCCCCAGATCCTTTACCCTTTTTTTTTGGGTTGTGCTGAAGCCTTTTCCTTTGGCTGTGTTTTTTGTTTGTTTGTTTTGTTGGGTATTGATTATGCTTTGTTTTCTTATCTTTGCTTGGCTCTTGCTAGAGCATTTGAGGGATCCACTGGAATCACTGGGTTGCCCTGGCTGCTCCTGGAGTGCTGCTCTTTGCTTGTGAACCCCTGAAAGCAGGTAGGTGTTCTCCTTGCTCTTTCACCCAATATATGGGAACTTAGCTGACATTGCCTATCTACAGAAAGTTCCTAGTCAGTTTGAAGGAGGAGAAAGGTGGTCAGAGACTGTGGTGTTTCTCTGGAAAATAAGAACAGGCTTTGGAAGTGCTGCATTGAGTCTATGTTTTTTAAAAAAAGCAAAAGTAGTGCATTAAGTTATTGGAAATAGTCAAGTTTGTTACTGTCTAATTTTCCTAGTGTTAATATCTGCAGGTTCTAAGTGCTATTAATGATTCTAGAAAATTTGAGTTAAGGAAGGAACAGGGGCAGTACTGTCACTTGTGAAACATAAAGCATGGTATGCAAGAACTGAGGACATTTTCCAGGCAAATGAAAGAGCACTTCTGAAGAAATTTAGTGATGGATCAATTTGCCTTGTGCAGGAATTGAACAAAAAAAGGTCAAAGTTGAAGTTAGTTGACTTGAAGAAAGCCATACACAAGGAAGTGGAAATAAAGCCACCAATAACTAGTATAATGAACTACTGATGCTGGCGGAGAGTATCTGCTATGCTTCCTTTCCTCCAGCAAGCACCAGAGGCATGCTGTGGGCTATGAGACATGTCTCGTGATCACTAAAGTACTCTCCTTACTGTGAACAGCCTTCCTCCAGCAGTGTTCTCGGCTGAGCAGCTTCCTGTTAGGGTGCTTGCAATGGGAAACTGGTGCCTTTGATCAGGTCAGCCCACACATGGGCTTCCTACTGCAGCTCTGGTTCCCAATATTCCCAGCTTCCACTCACTGCCCCCAAGGGATGTGATTTCTCCCACTCTCTCAGAAGTCTGATATTATAGCCTTTTAAGTTAACCAAACTCAAGGTTCAGACCCTGACTACAGTCACTTAATTGCCTTAAGCTTCCCCCTATATATCCACTTTTCTTTCCTGTTATCATTAAGCTCTGATTAGATGGTATTTAAGCAGTCTTTCTTGCAGTGCAAATGGGCAATGGAAAATTAGGCAGTCGTAGCTGATGAAAACGGGCAAAAGGGGAATATCCTTCCTACAAGGGGCAGGAGGAGGAATGTTTTAACCAGTGAGATTGTTTAGAATGTTTTCTTTTATCAAACTGAATTTGGGTGAGTTCTCAAGAAGTCTAGCACAGAGATGGTATACTGACTTATTTATGCTGATGTTAGTTACCTTCGTTAATGATTGTTCAGGCTGTGAAGCGCAGTAGAGAAATAAGTTTTCTAAACTGCAGAGAAAGGAATAAAGTTACATCAACATAAGTGAGGAAACCCATGATGAATGGTTATTTAATGACTTGCAGTGCTGAGAAATCTGGTGTGACACTTCATTTTTAATGATAGATTGTGACCCTTCACCTCAAGGGCAATAATGCTGGGTGTGGATACGGTTGTGTTTCTGGACTTATGATTAGTTCTGTTTGTATGACTGCATGCTCTTGCTAAATTTGATTACAATTCCTGCCCCCCCCCCCCCCCCCACACACACACACCCACTCAGTTACAGATGAATATATTAAAAGCATCTCCCAAAATTTCTTGTTACCTTTTTTTTTTTTTTTTTTGCTTCTTCCTTTTTGATCATTTCCAAGTATATGTATATATTTTTTCCCACTGCTGTTAGAAATTCAAGAACCATTGTGGAAGATTTACCTTTCTTTTCATTTGTCTAGTTATGAAATGGAGTAGAAGTGGAACAGGTGATGGTAGGTGGGATATTTAACACTCTGGCTCATATCCCCTAGAAAACAGAAACAATTCCAAGATTATATTGTAAATTCTTGCTTCAGTGCTCTGACTTTGAAGCAAATGCATTCACTCTGAACTGTTGCAGAGGAGTCTGTTAGTATATGGTCTGATTTTGCTATTCACCTACTGTTTTCAAGAGTATTATGAAACCTATGCTCTCGACTGCTTTTTCTTTCTTAATAGACTTCTCGTGGACAAATATGTTAGACTTCAGATTCACATGCTGCTCTGATCTTTTCAGAGCTTTCATTCTCCCTCTGTTCCTGTTATTCCAAGTTGAATGGAAATGCTGTGAAAGTGAGCTGACAACATATCCTTCTTAATTTAGTTCTCTGTAATGTCTGTTTTGCACTGCAAGGTCTAGCACTCAAGTAGCTTTATTTCAGTCTTGATGTGTGTAAAAGTCATGGCTACAGGACATTAGTGATTATTGTAGAACTAAAATGAAATTAAGTTGCTGTTTTCATTTCTTCTGTTGAAATCCCATTGACCTGGTTGTGGCTACAGAAGGATCACATTTGGACTGATTACCACTTCTAAAAGTAAAATGATGTTTGGATATCAAGTTAAAATGTTTATTGAAAACAGTAAAACTAGAAAGTAAAACATGCCTTCCAGACACTTCCCCCCAAGGAACTCAGCTGTGTTCAAAAAACCTTGGCTTGTGCAATAAAATGTCTACGCGTTGTAATAACAATTTAACATTGCCAATGTACCCTTTGGCATGCCTAGCAATTAGTTTTGGATTTTTGTTTCTGTGTGTGTGAAGGTGTCTGTATGAATTGAGTTTGAACTTGGCTTCTCTGCTACTTATCCTACCCAAATAGAACTCCATAACATGTTCATCTCTTAAATGGAATTCTTGAATTATAACTACTTAGTAACATTAAAGAAACCCCAAAGACTGAAGGTGAAACCTTAAGATGAAAGATTCTGTATCTGCCTTACCTTTAACTTCATAACGTGAGTGTCCATGTGCACTTTGGACTAATAATTATGTGGCATATATGAATATTTTGTAACTTTAGCAGCTGAAACTATTTCTTCTCTTGAGAAACACCTGGCTGTCTGAGGTTTGTGCAAGTTACAAGATGCAGAGGTCAGATTACCTGGTTGTCCTGTGAGGGGGTGGAGTTCAAAGTAACTGTCTCTCTGTCAGCCTTACTGCAACAATCTGAGAAATACTGCAGATTATTTTCTTGTTGTAAACTGGGTTTCCCATGGGAAAAGGAAAATCTAACCTAAAAGCTTGGGGAAAGCTTTTTTCATTAACTTCAGTGGTTTTCATTATCAGGTAATTGTTAATAAACACCTAATAAAAGTTTTTCACATTCCTTCACAACCTTTGCAAAAGCAGAAAAGAACAGGAAAATGAAATGGGGAGGGGGGGAGATAGTATATGGGAGGGGGATTTTTTTTTTTTTTTTATATAAACAAAGACTGCTTCCATATAGGGATAAGAAGATTAAATTTCTTTAATAGCTGGGAAAGGGCTTGCTTACTTTAAATAACTATAGAAACTTTCATTGTGGTGCAGCATTCCAGAATGAGGCCACAAAATCTCTCATTGCATGTAAATTGCTATGTGAATTATGTTCTAGTTATTAATTTAGAACTTAACTGAGATTGACTCCAAAGGGGAAAATAAGGGAGGAAAATAATCTCCCTCCATGCAGTCCTGAAATAATTACCCAGACCTTAGGTCTGGGACCTGACATGAATGAGTACTGGTGATGTCAAATGACTGGATTCTTCTCAAGAAAAGACAGGAGGTGTTGCAGGGAATATCTTTCAGATTTTTTTTTGTGTCAGCCCATGTAGATGGAAATATGTTGGATTCCAAAAAGCAGTACTACACTAGTGCTGCTAAGTTTCTTTCGATCCTTGTGAAAGAAAGGAGTCCCCAGGGGTGCACTGCTTCACTGACTTTACCACTGAGTACTGTTCCCTTTTTCTCCAAAAACAGAGCATGCATGTCCTGCATCCTTCCAAAGGCTGGACTTAGAAGGGAGGTCTATTACTTAGCAATTAGCATTTCATTAACATAATGTTGTAATAGTTGATATAAATACTTTGTTACCATTCAGTTTTTTCCTTTTTCCTGGATGATAAACAACCTATCTCATCAGAGGGCCAGAATGCTCATTTGACTGCTCTTTCTTTATCTAAGTGTATGTAAGGAAGTAAGCATATGAGTTAATGTCTCTTTGGTATGATTCAGCCTTAAACAGTATGGAGTTAATCTATGAAATTATAGATATTTTAAGCCTCTGAACATAAATTTTCTAAAGTAACTATGGGAAAAAAACCCTACATTTAAAAGCATGTAACTCATCTCCCGCTACCCTTGAATTATAACTTGAATGAAAACACTGCATTCAAGTGAACATCAGAAAGACATCTGTGTATTTTATTATACTTTGAATATAGCCATGGATTGCTGATTGTAGGAAGAAATAAACTGTTTCTTCCTGCTCTGAACCGGTGTTCTCCTAAACCATCTGCTGTGCTCTCTATGCAGAGCTACAAAGCACTTGTGAGAAAATAACTTTGCAAATTTGAGAAATTAGATGCGGACAAAGAAGTGAACATATTGAATCTGAATAATGTAGAATCTTATGCAAGCTATTACCTAAGATGAATTTAAAAAAAGACAGTAGCTCATTACAGTCTTACTATTTACAGTAATATTCATTTTCTTCATTTGAATATCCAAATGAATTACCTGTTCTATTTTTTTAATTTAGCCTCTCTTAGGGTACATTTATGCAGTGGTTGATAGCAAGGTCTTCATACCCATTTTTGGGATAGGTTACAAAATGCATTTAGAGAGTCACAAATATGTTTATAAGCCTTTTAAGCAAAGACATACTGTATTTGGCTTTTACTGTGTGTGATGTAGGAGACAGTATATAGTGATTTCATGTAAAATGAGCAATAATGAAGGAAAAATGGATATTGGTAACATGGTAACTGCTTTCTAATTCTGTTCCACCTTGTAACTGTGAAATCCTTTTTGTGCACTGCTTTAGTGTACCATTTATTTTAGCTGTATTGGACTATAATTCTCAAATATATATGGATAGAAAAATCAGTCAATGTCAATTATTTGCTCCATATAGATCAAGTCTGTAGTTTTCATGTCTACTTGTGTTTATCAATCATAAGTGATACTGAATCAGTTTGAGACCAGTCCTGCCAAATGTGTCAGTCAGTGGAAATGTGTCAGTGGAGGTTTTGTTATTGACTTCAGTGGAAAAAGAATGTAGCCAGCACTAAGTGGAAAGGCCATTTTCCCTCTCTGGTGATGTTTTGCAGGATTACATGATCATTTGGTTGAGCTGAGCCCTGGTGTATGCAGGTCACTTCAGGATATTTTCATGCTTGTGACCAGATGGAAAATGTCTTTTGCAATTATCAAAAAGCGTGCATTGAAGACATTTCATTTTTTTATACATTTGTAACTAATTTGCTTTCTACAAAATTTAAGTGTCCAGAAATGATTACAAATACTTTGCAATGTGATTACTTTCATGGTTCAGAGTATGAAATGTCATGGAAACTCTCTTTATTTTGTTACGCTCTGAATCAGCTTGAAGTGAATCTGTGGCACGGTTAGCTTTACTGATGCATTATTTGACTTCCATGTGGAGTAACTTTATGGTTGCTCAGTCCACTAATGAATATTTGAAAACTCTAAACATGTCTTGTTAATCAGATTTCTCTCACAAATTTTCTTTCCCAAGCAATTACTTTTAAGTCATTTGACTAAAGGCCGCCTTCATCATATAAAGGAGTGCAGAGGAACAAATGTAGGTCAGGCAACCTCAATAACTTTGGAAGATGAACATCCTAAACTGCCTTCTGCAGCTGTCCCAAGTTGATGGCAACCTCATGGCCTGGAGGTGTTCATGATGATTTGAAGAAATAGCTCTCTACAGCTGCTTTCAGGCTAAAGGTAGTGCTGCTTTGAAGGGGTATGAGACTCACTGTGGGATGTAGGGGGAAAAAACATCTTCTGGAGTGGAGACTCCACTTCTCTGGGAAGCTTGTTCCAATGTGTGACCACCCTTTCCGTGAGAAAGTTCTTCATGTCCAGTCTTTGCTTCCCATAGCACAACCTATTTCCTCGTGTCCAGTCTTATTTGTGACACATTTCCTTGTGTCTCATCTAGGAGCTTACTGGATGACCAGCTGCACAACATGAGGAGTCACTGTACGCATACATGCCTTGTGTTTTTCCCCACCTTTTTTCATCATTTTCCTCCTGAGGCTTGGGGTGGTGTGTTAAATCCTTAAGCTCTGTGCTAATCCTGATAAAAGAACTGCTGAATGGAAAAGGCATTGATACCATAACCTGCAGCCCTGCCTCTGAAGACTAGGAGTTACAGAAGCTCCTTGCCTGCTCTTGTGCAATGTTAAGTTCCTCATAAAATTAGGGAAACCAGTTTATTTGTGGCACTTCTCATTATATATTTTCTTACCATTAGACAAGGAACGGACCTCAGGTAACAGAGCTAATGCATGAGATGGTTATAAAAGGAGGGAAAAATATTTACACGCTTATACACTGTTATGAGACTTGCATGAGGAAATCTTAAATTGGCAACTCTGCATCTTGAAAAACACCCAGACATTCTTGTAAAAAGAGGTCATTGAGAAATAATCTGCCAGAAACAGGAGAAAACTGTTGTTCACTCTGCTTTTTTTTACTGAGGTAGGAATGTACCATAGGCTGCTCTGTTCTCAAACACATGCCCAAAGCAGCAGACTCACTTAGAGGGTAAAAGAAACTTCTTGTCTCATCCTGCCACAGGAGACCTTTAGGGAACATCCTTCTCTTGAGCATTGGGAAGTGCCACAACCCCTCATTCTTTCTTCTGGGCACCCTGCTGGGTGTGACCTTTGCTCAAGCTTTTGAATAACCAGTGCGAGTTCATAGGATCATATCATAGAATGGCTTAGGTTGGAAGAGACCTCAAGGATCATCAAGTTCCAACCCCCTTGCTGCAGGCAGGGCCACCAGTCTCTAGATCAACTACTATACTAGATCATAGAATCATAGAATGAATCATAGAATGGCCTGGGTTGAAAAGGACCTCAATGATCATCTAGTCTCAACCCCCCTGCTGAGTGCAGGGTTGCCAACCACTAGACCAAGCTGCCCAGAGCCATGTCCAGCCTGGCCTTGAATGCCTCCAAGGAGGGGGCATCCACAGCCTCCTTGGGCAACCTGTTCCAGTGTGTCACGACCCTCTGTGTGAAAAACTTCCCCCTAATATCTAACCTAAACCTCCTTTGTCTCCGTTTGAAACTGAGATCAGAAGTTCTGGAGGTATAGAACAGGTAACATGAGTTTAAAATAGTTTCTCTAATGAGATAAAGGATAAGAATGAATATCACCAAAGAACATTGAAGTTCTTTTTCAGATGCATGACAAGCATCTAAACAGGCTCTGAAATTTTAGGAAAGATTACTACTTAATAAGTTTACAGACAAGTCATTTTGGTCTTGGTAAGATTCCTAGCTACGCAAATCAGATTATGAATTAAAGTAATTTCAGAGGGCTTTTTTTTCCCAACAAAGAGCTTTCAGAGCAATAAGAAAGCATACGTACTGTAAAACTATTTCCCTTAGCTGTATTAAATATAAGTAGATTGAATCCTTTCTATTTAGCCAAATCATTTGTTGCTGATATCTGATAGATAAGCAGTGCTTATGTCTAAAATCAACCACGGTTTGATACCATAATGTAATCAAAACCTGTAAGTGAAGGCAGGTAGTTTCTCAGGAATTTCTCTACCTCAAAGAGTAGAGACAAATTTCAGGTCAACTCTCTCTCTTGAGATCATGATCTTCAATCACATGTGAAAGATTATTTTTTTTCTCATATCATTGCTACACATTCACAAGTCAGTGGTTTGGAAAATACAGATCTAGTACTCCTTGCATTCTTCTTCTCCTCAGAAAACAAATGAACTTGGCAAGACAAAGACATCTTCACACTCAGTGAAATGTCTATTTCATCTCACATCTGAAGTATTTGTTAGAGTGTTGAAGCTTTTGAAACAGCTTTATAAAAATAATGCTAGCTTTATAGAATGCAGTATAGTCAAGTCTTTTAAACAACAGCTTTCAGTTAAATACTCTTTTTGTATGGGAGAGATCCATAATTTTTTCTTAAAGCACTAAATTATGGTTGCAGCAAGGGCTAGAGGCTGTTTAGAAGCTGAGGGTATCCTCCCCATGAGTGTTCTCACTAGAACATAGCATTTTTCCTTTACACAGTATTTCACAGTAGAGAAAACTTAATTTTCATTCCACGTTGTTCTTTTTTCTTTTGCTTACTGATTGACTAGAAACTATTTTCAATTAATTGCAAAATCTTTTTTCTTTCAAAAAGTTAATTTAAAGAAGTGACTACTTTCACCCAATTTTATTTCTAGAACAGCCTGACTCGATCTCTGCAGAAGACCATGCATTATATGTTATGCACTTCTTCCCTGTGTAACAAGCAGTTCTTGATAGATACTTAACTTAAAATATGAAAGGAAAATGTAATCTCTCCACCACAAGGAAAATACAAACATGTCTTAATTGAAAAATAAATGGGAGAAGTGGCAAAAAGTAACTGTAGTACATAACTACAATGATTTAAATATGTTTTGATTATTGCCCACATTTCCAAGAGTTAGGCATCTGACTCTGAAAGGTTGTCAAAATATTGAGTAGTTCATTCTACAAGAAGAATTACAGTGTTCCAAAAGCTCATTTTATACCTTTAGGTATAGCACCCACTGGTGGAAGAGGCATCCCCACCTTCTGTGCTTGCAGCAGTTGTAGAAAGCTGTTTCTCTCTGTGCTGAACCCCTGGGCTGAAGCTGGCAGCAGGCAATGAGGAGGTGATCCTTCCTTATCTCTGAAATATGTAGGACAGAGCTTTGAACATACAGCTGTTCTTTCCTGAAGCATGATGACTACTGTAATGAAGTCAGACCAGAAACAGAATGTTTGAAGTTCAAATTATTCTTCCTAGCGGGAAGGTGTCAGGGTGTCATATTGTGATCACTGAGTTGCAATGTGTTTCTCAGCTTGCTTTAGTCTTCAAAACCACGCAGATGATTTTGGCATGGCAGAACAGTGATTTAATCCTATTGCCATGCTTAATTCTGCTTTCTAAAGAAGTAAATATACATAGAATTATATGATCCTTAGAGCCAGAAGGAACTTCTGAAGGCCATCTAGTCCATCTTCCCTGCAATTTAACAGGGATATCCGCAGCTAGATCAGGTTGCCCAGGGCCTTATCCAGCCCTGCCTTTCAAGTCTTCAGGGATGAGGCTTCAACCACATCACTGGGCAACCTGATTAGCTGGTGTTTTTTAATCTTATATGGGTTTAGACATTTTTAACATTACCTTTAAAGTCTGATGGCTCATGAATTTTATGTATATTTACAAGAAAGGATTTCTTGTTTAGATGGAAATAAGTTGTAGATATTCAATCATGTTATCTTCCTACTGTTCAGAAAAAAAATCGAGGAAATTGGAAGATAATTGTCATGTTAGTTGAGGGTCCTCTTTGAATTGCTGAATTACATGCTTTACAGTAGCAATGGATTTGGTGTTGATCTGTGGTATTTATTTTGGATTATAATCCTAAGACTTCTTTCGGTGAGGAGTATGTCTTTGGCAGTGGCTGGAAGTTTAGCTACATGGATGAAAGGGCTGCTCTGAAAGTAATGCCTCCTATTTTATTATGTTGGCCTATGACATCAGCGGTGGATGCTGTCGGTATGGCAACAGAGGCTGAACCTTCCCACCAGTATCCCATTACATTTTGTTGCTGTGCAACAGATGGCCGCAGAGGGGCAGAATGGGGCAATAGTGCCTGATGTGGTAGAGCGCATATGAAGCAAAGGGTTGTCATTGAATTTATTCATGTGGAAAAAATGGCACTCACTGAACATTAATCAATGCTTAGTGAATGTTGTTGGAGACCAAACAATGGATGTGAGCACAGTGAGGTGGTGGGTGGTGTTTCAGCAGTGGCAACAGGGACAGTAGGTCACTTCTGCTAGTGTAGATTTTTATGAGCATGTTATGCGGCCTCTTGTTCATTGCTGGAAAAAAATGCATAGGTCATGGTGGTTACTGTTGAAAAATGGTGTTCAGTAACAGAGAATATGCTCTATCAAATAGTATTTCTGTGTTCTTTGTATCTGTTGTCATTTCCATGGAAATAAATAGGAAGTATTACTTTCAGAGCAACCCACGTACAATTATGATCATTTACATTCATTTTATTGAAGCGTACTATTGCCTAAGGGTGATAATTCAGATGGCTCAGAGTTGACTCAATGTAGTCCTGACAACAGACTGTTCTAAAGGTACAGTGGTATTAATGCTGCCTGGTTTTTGCTTTTTAAAAATCTGTTTATCATAGAATCATTAAGGTAAAGAACCTCTAAGAAAAGACCTCTAAGAATACCTTAAGTTAGGAGATGTGTGTTGGTATGGACTCATTAATCAAGGCAAAAACTTTTTAGCTCTCCTTATAAATTTATTCTAAAAGACCAAAGAAATAAGTTGCAATTTGCAACACAGGTTATTTGATGTCTCCCTAGATAAGCTATGAAATATTTATACAGTGGATTGCTATATTCTGTGACAATAAACTTTCCCTGTGGATGTACATGTGAACACACATATGCTGCCTTTCTGGCTGCGATGCCCAAGCTAGCACTAACCTGAGCTGATGCCACAGTTAGTAGCTTGATTTCTGAAAGCTGCATAAAGCCTGAAGTAACAATTCCAGGCTTAAAATGGGAGGAAACAGCTCAGGTGTTGTGCAAGTCTGAGTTAATTCTAGTTCTCAGGGTAGACCATTGACCCTTGCATTACAGTCTAGAGCTAGTATGTCCATCTTCTCTGTTTCATTTTTGGAATTTTTTGTCAAAGATGAAATTCAAACAAAAGAACAGACAGGGATAATAATAAAAATTTTCAGATAAAGCTGGGGGAAAAAAAAAAAGACAAGAGGAAGGAAGCTAAACAAGTAACTTGTTTTTTTGGCTGAAAGTATTTTTCTGGAATTTGAGAATAGTCTTAGGTTTAAGGCTGGGTTGTTTTTTTTGTTGTTTTTTCCCCCTCAAAATTGACTTATCTTCCTGAGGTTTTCATTTATACAATCTCTTTAGAAGTAGAAAAATATCAACAACATTAGCATAATCTGTGGCTTGAGGCATTTTATGTAAAGCCAGGTGCTTACTGTCCACTCTTGGTACAGCATGTTGACAAAGAAGTGTAAGGCTTCAGATGCTTGAAGATCTTCACGCCACACCAATCTCAGAATTAGAGCATGTCTGTGCCATTTCAACTAAATTAGGTCTGTTCACCCTCAGGAACTTTATTACAAGACACAGAATTTTACATCTTTTAAATCAACATTGAGCATATAAGCGATATAGAATAACACTAACTCTTAACACTTTTTTTTTTTGTTTGGAACTTAGAATTAAATTCTTAGAAGTATGCCTATTACTATAGGCTTGTTAATATTTTCTGTAAATTCTTTTGTTTTTACTCAACTTCATGTCATGGAATAATAGTTAGCTTAATGAGTAGCCTTTCAGATATTGTTACAGTTCTCTTTGTAGCTTGCGTTTATGTAAGCTCTCACACTGTGCTGTGCAATAATATCTAAATTGCTAAGTTTAAAAATGAGATTTTAGAGTAGTTTTTTATTCTGTATGGAAAACATTTGGGACTAGAAATTGGAACATATGTAATTAAAAAGCTTAGCTTTCATCCTGTTCTACTTTTTTTTTTTTACTTTAGGTTATGATTTTTTTTTGTTCTAGTGCAATTTCATAAGAAAATAGATATGTTTTGGAAGAGTAAAACGCTATCCATAATGGATTACTGGGAGAGATTTCAATTATTTGTTTTTCACTGACTAATTCTGAGTCCAAACACTCCAGCTGGTATAGGATTGCTACATGAGTTGGACAGGGCTTGAGTCATTGTGGCTGTCAGATAAACTGCCTGAGGAAAAAGGGCTTGAAGGGTGGAAGCAGAAACACTATCAGCACTTAGCAGTCTGCCTCCATGCTGTGGCATTGCCTTCAGATACTATTGGATCCTTTCCAGAAGCAAAGCAGTACAACAGCTGGTCCCAATTATCCTAACTACAGTGTGTCTACATGCACAAATGGCCAGCTTTTCTAATTTGGCTCTGTGGTTTAATGAATTAGCTATTTAATAATTTGACAGGAATGCTAGTGTTGTGTTTAGCCATTTGCTTCTGTTTAATCTTATCTTTGGAACTGTGTTCATACAGTCTTGCCGTGATTGTTGACTGTTATTGTGATTTATTTACATGAGAAAATGAAGTGTGTTGGCAGTACATAGTGAGTAGATTTTCTTTTTTAAATTAAAAGACCTAAAAGTTGGAAATTTATCATTTGATAAACAGTTTTCTTTATTAACATGAATTATCACTCAATAGAGTTAGGAATGCAGAAAATTGACTTTTATTTCCTCCCACTGTCAGAAATTAAAATAGAAATGTGTGAAAGAGGCACCCACGCTCTACTGACCCTTACACATTGCTCTCAAAGGGTATATTTTTTCATGTTTGTACATGGGCTGCAGAAAAATCTACCTGTATGAGTATAAATGGGAGCTTACCCTTGTAACCTGTGCAGGAAGATGCAGAGCTGCCACACTAGGTAAGGTAGTACTGATGCTTACAATGATAGACATCTGCTATAATCACATACCAAAAACATGCAAAGAAATTATCCCAAATATGTTAAAAATTAGGATATTCACCTCTTTCCTATCAATGTTTGGCTCCTAATAAATTACCAAGAGATGTTTGTTACCAAGCAACTAAAATGTTAATTTATGGTGCAAGGCTGAATTCCAGCTGACTGCTAAGGATGAGTAGGTAATGAATGACGTAATTTAGAAAGAAAAATTGTTTTAAGAAAACATTTTTTTTGTGCAATGTCACAGTGGTATGAAAAGCAGCAAACAATTTACATTCCATCTGCCCTGTGCTGTTGTCAACGGTTTATGGGTGTTTGGCCCGGTTCCATGACGAAGGGGACGGGGGATCCACGGGCCCACGCCCTGGGAAGAGGGAAAAGGGGAAAAGGGTAAGGAGATGGCCCTGAGAGCAAAGAACAGCGGCAACAATCTGAGGAGAAACAAACTAATTTACTAAATAAAATATCGGAATGCAAAACAACACACTATAATACAATATAATTACAATTTAAGCTGATAAATCCAATACAGAGAGAGAGAATGTCCCAAAATCAAGGTAGGCCTTACTCTACTACCGACGATAAGACGTCTGGAGAGCGAGGTGCTGCCAAGACGAGAGACGGCGGAAAAAGGGACGAGGTCTCGTGATCTGCAAGTTTTCATACTGCGAGCTTTTATCTTTTCCCTCCGGCTGGAAAATGGTAACAGAGGGGAAAAGTGCCGTGAGGAATGTAGTAGTAGAGAAAGCTCTTCTGAGAACCAGGTACATCCACTACATGATGTTATGATGTGGAATACCAATAACCGAAAATCACAAAACCATGACAGTTGTAAAGAAAAAAAATCACACATTGTGTACAGTGATTCTAGCAGGCTTCTGGTGTAATAGTTGCTAATTAGAAGAGGCTTTAACTGGGGGTGTCTTTCTGTACTCTGTGTTCTGTGAAAGTAAGCCTGGGGCTACGGGTGGATCTGTATTCCCCCAGTATCCTGAAGCTGGAAAAGCTGGAGCCATGGTGTCTGAAGAGGGTGCTTGCTTCTTGGACTAAACAGATTTGATCCCACTTACTGACTAGGGACTTGGCCTGTGAGATTGCCAGTGTTAGCCTGAATCAAAGGGATTTCACAGATGAAAGATATCAGTATTTGGATGATGACACTTAAAGTCAAAGGAATTAAAACTGAATTCCCCTTTTCGAAGAGGCAAGGTGCTGTGCAGTGTGAAGGAATGATCAAACGCCAATTATAAGCTAGAAACACAGAAAACTCAAGAGTTAAGTAATAGAGCACGTTTTTATCCCAAAAGAGTAGAATGCCTTGCAAGAAAGAAAACTAATCAGCAACAAAGTATCTCTTTCTCTGAAGAGAGCGAAAATATAAGGACGTGACAGTCTTTCCAAGTAAGCCATAATAATAGCAACAACACTTATCCAGCAGTGAAAACAAGCAGATCTTTCTCCTATTAGACTTTAAAGCAAAGTTATTTTTAATTTCCAGTCAGAAAAAATGCCATCTATAAACAGTTAATACAGTTAATACCCAATTCCTTTCAAATTCCTGTATTGTCTAGCTGTGAAGATATATTTATCAATTATCACTGGAAATAACTATTTTTATCTGGAAGTTGCCTTTATGAATATCTATTTTTAACTCGTCATGGTTGAGCTCTTCAAATGGTTTAAATCCATGTTTAGTGCAACTCTGTATTGTCTAGTAGCTTTTGAGTCCTTATGGGAGGTTTGATGGCAGGCAAAGCTTGTTAAAAGAAACACCAGAAAGTGATAGGAGAAAACTTCACTCTTTGTTAAAGACATCTCATGTTACCTTAGCAGCAGATGTTTGGCAGGGTTAAAAAGGAATCACGGGCTGTCATGCAATCTCGAGGTACAGAACTAACCAGATTCAGTATGTAAGTGATCAGAATTGGCCGTGGACTTTGCTTTAACCTGAGATAAATCTCTCCTTGACAGAAATGATTTTCAAGTATTGCCTATGAAGACTGCATCAATTAAGTGAACATAAAGTCTGTCAGAAAGCGTGTATCATGTTGATGCTCTGAAAGTGACTGAAAGTTCAAGACCTTACTTTTCATTACATTGGAAGCTCATGAGATCTGTTTTTAGCTTTCTCTCAGTTCACCTCACTGGATAAGAATGCAAATGATTTCCTTTCCACAGTTTCCATCATAAGAATGTTTCCACCAAAGATTAGTACAGGTAATATCTGATTTATACTGGTATCCATACAAACAAGTTTAATCAGAGCACTAAAACTAATATGGGAACTGATTCACTTAGACCCTCTTCCTGCATGAACAAGGACGTAAGTCTGGACACGCAATTGGTGAAAGAGGTAAAATGGTATTGCATCAGAATAACTGGCCTCATCAAAGAAAGCTAAATTGCAACCAAAGAATCATATTAGTGAGGCTCCGTGTTCCTTTTGGGGTGAAGGAAAAAGTTATTTAGAAGTGTTATGTCCTAGAAATAGTTTTAGAGATTTTCTAAGTAATGATTTAGCATGACATGATCGTGAGCTAGAAACAGCCTGTTTGGGAACAAACACTTGCATTCAAGGAATACAAATGTATTTCATTTTATTTTTAAACAACTATTTTCTTTTAGTATGGAACAGAATTATTTTGAACATGTGGGTTCTACAGCAGTGAGAAAAATCATGTTCTTATGCAACTGTAATTGGCAGAATTGCCTTTGTCTTCAAAAGGAGTTAGGTTGTCCACAGTACAATCCAAAATGTTTTCAAAGAATCTAAATATTTCACCAAGACAGAAATACTTCTCTCCTGTGAATGTACAATAAGGATTAAAGCTAGATAAAATGCCCTCTTTTCATTTTTACTAGCTCTTGTTTACATCTTAAGTAATGCTGACTGCAAGGAAAATTTGATGAAATTGCTCATAATATCACCATGAACACAAGGTGATCTAATCAAGATTATCCAGATAAGCAGATTAAATTCAGTTTTTACCACTTTAATTCAATCCTATATGGCCAGTTTCCCTGGGAAGATATCAAATTAGGCTGCAGGGATGTTAGCATTAGAAAAAATTACTATTAAAACAACTTAAACGGTAAAGATGCACAATAATTTGTAATTATGGTAATTCTTACACCACAGTACAAAACTGCATCAAAGCTAGTCATACATTAGTGACTTATTTCTTTTCAGTCATCTGAGTGTGTTTTAGCGCTTCTATGTAACGATTTGTTACTTTCTAACTAAAGATGTTCATAAAATGGAAAGCCAAAAAATCAACTTTGGGAAATGCTAATGTTGCAATATATGTAAAAAGAGAAGGACGAATTTTATGATAAATTAAGCTATTACCATGCAGTACAAGGCATAAGGAAATATGTTTTGAGCAATTCTCGGTTTCTCAAGTATGGCAGCCCACATTTAGCTTGGCAAATGATAGACTTATTTGCCCAATGACTTAAAGTAAGAATTTTTAAAAAGTCAATATGAATTAGCTTAAAAATTGTTATTGACTTTTGTATACTAAAAAGTGAGTCCTTAAAGTCAAACAAATGAAGAAGAAAATTCTACTTTTTTTTTTTTTTTTTTTTTTTTGCAGTAATGGACATGGGATTGAAATCCACATACCTGTATATTCTCCTGCTGTATCAGTGGTGGCATTTTCAGTGCAGCTACAGAGTATAGAATGTGAGATAGGTGTTTGTTTATGAATCTCCAGGTTTCTTCCTTTGTTTAGAAGGGCTTGATCATGTTATAACAACCTAAAAGTATATGGCTAGTGCCCTGTGAGGTATAGCGGTGGGAATGATACAAAGCTCCCTCTAGCCCCCAGGTAATTCATTCACACACACTACCAGGGTGAAAAATGGGTGTGTGTGTATATGTGTGTATATATATATATGTGTGTATATGTTTCATTGCCACACTGAATCCTCTAGAAATGTAATGAGATGTGTATATACGCACGCGCGCACATGTGCGCACGCTCACACACCCGCACGCACGCGCACACACCCGCACGTGTGCACACGCACCCATACACGCACGCACACCCGCACCCACCCATATACACACCTGCGTGCATGCACCCATGCGCACACATGCGCACACCCACGCACATGCACGCACCCACGCAGGCACGCACGCACATGCGCACACACACACGCACGCACACATGCACACACACTCATATATTATATATATAACAAAAACTACGACAAAAATATATATAGTATATATGTGTGTCATATATATATAATGTATATATGTGTATGTGTGTATATGTGTGTGTGTGTGTATTTATATTTTTACCTCATTACATTTTTGGAGGATTCAGTGTAGCAGGGAAAATAAATGAATATTTGTTACCTACTCTGACTAACAGAAATACCTAATGAAAAACAACTATGGAAGGCAGATTTGGGGCGTATTTTCATAACATGTTCTGATTACTGGCAATAGTTTTTGAATTCTGTTATTCCCTAAAAGCATGAACTCATCACTCCAAAGGGAGAATACCTCATTTATTATATGAGAAGTTGTTGGAACTTGCTAGCTTTGACTAAATTACTTTAATGTTCTTTACAGTTCTAGGAGGAATTATTTGAATCTTTTTTTTTCCTTAATTTGAACTGTTTTACTCCTTTTAAGTGTTTTGTGTGTTTTATGTTATGAACTTAACAGTTAAAACTAAGAATCACAGAATCGTAGGGGTTGGAGGTGTCCTCTGGAGGTCAAATCAGGTTTTTGTATATCTCCAGAATTGAAACAAAACATGCAGGTGATCCAAAACTCAACTGGCATTTTGATTGATCTCCAGTGAAAATCTATGGAAAATCTTGGTTTGAGTTTTGGTTTTGAAAAAAATTCAAGGTGTAGTCTTAAGTTTTCAATTCAAATCAGAAAATCTCCTTCAGAGATCAGTAAGAATGGATTTCCCGTTTATACTTTGTATACATTCAGGTATGCAGCTCGTGGTATGTGTCTGACACTGGTTTTTCATTTCCTTATATCAAGTTGGAGAGGGTGCAATACCAAAAAACATATCATGGATTCTATTAATATTATTTTGCTTTTTGTTCTACCTTCAGAAGTCCATGAAATCCGTGGTTTGAAATATTATCTTGGCATTAACAGTGCTGGTGCTTTGGAAGATATTGAGCTTTTTCTTATTTCTAAAATCTTTTCTCTATCCATTTTGGATATTTCCTGGTGATGTTTTCCTGTTCATTTTTTTTTTTTTTTTTAAATAGAACTTGACTTACTTCACTGAAATAATAAAATACTGAAAAATAAATGGATGATGTAATAGTTTATACACACTGAGCAGAGCTTATTTTAGATGTGACTTCTTATTGCGGTAACTTGTACCTTCCAGTGTTACAGGTACCAACTGATGACTTGAGCATCTGGAGATAATCTGAGTGACCTAGGCCAATTCAGTTAGTGTTTCTGTTAGGGCTGCAGTGTTGGACAGAAAGCTTTAGCCATTTGCAAGTTCTAAATAAATTCAAAGCTGTTCTTTTTAAATCAAAACGGTACTACAGAAAAATGTGTAAATGCAGATCATTACAGAAGGAGCATCCCCTCTTGACAGTGTCATCCTCAATGTGTAGGATAAAGGTTTGTAGCATTCTTTAGATGTCTTAGGATAGCCCACCTGGCCACTAGATATTTTTCCAGGAGCTTGTGGGTCTCCTACTGATTCTCTATCAGGTTTTTCATAGAATCATAGAAGTGCTCAGGTTGGAAAAGACCTTCAAGATCATCAAGTCCAACCGCAAACAACCATACTACTCTAACTCTAACAAACCACTGCTCAATCATGTCCCTGAGCACCACATCCAAATGGTTTTTAAACACATTCAGGGATGGTGACTCAACCACCGCTGTGGTGAGCCTATTCCAGTGCTTAACAACCCTTCCTGTGAAGGGAGTTTTTCCTGATATCCAGCCTAAACTTTCCCTGGCACAACTTGAGGCCATTTCCCCTTGTCCTGTCACCAGTGAGAAGAGACTGACCCTGCTCTTGCTGCGATCACCTTTCAGGTATTTGAAGAGAGCAATAAGGTCTCCCCTCAGCCTCCTCTTCCCCAGACTAAACAGCCCCAGTTCCTTTAGTCTCTCTTTTTTTTAGGGTATATTCTGAAAGGCCTTCACAAGCCTTGTTGCCCTTCTTTGGACCTGCTCCAGCACCTCAGTGTCCTTTCTCTATTGAGGTGTCCAAAACTGAACACAGTACTCGAGGTGGGGCCTCACCAATGCCAAGTACAGGGGCAGGATTACTTCCCTAGTCCTGCTCACCACACCATTCCTGATACAAGCCAGGATGCTATTGGCCTTCTTGGCCACCTGGGCACACTGCTGGTTCATATTCAGCTGACTGTCCATCAGCACACCACGGTCCCTTTCCATCAGGCAGCTTTCCAGCTGCTCCTCCCCGAGCCTGTAGGGTCGCCAGGGGTGGTTGTTACCAAAGTGCAGGACCCGACACTTGGCCCTATTGAAACTCATGCAGTTTACCTTGGCCCATTGATCCAGTCTATCCAGGTCCCCCTGTAGTGTCTTTCTACTCTCCGGCAGATTAACACTCCCTCTGAACTTGGTGTCATCTGCAAATTTACTGAGAGTGTGCTCAATCCCTCCACCGAGATCATTAATAAAGATGTTGAATAGAAGTGGTCCCAGTACTGAGCCCTAGGGGACACCACTCATGACTAGCCGCCAACTGGATTTAACTCCATTACTTTATTTAGATCCAAAGCAGGCTTAAGTATCACAACTAGCACTAATCACCTATGTCCAAGGATAAAAATTGCCAGTTTTTATAAATGTAAGTTTCTAATTGCACACCAAAATCTATAGCTATAGTGTCTTTAAATCCCCTGTTAATTACATAAGAGACTTTCCCCCTGCAATCTTAGCTTGAGAAAACATTTCGCAAAATCACAATGGTAAACCATAACAGAACAAGTGATTTAGTTCTTTGCCAAGTCAAAAGATAATGCTATAATTGGACTGTTCTTCCTATCCATGGGCTTGAACACCTCAGAGCCTCATCTCTTAATATAGTTTGGTCACTTGCGAAGAGACAGTTAAAATTAAAAAAAAATAAGTTTGGTATACTCTAGAGGCACAAAATAACACAGAATTTGAATATATGTCTCCCAAGTACAATTTTCTGACAACCTCCAAATTCATTTTTATAACAATCTCATTTTGGAATAAAGAAAACTAATGAATAAAATGTGATACTGTATCCATATTTGCTTATTGCCAAAACACAGAAATACTGATATTTGCAACTCTGATTTGGAGTTGTTTTTGTATTAGCTTTGAGTTATTTTCAGCTTCTGGAAGGAGATGTTTCTGGAAGCTCATCCGGTGAGAGTCTCTATAGCTGGGTAGAAAAATATAATGAATTTAATGAATTGCTCGTAATGGGAAGATGTTAACTTTGCCTTCATTCCAATGCCTGCTCCCTCTTTTCTGTCTCATTTTATTTATACAAGGAAGGATCCCATGTTTGCCTTTTCCCCAAGGCCCTTCCCTTGCACCTTGTCTGAAGTTTAAAGCTCAACAACTGTGCGTATGACATGCTAAAATGAAATGTTTTATTGCACCTCAAGGAAGTGTAATATATTATGGAAAAAGGTGGTAATAGTCTACTGGACTGGCTGGTAAGATGATGAAGACTTACCAGATGAAATCTTGACGTTTCATCATATCACAATCATTTTGAAACCTGTTGTAACCAGTTTGCCACCCATTCCATTAGTTCCTGCTCAGATGATTTGTCTTCCCATGCAGTCTTCACATAGGGTTCTGTTATTCTGTGAGATGAGGAAGTGAATAATAGTCTTGTCACTATTTCAGCATCATCTTGGCTTTGGAGGAGATGATCAGTGTACAACATTCAAAAATGTCATACGCTTATTCCTGATGGATTAGTGGTAATTCTGTCAGCACTAACACTTCTGCAGCAAACAGCCTCATATGTCAGGAAAACTGGGAAAACAAAACTGCCCAGAACATCTCTATGTAAGCTCTACTAAATGTGTATCTATGAAGATGTTTGCTTTGGCAAAGGAGCTAAATACTATACAGTAGTTCTTATATCTATAAACACTCAGAATTCCCTAATCCTCATTGTAGCTATGACCATTTATTTAAAATGTGAATTTTTATTTACATATCTGTATGTATTTTTATAATTTGATGATCCCATGCATCAAGGAAGAGGAGTAAGGCAACCTTGTCTGAGAGCAGAGCAAACGTGCCCTTCTGTTTAGACATTGCTGTATCATTCTTTATTTCTTAAGCCTGATATAGACGCTCCCATAAGGTTCTTGTTACAGTGTCCTGAATGTCCTCAGAAACTATCGGCCTATGACACTTGTCCTTTTCAGAACTCCTTGGCTGTAATCTGATGGATCTGCCTGACAAGATTTGCACATACATTAAGAGTCCTTCAGGTGCTCCTTATCTACAATTTTTCCTTCTTCCTCATCAAAGTATAAGAACTTACTTTGCCCTGCATTTGCGCTTTCCTGGAGTGGAACAATAGGAAAACTTAACTGAAAGTAGCCACTGTTAAGTCTTTTAATGTATTTCTATAGAATCTAGTAAGTTAACTTACTTTGTTCTGTATAGATTAAATTTTGGAAATTTTACAGATTTATAAGCTCTTCCCCACTGAATACAATGTTTTGTTATAAAAATAAATCTGGGTGCACTTCAAAATTAATTTGGTGCTGACTTGCTTCTACTTCTTTCTTCTACTGGTATTAATTTTCTGAACATTTGTATGTCCAGGGACTTTTTTGCTGACGCTCCTCTGCTCAGAGACGGAGAGCTTTGCTCATCAGCAAAAATGTTACTACTGCAATATAATTTGAAATACAATACTGTTTCCAACAGCTCTTCATCAGAGCCACGAACAGAAGAAAGTAATCTGGGCAAGGATTTGAAAATGCCCATTACAACCAGGACAATGCATGCGTTGGCAGTTGTTTTGCATGAATGTCATCACAGAAAGTTAAATGCTGCACATAATATCTGAATTTGTACCTATGAACTTTTATCCATCATGAGTTTCTCCATAGCTCAGAACTAATACACTTCATCTTCCCTAAGAGTTTCAGTGTTCTGAAGCTGCTGTCTGATCACACAGAGTCAGAGCTCAAATTAGTTTTCATTCTCACTCCTATAATCAAAGGAAAATGAAAGTCCACATGGTTTATGACCAGTCACATTTAAAAAAAAAAAAAGACAAAAACTTGAAATATTAAACGTTTAAATGTCAAATGCCAACAATAAATGCTTGTAATCAGTCCAAAGATTAAAAAAAAATCCATGGATAATTTATCGGCCAAAAGTCAAGTAACTTGACAAATGTAACAAGACAGTCTACTCAGAGGAAGGAAAATCTAATTTTTATCTTATGCATATTGGCTTGCATACAGGGTAACACTAAATCTGTTTTTATTAAAAAAAAAAAACAACTAAAAAATCAGGGTTAGGGTCTTTGAAATCAAATTGTGCAGCTTGTGACCTATTTTTTTTCAATTTTATATCAGTAATATTTAAAGTTTACTTACATAACTTACATGTGCTGGTCTTAATTTATCTAAATGCAAAGTCTGTTTCAGAAACATTCAAGATAATGGAAATGCCCTTTTAATTCATTTGTTAGTAGCTACGTATTTATTCCACACTAACTTCCTTTATTTTTCAACCTAACACATGAGAAATAACTCCACCTATGCTGTTCCTTCTTAATGTCAAAGCTGTAGGGAAAAATATTTATGATATAAGCTGCATTCTTTTATTGAGGGTTGGCAATTAATGCTGTGTCTGGAATCAGAAAATTTCAGCATGTCTTTTATTACTACCTGTCTGGGTGGCAAGGAGGAAATGAAAATAATTTTTCTATTCTTGTCACATCTAGTTGAAGAATTTACTAGAAGCAGACCTTGTTCCAGTTATACAGAGTAAGATTATACCCAAGCTGCTGATCTGTTTTCAGAAGAATTGTTACAATCCTTGAGAGAAATAGCTGGGAGTAATAGAATTTTAACAGAAATGAATCTGTTACTAGCTAGGAAAAAATTGCTACAGCCAGATAGACCTGAGGTGCCATGCTTGCAATTTCAAGCCTGGTATATGAAATTATGGCTAAGAAGAGGGAAAATATGTTGGAAGAAAGTTATTCTAATCCAAAACTTAACCCCCTGTGACTTGCCCCATCTTACTCTTCTGCAGATAGTTCCCATTGAGTGGTTATTAGAGCAAGTGATGAACGTCTCTTTTAAGTCGCTTCATGCTCAGGCCTCGCTTGAGCTCAACTAATCCAAGCAATGAGGTAGAAGCTAGATATTTCATGCTTCCCTGCTACAGCTTTGCAGAAAGCATTTTACCTTCAGGGACTAAACCCGAAGACTGAGGCACTGTGAAAATTAAATTAAAAAGAAAGGGAAAAAGAGAAAGAGGCCTAAGCAGGATGATTGCTTGTGTACATCACTCTGAAGATAATCACATAAATGTTGGAATTGCTTGATTCTTAATGCTTTTTGTCTGTCTCTGGATCAAAGGTGCCTGTTGTCCAAAACTATGTAATCAAAAGGAACGTTATTCTGTGTTGTTAAGTCTTCAATGATTACTTTTTTGTTTTGAGCAGCACAGAAAATAAGGAATTTTCATCAGAAAATATCAGTATAAAACGTAATGCTACTTTAAACTTGGCATTTTTCTTTTCAGAACACTACTTTTGGTCTAAAAGAGACGTCTCTGCTGTGATGACAGGATATATTACGAGATCTATGGAAGGTCAGGAAATTGTCAATCCATCAAAATGATTTCTGTTTAAAGCTAGGGCTTGTATTTTTTTTCTGCATATAATCCTTCAATCTGCAATACTTACCTGTTTCCAAACAATAGGCTTCAATTATTGGGTATTGCTAAAGGGGAATATGTGTACAATTTTTTTATAAGAGTACAGAGTATATTTCCACAAATGCACTAGTTTACAGGCTTTATATAGAACTAAGCAGGCAATGAAGGAAGGTGTGGGCTAAATCCCAAACCACAGGTGAGTTCACTGTGACGAGTATAGAAATTTCTAGTCAGCAGCCTGTGAGTCACTATGACTGATGTGCCCACAAAGACATAAATGTGCAAAGCTAAGAGGATCATCTCAAGTCCCTGTGCCAAAGTGGATATGCTACCACAGTCTGTGTGAAGCAGAGACAGTATCAACCAAGTTATATTAGCAAACTTGGCAGGACCTTACCTTCTGGTACAGTCTGAGGACAGTTTAAGATCTGCACTGTGCCAAGCAGCGCCTCAGGACAAAATCCAGTATGTCAGCACAGATGAGCAAACACTAGCAATTTAGGAAGAAAGAAGCGCTGATGGGAAACAGCATGAAATCAGCTCATGGGTGTGTTATAGCTGGAGATATACCCATAATTGCGTATCCCAGGATGCTTGTATATTTTCATTTACAAACACTCTGTCCAGCACTGTTCATATCTTTGCTCAGAAGGTGTCTGCTTATCTCTCTGTGGTGATTTATCCAATGTTGTACTTCACATGACCGTTGAATTGGTATCACTAAGAACAAGTAGCTTCACACCCCAGAGAAATTAACAGTTTTTACCTGAGTCAAGCCAAGACACGGGAATCAATAAAATGTTGCCAGTTTTCAGAGAAACTCAGCTTTTGGCAGAGTTCAGGGTGAAATCAGTAACATGTAGCTGATGTCCACAAGAGCATTGATTCTAGAATCCAAAGCAAGTCTTTAAACTTGCAGGGATTATCAACACTTTGCAAATAGTAAACAGCTTTGTATGAAGGATTCTGATTTTTTCTTTGCTATATATAGTTTCTGTTTGCAGTCATGCTTAGATTCAATAGATTGTGACCTTTAAAAAAACCTTTAAAAAAAGTCTAAGAAAACTGTGCAAGACTAATAGCTAAACTTGCATGCAGTCTGAACGTATAAGCAATACAAATGTTAACGGGGAAAAAAAAGGCCCAGGCCTCCAAGTAGTCTTGACTGCTGTGCTGCTGATAAAATCTGCCTGTTGAGTGGACATCAGCTATGTAAACAGATGTTCTTGAAGGGAAAAGGAAGTGTTGAATAGTTGACTTACTTTTTGTAACAGTTCTGCTCCAACTGGTTATAGGTTTAAAGAGTCATTGCTGTGACTAGAAGATCCAGACAGATGCAGCTAAATCTGATAGAAACTCTCAACTTTATACTTTTGCCCTAGAGATGATTGCAGGTCAACAGTTATTTTCTGAATTATTTGAGACTACTCAGGAATTTATACACAGTTGTTGAGAGACTGAATTTATACTTCTGGAGTAGATTCAGGTGCTTTTAAAAATATGTCCATCTTAAAATTATTATTATTTCAAGTGTCTCCAAGATTGTGGCAAATCTCACTGACTTTTAAATAGATTTAACTAGTTCTTGACTTTTGTGGACTAAGCAGAAGTAGCCTTCTGAGGGACAGATCAGCATATTTATCAAACAGTCAATCAATATTCTACTTATCCACAGCTACGGTGTAATAAAATAAGGTGTTGCATATAAATATAAAAAGCAACTTAGGCTCCTTTTCCAAGTCAGGTTTGAAAAGCGATATTTATTTTTAAAATATTTGCATCTGGAAACATCATCATATAGGCAAATCAAGTTGCTAGCATTGTAGCTCTAAAGAATTAAGAAATACACAAAACTGTATCATAGGCAGCACTTAAACATACTTCAGGAGCAGTACATTTTGCATATTGAAATGCTCTGTCTGTAAGCTTCTTATATTTTTCACCCTTGATGGTATAAGGTGGCTGTGTCTTTGTGTTTGACTGAGGGAGTTCTGAGTAAGTGGCTGCAGTCGTACACAATGCGTTAGTTCTGCCACACAGTGCCTATGGGAGAGTATGAAATGGCTCAGAGCCCTGGGGAGGGCTAGGGGCAAACAAAGCCCAAGCTGCATTTCAAATGTGAGCGCTGGAATCTTTGTCAGTGTTTTAAAATGAAGTTTCATCTATTCATAAGTTAAGACTCGGGGAGATGAACTGGGACAGCTGAGAAAATGATTACAGCATCTTGCTGCATTTTTTTCTCTTTCTGGTTCACGTAGCCAAGCTGGCACAGCCCCTCCTCAAATACTTCTAACTCGTGATATGTGTATAAAAAAACGAATAGATAAAATGGTTGATCTTGTGCCTTTCTTGTTCTGCCACACGCTTTTGCTTCGAACCACCTGTCATTAATAGAGCTAATGGGATTTTGACATGGACCCAAAGGCGTGGGAGGGGAGTGGGAAGCTGGGGGAGATGGATGGGAGCGAGATGAACTACTGAGAAAAGCACTGCTGCCTTTCTTCGAGCTGAAGTGATGTCAGGTTTATCGGGCTTCTCTTTAGTCCTTCCTGACAGGACTGGAGGCACTGCTCTATACATCTATGTGTCTCATGCATTCATGAGCCTCTTTGACACTATTGCATCTTTTGTTAAGAGCTGAAAATGCAGATCATCGCTCTACCCTTCCCTCAGCTGCCATATGGCATTGTGGAAAGAGGCCCACAAAGGAAGTGGAAAAAAAGGAAGGGTTGGGGGGAGAAAAAGAAATGAAACTACCAGCAGATGAAAATGATTTATTTTCACCATTAGGGAGTAGGGGGTGGAAGCCTTTTGGAATATAAAACCTTGCAGTGCAGGCAAACAGGCTGCCTGCTTGACAGCTCTGGTATATGTTAAAAAATAACATGGCTTGAGAATAGAAGCACCATTGTTTTGTGTAACTACTGTAACAAATTTATATGAAATGGAATGCATCATCTAAAGTGAAACAACTGCGACGGCTGCCAGCTTTCTTATTTTCCCTCCTTGTCTGCAAGAGGTAAAATCATGAAACCCCAAGTGCTACATAGGTGCAACTGTTTGGCATCACTACTTATTTTTCTGAAATCTCTCAAAATAGGTTTGGTCTAGTCTGCGTTTTTGTGGAGCTAAACCTTTCCTAAAATAAGCAGCAATTAGAGCACTTTATATAATTGCTTTAAAAACAAACCAAAAAATGTATTTGAGAGAAAGAAGCTTGCCACGTCAATTCCTTGGTTATTTTTCCGTGGGTTCATACTTTATGAAGCAGTAAATTAAATCTTCAGTAGAAATGGGATGCAGTTTAAGATGTGTATTAGCTTACCTAGATATTCTTAGTTACTACAGAAGGTTTATATTCCCTCCTGGTATAAATAAGCCCAACACAATCAGAGTTTACATGGCTTCTACTTTTTAATGGTAACTTAAAAAAAAAGTTAAAAACACAACACTTTATTTTAACAACTTTGATGAATTTGCTACCTCATTCCCTCTCTATCTTTTAATTGTAAATTGCTGTTCAATGAAGAGGTGGCTTTAAAGATTTCCGTTACACACAGGAAGATTTTTGTTTCCTAAGATTTGCTGTAAAGATTCAGTTCAAGGAGGCATATGGTACCTGATTAACTTTATGGGCATGAGTTTGATCCTTTGGTATTGATGAACTTGAGGATTAGGTGTACAGATGCAACAGGTTAGTTCAGTCATGTTCTGAATAGTGTTTTGGTTTAACAGTTTTTATTACCTTTTTTTGATATAATTTATATCTGCACTGTGTTTTGTTCTTCTGAATGCTTGGAACATGGGTATGAAAATAGTACTGAGCAAAATAATATATCATTCACTTTTCCACTTCATATTTGCAAATGTCTTATCACAGACCTTCCAGAACAACAAAGTCAATAATACCAGTTAGGCATTGTATTGGCAGTTGTACAAATCTGCTGATGTAAATCCACGTTATTGTATTCCTGCAGAATTTGAATGATTTGCAAGACTGGCATCCAACTGATGTCTTGACAATTCTTTGCTGAAAGTGTTAGTCTTTCTAATTCTAATTTGCAAAACACTCTTTTTGTTTTCCCTTTCCGAAATGTATCAGGCACCCAATCCTGCTGACTGAAAAAACTGGGAAGCACCTGCTTTGATGTTGTATATTGCTGTTTGTATGAGGTATCTGTTCACTTGTTTGGATGGAATATCTGTCCAAAGCCCACTGCCCTCTTCTAGCCAACACACCCAAATTTTCTGCAGGTAAAAATTCAGTCCAAGCCAGGATATAGAGAAGAAATGGGCAAGATATCATGTATGAGCAAGCCAAATCCTGTGCGTGTGGACTAGTAAGTCCACCTGGGGCCCCTGTTCAGGTGCAAGCCTTATCTTTACATTTTATATCATGAGTAGGTGAAGAGATCTTCTGGAACAATCCTGCTGCTATAGATTTTCTGTTTTCGTACATTAAATGTCCTCAAGCCCTATTGCTCTCTGGTTCTTAAAACTCCTGGGAGGACTTGCAGGGCTCAGCAACTTGGGATGAATTGTAAGATATTCTGCCTATCTGAAGACCACATATGGATTAGAATCAAACATTTTTTGGGGGAAAGGTTAAAGTTCATCTGGAGAAAAAAATGCTGCAATCAAATTAATTTTAGATTAAGCACCTATGATAAGCAGCTAAAATTTTCCATTGGACTCATACAGTTAATGCTTCGGACTAGCAACTTGATCGTGATTGTCTGGTTAGAGCATTCTGGACAAAGGGATTGGGAAAGGAGAGGGGGACGTTTGGATACCAGACGGTTGGATTATTTGCTTTTTGCATTAATTGGTGGAAAAAAAACAACACTTACATTGAAGACCAAGGGGAATGTAAAACCTCTCTAAAGAGTGTATGCTCCAGTTAATTACTTCCTTTATGCAAAGTGTGACAGTCTCAGCAGGGGGAATAGAGTGCTTCCTCAAAGTAATTATAGCTGTTCCTTGGAGGTGTGGGTTTGAGTTCTGCAGTGGAGTAGAGAATATTGTATGTGGGGCTCTCAACTTCACTAGATTGCTGTAACATATGAATAAAATAAATGTGAATCTAAGTGTAGGAAAAGGAAAAAAAAATCACCACTACAGTTTTTGACTGTGATATTTTAAAGAAAGCAAACACAAGGATTAAACTTCAACACAAATGCCTACGCTATCGGAACAGAAATCAGAAATACTGAAGAACATTTTCAAAATAGTCCTGATTGCTTAACACAACAGTTACTTCTGTCTTGGTAGGACTACTGTAGACCTGTTTAACACTGAAAAGTGTGCAGGCTCCAGCCTACACGAGCTAAATATCACTCTCTATTTCATGTAGATACCTAACTGAGAGTTGTGACCTCTGTGCTAGGCTTCGGATGCCTGTAGGTCAAATGCCTCTGGGTATTGCAATACCTACAGCCCCTCTAGGAAACCATTTTCAGCAGCAAGATACAAAGCAAAAATATTGCAATAACATATAAGCTCACATGAACTTCTCTCATCTTCACCTTTTTAACTAGTTTAATCACGCTCTCTAATGTGTTTATAATTTTTCAGAAAGGCTATCACAAAAAAAAAAAAACAAAAACCACCACAAAAAACACCGAAGTAGTATTGATTTTACAGCTGATAAATATTTAGTGCCACTGTCTATAAAAAGAGAGGTACCATTCTAACTTCTTCCATGTGCCTTTTTCTACTATAAGAGTACAACAATAAATTTATTCCCATTTTAGTGAATTGAAATGTGTAAATTCAAGATGACTGAGATGTATGTGTTCAAATCACTGGAGTTCAAAAAATTTTGACAAGAAAGTGCTTAGAAAAATGTATGAAAGTCTGTCAAGATCTGTTAATGCTGACTACGAAGCAAACTTGAGAAGTCCACAGACTTTAGATTGCTAAAAAGGGGAGCTGTATTCTAGGGGAGCATCTTTTTCTATTTTAATAAGAATCAGCTAATGGCTAATGCCAGAGATATGACACTATGTCAAATATGTCCATGTTCAGATTTAAATTTGAATATCTGGTATTTCTGATGTTTTAGTTACAGATGGACATTAAGAATTTGTGGTGAAGCTTTTTATTATTATTATTATTATTATTTTCTTGAGACTGATACATGATACTGCTCAGTAACTAGAAGTGAGCTTATGTACAACCACATTCAGGATTAGTCAACCACTGAAAAAGACACAGGGAACTGTTTCAAGCATAGTGAGGAGTCTGAGGTCAATGTCAAAAGAGCCTTTGGTTTTAGAGCTCCAGTGGCAATACAAAATACAGACACTAAAATACCACAGATTTCAAAAATGATGTTTACGAAAGTTTTGCGTCATCGTTTCATAGGTCTACAGCAGAAGTAGGTGTCCGTGTGTTTTTAAGGCACATATCATTTTGGGCATATTACATTATCATAGTTGTGTATGCATAGGGATGTATATGCAGTTGTAAAAGTAAATAGGTATGTTTTGAAAAGGATAATGAAAATTTTAGCTGCATCATCTGAACAACAGGCCATGGCATATCTACATTCACAGAGTTCTTGATACAACTGAAGATATACTGGTTAAAAAAGCCTATTAAAACTCACCTTTGGTATTCTTTCTTCCATGAATATCCCTCTCTTGTCAATGCGTATATTTCAAAATGTTTTGTCACTTAATGTTGTGTACTTGGTCTCATGTCTCTTTATGCTGAAACAAAACCCCTCAACTTGTTTTGAGTATATATACATACAGGATAAATATACTTTTGTAGCAGAAAAAAAAGGAGCAGAATGGGTGATTCAGCCATTGTGAATTAATGCTTTATACAGCCTAGAGAAAGAAGTTACTTGAAAGAACATCACTTTTAAAGTTAACTTTGTTTTATGTACACACCAGTGGTGGCATTATTGTGATCCTGCTGTAATGTCTTGTGAGAAATCATGTGGGATAATGCAACAACCATGAAATTGAAATGGACTTCTTCTGTAGAGCAGGCCATTATTATGTGGTGTCTTATTTCTCAGAGGGTCCATTATCTCTTCATCACCAGAAAAATCAGGCTCTGCAATGAAATGCCACAGACTGAGGCAGAGACAAGTCATAACAGTAGAGGAAAGGCCATGGGAGGACAGAATATATTGGTGTCACATCTCACTACTCTTCATTTAGTGATCAGAATTTTGGAATTGGGCAGTTTTAAGAAATAGTTTCATTTATAAGTGCCAGCTGCTGGAGAAGATAAGGCAAGAGAGAAGTAACCTATTTAAAAATAAAAAGCCCCAACCCTCCATACCTGAAAGTACTTTAGTTTGTTTTTTCAGCATAGCCTTTGAATTTTAATGAAACATTTGGGGAAACTTGTAAATGAAAATGGAAATGCTGCTTTCTGAGAAATCAGCCCAGCACCACATGTGAATTATTTAGATACAACTTGTATTTGCTTCTGCTTTTAAGGAGCAAAGAAAATGTTTTTCTTTTGTTTTTCTCTCTATTGTTTCAGACTTAATTGTTTTTATTTCCTCATCACTGTTTTTAATTCTAAAATATTTCAAAACACAATAACAATGCCTTAAAATAATTAAATAAAGGTACCTAAAATAATAGCAGTAATACATTTTTAGCTGCTCATCTTCAACTAAAAAAAGGAAAAAAAGAGAACAACCTCTTGATAAACTCTGCCTGATTGCATTGCAGAAACATGAAAGGGACCTAATTACAAGGAAGAGTTGGTTCTAAAATCTTTGCTCAGGAATATCACCAGAGAGATCCAAAACCTTCAAAAGATCTATCAGAACCATGGTACTGAAATGCACTCTCAGGTGCTCCCTTTAAAGTGTTTCAGTTTCAGTCTGGAGAAGAGGAGGCTCAGGGGAGACCTCATCGCTCTCTATAACTACCTGAAGGGAGGTTGTAGTGAGCTGGGGGTCAGCCTCTTCTCTCTTGTAACTAGTGACAGGACAAGGGGGAATGGCCTCAAGTTGCGCCAGGGGAGATTTAGGCTGGACATTAGGAAATACTACTTTTCTGAAAGAGTGGTCAGGCACTGGAACGGGCTGCCCAGGGAGGTGGTGGAGTCACCATCCCTGGAGGTGTTCGAGAAACGTTTAGATATAGCGTTGGGAGACATAGTTTAGTGGGGTTGGTGGTGGTAGGTGGATGGTTGGACTAGGTGATCTTGTAGGTCTTTTCCAACCTAGCTCATTCTATGATTCTATGATTCTATGAAAACGGTGTCACTGATTTTTCTTGTGCATATATTTGCATGTGCATGTCAGAGATGAAATTTTAAATTACAAGAACGCAAGCCATAAATGTGGAGATGGGGTTTCTCTTATTTCTCTAAAAGACCTTGTCAGTTAACGCTACATCTGATTGATTCCAAATCTGCTTGTCCTATTCATCCTATTTTCCTGTGGCTCAAGTCATACATGCAGTTGAGTTTTTTGGAATAATATTCCCTAGGTATTATTTCTGGCATATAATTTCTTGATAAAGAAATCAACTTGTGAGGTGTTAGGCAGTGCATTAATTGTAGAATGTGTAATTTCCATATGGGAAGGTAAGTGAAGAACAGGTGATTTGTAAGGTAAAATTTTTAATATTCTTTCTTTTACATTTTTCTTCATTTCCATTGTTTTCTTATGTAAATTGGGAAGGGAAAATACAATCATCATTAGCACTAGGAAAGCTCTGCCAGTTAATTCTGTTCACTAGCTGCCCATGAGACCAAATTACACTCTTGTGTATGTATATTTTTGTGTGCTTATATGTGTACATATATACATCCATGCACACACCACAAATGGGTGAGTTTCCTCAGATGAGGAAGTACCTTAGCATACTACGACCAAATGGTTAGATTCCAAAGCATGTTTAGAATATGAATTGCTTTGTAAAGAAATGGTGAGATTAAAGGAATCAGAGGCCTAAATGTATTTTATTCTTGCTACATTTGTTAGAAAACATATGTTTGGAACAAAGGTTTCAAATCTGTCTATTTAAGTTCCCCCTGTGAATTTTGCAAGAAGCTTCTGTCTGCACAAAAACATAACAAGACTTATGTAAAGAAATGTTGTCCTCACACAGTGCTCCCATTATGATATATGGTCAAGTCTAGATTTAGACATGTTTGGCCAGCAGCTGAATGAGAGTCTTAAATTCTGTTTGTCAATGCATATAACACCTATTTTTCTCTCATTTGGTCATACATACATCTGGATATTTTCAGACATTATTACTTTTCTATTTGTGTGCCGTAACTGTGACAATGAAAGTGCTGTTTCTTTTTCTTTGTTACTATTATTTTGATGTTAGACATATTCCTTTGATGCTAATGTACTGAAGAACTCCCAGAGCTGCCATGTCTGTTTGAGCCACACTCAAAGGAAGAGTAGAGGAACATGAGTACAGGTAGACTTCTCTGGGCACTGCCCAGGGATTCATTCAGTTACTCACACATAGCAATCTAGCGAAATCTGAGATCAAAAGAACACCTGTCCACTGTACATCCTGTATACCCTCTGCCAGGTCCATGCAGTGCTGTATCTTAGGTACCTTGAAATACCTCAGATGGTGCTGGACTCCCACGTATAGGGAAAAGCTCCCAGTGTAAATCAGAAAGTTGTCCTCACCGATGTAACTTATAATCCTATAAAGTGAGGACTGGGAATTGTTGCTTTTATTGCAATAGCAGTCAAAATACCCTCAAGTAGCCTGGTATTCAACATCCCTCGGTGTTCTGAAGTGACAGATGGAGCTGGAGAAATGCCCTTGGTTAGATTCCTATAAGCCCTGGGTGGTATCCTGCCATTTTAGTACCTATACAATTACAGTAAGCATTTTGGTTTTGTTCGTCTGTTTTCTTGTTTTTATAAAGTAGTTAACCATATAACTCTTTTCTCTAAGCGATTTTTGCCTTCCTGCTAATAGTCAAATTATATCCAGACAAACTCGTGACATATGTCCATTATTTTGAGCTCATATAATGTGGAAAGTTTAAAATGGACCCCGAGGGGAGTTTAGTAAATAGTTTTTACCTAGTTCTTACCTAGAGAACAAAACGTTGACACTTTGTGCTATGGTAAAAATGAAAATAAAAATGTCCCGGTACTATTTTTTTCTTTCATATATGGAAAATTGGATTCTCTCATTTTACCAAATAAAGTGTCTTGTATCTTCTGCATACCCACAGCTTTCTGCTTCATGTTTCATTTCTATTTTCGTATCTCTGGGAATGGAATCTACTGTTCAGTATTCAGCCAATATGCCTCCTGCTGCTGCTGCTGCTGTTGACTTAGGCCTGAGTTATCATGCCTTCTTCAATGATGCTGAACCACCGTGAATGTGTTTTGCAGTTGGGAGATTCCAGCACAGTTTTCAGGTTTACATAGAACCATTTAAATGTATTTACAGCAGAATACACCGGGATAACTCTGATCAAATCAATCCAGTTCATATAAATTCACATAAAGTAGATCAGAACAGTATTCAGTATTTTTTTTTTCTAAGAAAGCCAAGTTGGGACTTTTTTCCTGCATCTGACAAGGATGGTCTACTTATGTGACATCTCCTAACTAATTATTCCTGATATAATTCTGATATCATTTCTCACTCTTTTTGTAGGTCATAGATACTTCTGTTTATCCTCAGTATACTCTGAGTATAAATGTCTGTTTGATTCTTAACAGAATCGGTAGTTACAGTGTCAGTAAGGACTAAATTCTACATACAGAAGATCAGAACAAGTCCAAAATTTTCAGTGAATCAGTTATTCTTTGGTAATGTCAAGGAAGAGAAATGATTGCTCAGTTTTAGATATACTCAAGGAATATTATAGCTTTAGAATTGCTGCCTCCAGCTGTCTCCCATTTATGGTCTATTTTGTTCTTTATTATCTGTATGTTCTGAATGTTTTGCTCCCTTTCTTTCAATTTTAAACATGGTGCAGACAGTTTACAGCACAATGTTGGATGATAGGGCTTTAAACTGACAAACTTGTTCTTTTTATATCCTCTTCAACCATTTTAATGGATCTCATGCTTTAACTTTGCAAATATTTGCGATGATCATAGAGATCAGGAGGAGAAGTGTTCCAGACAAATGAGACCAGTAATTTTTTTTTTTTTTGAAGCGTATGATTTGTTCTTGGTCTAGTCTCCATGTATTTCACAAAAAAAAGGCAGGAAGTCTGGACATTGTGAAGCTTACAAGGATATCATGATACAGTATTGTGAAGCTGGGTACTACTTATGTTACCAAACAATGAATCTGATGAACAACAACTACTGAGGAAAGATCCCTGGGTGAGAGAGGGCAGGAAATTATAACTGTTGGTACACTAATTGAACTCACACATCAGTTAGTACATGAGGACAGTTCAGTATGGCACTGTAAATAGGTCAGGTGTGATAACATACAAAAAATTGTGTGATCATAAGGTTTGAATCCAAATCTCTCTCTGTATCTTGGACCATTTTTTACTAAATGCTTCCTTTTGTGAAGCATATGGATGAATTATGTTGCTTAACCCAAAAGACTACACATCTCAGTCCCTTGTAACAGTTACAAAGTACTAAAATTACTGAATGCTGTGTCATAAAACAGAATTCTTCAGTTGAACAAACTCACGTAGCACAGGAGTTTGGTATGACGTGGAACAATAGCAGCTGTGTAGTAGGACTGGAAAATTCCCACTAGGTAGGGGAATGATTAAAAACTGATCATTGCATTTTTGCAGTGGATAATCTTTTATCTCAGGGTTGAGAAGAACCAGTAGAAGGGAAAAAAGAAAAACATGTAGGAGCATGGTTCTGCATGGAAGATCCTATAAGGCAACAAATGGCTTCAGACAACCAACAGTGTATGAGGTACAGAGTCAAATTCATACTCCTCATCTTTTCCTTATTCTTGTATTGTTAGGCAAAACAATCTTTTGGCTATCTGGGGGCATTCGTTTAAACTGAGACTATTTTTAAGTTCAAAACATTATTATTACTATTATCATTATTTAATTAAAATCATTGCACTGTAAAAACAAACAAACAAAACCATTCAAAATCCAAAACAGAAATATCAAACTATCAGAACTAAAAAGGCTTCCAAGACAGGCTAGTAAGAATGGGTAACTTAGGTTTGAAATTTCTAGTCATTAAAATGTTAATGAAGCACTTTGAAAAATGCATGGAGTGAAGTTAAACCTACTCTTCTATGTGCAGACACATGACACATCACAGAATTTCAGAACTACACACCATTGTGGCAGTAAAAATATAAAGATGATTCATTTTTACCAAGGAGAAAGGGAAAGAGAAGTTGTTTGGCTGTTGTCTCAGTAACTGTAAGGGACTGGCGGCTGAAAAGAGAGGATCTATTTAACAGTTACAGTTTTGGACAGTAAAATAATTGATTGTGGTTATACTCAGCTTGCATCAATCTGCAAAATGTCTTGCCCATGACTTACACTGCTGCATCAAGATATGTATTGTCATATATTGACTAACAGTAGGCTTAAGTAGAACTGCATTGTATTGGAAAATCAAAAGATTTTGAAGACCATCTCTTAATATGAAAAAACAGCCACAGGTCTAAAGCTAAATACCTCTGTGCCTTTCTTTACAGATGTGTTGAATGGTTAAAAAAAAAAGACAAAGAATGTTTGAATTGTTAAAGCGGAGAAAAATCTAAACAAGCAAAACAGAAAAGCAGGATGGGTTAAAGTTCCCTTTTTTTACATGCCTTTATGTTTTGCACACAAATATCATGGGAATCTTGTGATTCCTTACTGTACAAAAAAAAAAAAAAAAGATTAAGAACAAATAAGAGTATCTGTGGTGACAAAAGATAAGAGTTTAAACCTCTTAGTTTTAAATGGGTAGCAGTTAATTTCATTCAGAAAAACACATTTAAGTGGGAAAGATATAGAAGTCATTCTACATATACTGTGTTTGTACATATACAAATTTGTCTTGAAGGAGCTGTCATTTTATTATTTAGATGATCATCTCTGGGACAGGAGCTATGTGAGCATATTCCCTAAATTGTTTAACTTTTTGTGAGAAACAGTACAGTGTTATTTTCTTCTCCTGTGTAAGTGTGTCTTTTAGGGACCATGACTCCAATCAAAAACCATGAATATCTGTTGACAGAAAACAGGACCAGCTGGTGCCACTGCCTGGTACTTTTTACATTTTCTTTAGGGTACTGCTTGAGAGGGGAGGGGGAATGGAGGGGAGCTATACACAGAAGACGAGAAACAGAAGTTGTGACTGGAAAAAGACTCAGAACTGGCTACAGCGGCACTCCACCAGCTGCCATTACAATGTGTATTGTGTACATTTCCACGGTGTAGAATCTAATTCAGTTTTACAGTCGGAAAAGAATAGGACGCAATTGCCAAAGCATCCATCACCAACCAGCATGATAAATAAGCTGTTATTTGTATCATGAATTTAACCTAGTCAAGACATTTGGACTGGAAAAGAAAAAGCTGAGTGAAAAGACAGGGTAAAAAAGAAAAAAGAAAAAAGCCCTCTTGCGAAATAAGACAGAAAGACAAAGAGATATCTTCCCTGTTTCTTTGGGCCAGGAGCACTGACAAAAGTAATATATGATTGTCGTTTATGAGTTTAATTTGAAACTGAAAACTGTACTAATGTGAAATAGATGAAAAATGCCACCAGTTTTGTGAGGGTTTGCTGACAAGTTACCAGGAAGCTTCTCGATGTTTGTGATAGTGAAATATTTGCTTATTGGCAATACTTTGAAAATCACCTTGTATTTAAGCAAAAACATAGGGGGACATAAAAGGCTAAAGAAAATGAGTCCATTATTCAACAGTAACTTCTATGCTTACGGACAATATTTAATGATGTCTAGCCCTTGACAGATACAGAGGGGTTTCTGTATAAGTGTTTCCAAACCAATTATAAAGCTAGTACCTGAAGGATACTAGGTGCTAAGAAATTTTTCTTTTTGTTTTGTGTTATATCTTCTTCAGCTGACATTTAAACATAGATTTAATAATGAATCCTACATATGTGAGGGCTGCTCCAAAAGTAATGCCTCCTATTTTATTATGTTGGCCATTGAAATCAGAGGCAGATGTTGGTGGCATGGCAGTAAATGTTGAACCTTCCCACCAATGTTCCATTACATTTTGCTGTCATGCAATAGATGGCGGCAGAGGGGCAGTTTGACAAAATGATGTATGACATGGAAGTGTGTATGAAGGAAAGGTGTAGAATTGAATTCCTTCATTGCACCTACTAACATCCATCAATGCTTGCTGAACATTATGGAGCCCAAACAGTGGATGTGAGCACAGTGGGGTGGTGCATTTTAGTAGTGGTGACAGCAACAGTGGGTCACCTCTACTGGTGCAGATTTTTAGGAGTGTGACATGCAGGCTCTTGTTCATTGCTAGTGATTACTAGTGGTGGTGGCTATGTTGAAAAGTTTGTAGCTGAGAATGTGCTCTAACATAAAGTGTTATTGTAATCTTTTTATCTGTTTTAGTTTCCATGGAAATAAATAGGAGGCATTACTTTTGGAGCAACCTATGTATCTAGCAGCCAAGCTGTTTCTTAAAATGGCTAAAAAAATCACTCCTCTAATATACCCTTATAGAGTTGTCAAATAATCAATTTTCTCCAATGTCACATCAATGCCTTTTAATATCTTAAACTTGAGAACCTGAGGGTTTGGCCTTAAATCCAATTAAATTGATAATCATTAGTATGTGATTAAAAAAAAAGATTGTAATTTCAGGCATAGGAAAATATGAAAATAGCGTGTCCTAAATGTGAGGCAAGAAACATTAGTCTCCAGTTACTGAAGTTAGCTGTGAGATTAAACAAACAACCATAACAAAAGCATGTGTTCAGTCACAACTCATCCTTTACACGAAAATATCAGAGACCTGAGGACACTCACAGGCCTTCCTGGCTCTGACCAGCCTCACCTGGACTCACACCTCTGTCCTTGGGCCCAATTTAAGCTTAGCCTCAGGCTGTCAGACCTTCTCTGAGCTGTGAGGGCCTTGCTTTGCTCTCTGCTGTAACAAGGGCTGTGGATAGGCCCTGTGGGACTGTGCCCTGCTGGCACAGACCCGGTTTATTGCCTTCCTCCCTGAGAGGGGCTGCCGTGTTTTTGCTGTGCTCCAACAGGTAACTTAGATACCTGTGTTTTAAAATCTACAACCAAATATGCAACTCATTTCTTTTCAGAGGAGACGTGAGGATCCTAAGTCTTTTCAGGACTTTGCAAATTGTTGTTTTGCGTGGTTGTAAGACCTGAGGAGACAGCTCGGTGGGAGGGAGCAAGGCCACAACAGCCTTGCTGCCACCTGTTTGAGCTATATATTTGCTAATCCTGGCAATTTTGGCCCACTAGCCAAGCCCAAAGGTGAGATCTCCAGGCTATTTGAATGGTTGAAGGGAAGCTTTTTGATTTAAAATGGTTTCTTCAACGTGAAATGTTTAGTGATGGTTTCAGGGGAAAAAAAAAAGATTTAAAAGTAAATTAAAGGATCAAAAGCTGAAAGGACTGCTCTGAAAAAAAAAACAAAAAACTATTTACTCTGTCAAAAATGGAAATATTTTTGAATGGATGAAGTTGTCCAATCTGAATTTTATTCAGGCTCTTCAAGAAATTTGCTGTTTACTCTTGTTTTTAGTAGTCTTGTTGTTGCTGTACTAGGTGTGGTTAGAATGCATTATTTCCACTTTTAAGAGAAACCACAAAATTCTGCGTTAATTTTCTGTTATCAGTCTGCAACTAAGCAAGTGTATCAGATTTTTTTCTACCTTGTGTTTTTGTGGGTTTTTTTAATAAGCTATCTTTGCAAGATAATGCTGACAGTAACCGTGGCTTTTAGGTCTACAGTGGAGGTTGTGTACCATAATTCACATTTCAGTTAAAATTTTTCAGGTTCGATATCTTGGGGTTTTGTTGTTAGGAATCTATCTCCACTACAGAATTCATTGCAGAATTTGAACCCCTTCTTATAAAGGACTTCTGTAAGTCTAAATTGATTACTTAAAAAATACTGATTGAGGGGAATGGGAGGAGGACTTGGGTAGGGAAGCTGCAAGTCCACCTCAGTCTCATACCATCTCCTGCTGCCTCAGAGGCTGAAAGCCCTAGCTTTCGATTGCATACACTACTTGTTTCAGATCACACCCCGGAAGGAGCTCATCCTTTCTTATTGCCCTCTTTCTCACGCTCATTCCAGTACCTTCCCACACAAATTTCCCCATCTCAGGCTTCCTTCTGGCTCAGCCCACTTGCCAGGTCTTAAAACTCCTCTCACTCTTGAACGCTTCCTTCCCATGTTTTTGTCCAATACTTCCTTCTGCCCTAATCACATCCTTTCTCAGCTTACAGTTTCCACACCTGCTGCAATTATTTGTGTGCTACAGTTGTTTCCTCTAGTTCCCACTGCCCTCAGCCTTCCACAAGCACTGCTTTTGGGTACGTATATTTGTGACTTTCTTCGTATGGTGTTTGTAGCCTGACAAGTTCTCTGTTTTCCCTTGGCTTTCAGAGTGAAGAAACTACTAGCTCTCAGCACGCTGATCTTCTGCTGTCCTGGGTTCTCAGAAATCCAGACACGTTTAATACTTATGCAGAACTCAGGACAGAATTCTGAGGGCAGTAATGCAAAAAACATTAATCCAAAAGGAGGTGAATGAAGTTTTTAAAGCTTGTGAGACTTTGAATTCTCTATTATAATTATTTGCAAAAGTGTTGGGTTTTAATTTTTAGCAATAATATGGAAACTAAGATAAAATTTCAAGTTGTTATCAATTATGAGTTATTTTTAGTTAACACAAAGGATGTTCTGAAGATAGTTTGGAAATGTTGCAGCTGTCCAATGTGTCCAATAAGATGGATTTAAAAAAAAAACACACAAATATTTATGGAAGTATGAAACTTTTAATGGAAATATTCGGAAATATTTCTCAATCCAGTTGTTCCAGCAGATGATTATTAGTGCTGTGCATGACAGGATGGGGCTATGTGCTGCTTTTCATATTATAGGACTGCAATATGTGCTAAGCAAAATTGTATGAATATAATGTATGGAGAATAAGAATAACACTGCAGGAATATCTGATTTCCCTGAACATTCTGCTATGGCATGGATAAATTTGAAATGACTTAGGAAACTTTGCTTAAACAAAATTACATTATATATTTCTCTGTATTTCTACCCTTTCAGGAATGCAGCACGTAATATAATTCCTCCCCTGCGCTGCACACACAGAAATGCCTATAGTCCTTGTTAAATGTGCATATACAGCACAAAACCCACATAATTACTGTATGGGTATAAGAGAGACACCTACTGGTTGCATAGCTGGATATATCTTGAAGTCGAGTGTATGATCGGTCTCATAGCTTATTTCCAACAGCTGTAGAGAAAAGAGAATGAGATGCGGCACAAATTAGACTGTAAGTTTCACCTTTCTACTAAAATAAATTACTGAGTTTGCTAGTAGAGTGGGTAATGAGAACAAGTGTGCTATTTTTGTTTGGAAGTAATAGCATTTTTGGCATCTGATACGATAAAATGACAAAAACTGAATTTAATATATCATAGAGGAAGAGATAGATGGAAATGAAGTATGCAGACAGTGAAGTCAAATATTCATATCTGTGTTTTAAAAGAATAGAACACATTTAAAATCACGGAATCGTAGGGATAGGAAGGAACCTCTGGAGATGATAGAGTCCAAACCCTCTGCTAAACCAGGTTGCCTAGAGTAGGTTGTACAGGAAAGCATCCAGGGAGGGTTTTGTATATCTCCAGAGGAGACCGCACAGCCTCTATGGGGAACCTGTTCCAGTGCTCTGTCATCCTCACAGTAAAGAAGTTATTTGTCATGTTTGTACGGAACTTCCTGAGTTCTAATTTGTGCCCATTGTCCTTTGTTCCATTGCTGCGCACCACAGAAAGGAGCCTGGCCCCATCCGCTTGACTCCTATCCTTTAGTTATTTAGAAGATCTTCTCTCGGTCTTCTCGAGGCTGAACAGTCCCAGGTCTCTCAGCCTTTCCTTGTAAGGGGGATGCTCCAGGACCCTAATCATCTTTGTGGTCCTCCACTGGACTCTCTCTAGAAGTTCCTTGTCTTTCTTGAACGGAGGAACCCTGAACTGGGTGCAGTTCTCCAGATGTGACTTCACCAGGGAAAAGCAGAGGAGGAGAATTACCTCCCTCCATCTGCTGGCCACTCTGTTTTGAATGCACCCCAGGATACCAGTGGCCGTCTTCATCACAAGGGCACACTGTCAGCACTGTTTTCCATCAGGACACTCAGATCCTTCTCTGATGAACTCCCTTCTAGCAGGTCAGCCCCTAACCTGTACTGATGCATACAGTTTTCCCTCCTCAGCTGTAGGACTCTGCATTTGCCCTTGTTGAATCTCATAATGTTCCTTCCTGCTGAACTCTCCAGCTTGCCCAGGTCTTGCTGAATGGCAGCACAACCTTCTGGTGTGTCAGCCACTCCTCCCAGCTTCTTATCACCAGCAAAGTTGTTGAGGACGCACTCTATCCCTTCATTCAGGTCACTGATGAAGATGATGAATAAGACCGGACCCAGTAGTGACCCCTGGGGAAAACCACTAGTTACAGGCCTCCAGCTAGAGACTGCATCACTGATCCAACCCTCTGATCTCTGCCAATCAGCCACTTCTCAGTCCACATCACTGTTTACTAATCTATTCCACTCTTCTTAAGCTTATCCCCATGGGGGAAATGGGGATATAGAGTCAGAAGCCTTGCTGAGATCAAGGTACACAATGTCCATTGCTCTCCCCACATTTACTCAGCAGGTCATGACATCATAGAAGGCTACCAGATTGGTCAAGCACGATTTCTCCTTGGTGGTGAATCCATGTTAACTACTATTGACAATCTTCTCTTCCACTTCCTTAGAGATGTGTTCCAGAATAAACTGCTCCATCACCTTCCCAATGCGGAGGTGAGGCTGACCAGTCTGCAGTTCCCTTATTCTTCCTTCTTGCCCCTTTTTGAAGGCTGATGTGATATTGGCTATCCTCCAGTCTTCAGCCACCTCTTCAGTTCTACATGACCTTTCAAAGATGATGGAGAGTGGCTTGGAAATTGCTTCTGCCAGCTCCTGTGGGTACATCCCATTGGAGTCCATGGATTTGTTTGTGTTGAGTTTGCCTAGATGATGTCTGCACAGATCAAGGGGAAGTCTTCCTTTCCCCAGACTCTCTATCTGATCTCCAGGATCTGGGAGTTCTGAGAGGCAGTTGTAACAGTGAAGTCTGAAACAAAGAAGGTATTCAGTAACTCCACCTTCTCACCTTCATTACCAGAGTACCCACCTCATTCAACAGCGGACTCATGTTTTCCTTAATCTTTCTTTTGCTGTTGACATACTTAAAAAATGTTTCACGTTGTCCTTGACCTTAATCACCAGATTTAATTCCAAGTGGGGCCTTAGCCTTCCTTGTAGCATCCCTGCATGGTCTGACTATGTTCCTATATTCTACTAGTATGGCCAGACCCTTTTTTCCCATTCAGTAGATTTCTTCTTCCATTTGAGGATGTGGGGAGCATAAGACTGTTGTCAGAGCTGCATCAAAAGGAAAAATTAGCTGAAATTTATTAGGAAAATTGGTAAATTTATTAAGAATTACAAAGATGTGGTAGCAGATTTATCATTCTCTGATAAACTGTTATTGAAAATTTAAATAACTCTTATAGTTTGAAATGTCTTCAAATTCAGATTTTAAAGGGAAAAATAAAAAAATACCTCAAGTCACTAAAGCGTTTCAATTTGGAAACTGGAAGATTGAAAAATATGCTAAATAAAAAAACTAAAGAGCTACATATAAACTTCTGATAAATTCAATATAAAAATTCAGAAGTGAGGGAAAATAAACAAACCTGCAAGGTTTATACTTTATTCTCCAATTGTGGATGTTTCAATTTTGTTCAGTTTGTTATATATTATTTGAGGAAACACCTATTTATGCAGTACAGTACTTTGAACATTTCACTTATTAACATTAGAGTTATGTGATGTTAGGTATACTCTATATCTGTCTTACCATTCTCTTAAGCATTTAAAACTTTTCTGCTGAGAAGACGCTGGTGTATTAGAAATATTAGACTCTGCTAGGGTTGATCCAATAATGTTCAATTCATTCAGTAATGAGTTTTTTTTCTCTCTGATTTAGGATGCCATCTTATTTAGGCTTAATAAGGTTTTACTGATATCTTATTTAATTGAGGGGCATTACTGATGGGCAGTGTGTTTGAGTTTTATTCTAGGTATCAGGTTGTTCAGAGAAGTATAGGTAGGTTGCTAGCCTAACAGAAGTACATAATTCATCTACAGACTAGTCTTACAGTATCTTTATTTCCCTATGTTGAAGGGTAGTTATGCCACATAACAATTATCTATTTTGGATGTTTGGAGGACAGTCACTTTAGAATCTTAATAAAACAGTTTTAGTTCTTTAGACTGGTGTAGTGTATTGGATGCCTTCCCAACACTGCTCCCCCTGACTCTCTTGCTGTCATAAAAGCCCCAGTTCACGTTCAAACAATGTACGAGTAACTGAATACTCCTATTGTGCCTAATTTTTTGAGGATGGGTACTCCATGGTCCTTTGGAGTACAGCGAACTTTGGATTTGATTAATAGACAGATTTTATATCACAGCGTGATTCAACATAAATGGAAGCAACTCAATTTTTCTTGGCTACTAATGGTATAAGTTCAAAGAAGAATAGCTCATCAACTAGTAGGCACTTGCTGGCATACAGTTATCTTTCCTCTGCATAGCTGTTCAATCCCAAGTCACAAAGCACACTGTCTTCTACTCCACCTCAAGAGTGGAGAAATACATTAATACGTTTCTCTGTCCTCAGACACCATCTCTAATCTTTTCACCACCTGAAGAAAGTATCAGTCTGAATGATGATTAGGTTTCCCAAAGCAGGATTAGTTAACACTGTATACTAGTAGCCAGTGCTAGTGCTTATGCAATACATTACTACACAAAAATTGCTCCAAATTAAGTTAATAAAGTATTTGATAACATCTTTTTAAAATATATAAAAAGCCTTTTGGAACATTTAACCTATCACTGAGAAACAAAAAAAATTAAGAAGGGTATTTGAAAATGAATTTTATTTAACTTTCTTACTGCAATTTTCTTTTCTAAGATGTATTGACAATTATGGTATGTCAGTCACATTGATTGGCACATTAATATATTTAGCTGAGGTGATTTCATAGCAACAGTGTACCATACCCTAATAGCTCTTCCAAATTTGTCTCTGGAGCTTGAGCGATATCAAATTGAAGCTTAAGGTAAACTGGCAACTCTAAACTCTCAGGAAAATACTGATTGCATAATGAACTGAATGCTAGAACAGTAACTGAGCATGCAGAGACACAGTGCTGCCAGGAAAAAAAAAAAAAAAAAAAAGCCAGATGTACTGAGGTGCATAAAATTCTTCCCAGTCTGGGAAAAGAGCTGAACTGGAGTACTTGCCAGAACGAGAGAGTTCTTTTCTGCCCAATGGATTGGCTGGCTGATTTTATAACATTTTTATGTACAAAGACATCCTAAGGACCTAGGTATCTCTAATGTGTATGCTCCACTCCCGAACTTTTATACGTTGAGCTGCCCTCCAGGCACTATTCAGAAGTGGAAAATCCTTAGCTGTGAAATTGTTTGAGTTTTCCCCAAGAAGTTACCAAGTGACTGAAGGTCTGATAGCTCCTTCCTGATAGGCCTAAACAGCTTGCAGTCTAGATCACCTTACTGTTCACAAACATAACTTCATCCATCTATCAGAGATATTCTCCTAATTGCAGTTAACACTTATGGGGGCAGAAATCAGCCAAGTTTGCTCAGCTGTAGTAGATGAGAAAAGTTAATTCTAAAGGTCCTCTAATATATATCTAAATTAGCTGCCTGGATTTTTATTATTCACTAAAATTAAATAGTATTTCAGGTTCTCAGAAATGAGGCAGGCACAAAATCAGAGCTTTAGTAATCCACAGAAGATGAACAGAATTTGAGATTTTTTGTTCTTTAGACTTAAAAATCTATTGCAGTAATTCAGTAGCAGTTTTCAGGCTTTCTTTGTGGTGAAAGATAGGCAACTAAGACCCATAGACTAATCTGGTAAGGCAAAAGCAAACTTTAGTCTGAAACCATAAGAAAACTAGGGTGAGGCTAATGAATTGTTCAGCATTTGCTAAAGTGCAAAATGAGAGAGAAAACATTTTCAGTATGTGTCCCCAAGTAATACCAAGATTCAACAAAGAATGAGTAACTGAAATTGAAAATTGATGTTAACATCTATTAGTGCCTTCTAAGAGAACTATTGAACTGTTTTGGAGACATTTTATCCTTATAAAATGTTAACCATTTTATCGTTTATAAATTACACAGTGCATACCCTCTCTTCCAAGTCTTTCTAGATTATAAACCAAATTCTATGAGGGCAAAATACTTAAGTAGGGTCAAAACATACATAAAGATAAAAAGATCAAATACAGTCTTAAAATTTTGTTTTTAACAGTCTTAAAATTTTGTTTTTAACAGTTAGATGTAGAAAAACAGTTGGTTAAATGAAAACAATTCTTAAAAATGCAAATACTGATGGATCCCGGGTTGGTGAAATAAAATCAACAAGATTCTAGTCATCAGGTGTGAAAAATGAAAGTGTAGTTATCTGTGAAAGAATTATGGTAATATTTGTATTTTAAATTGAAGGAGAGAATCAAAGCAGAGGACAGTATTTACAATGTCATTAAAGTGCAGCAAAATCACTTCAGATTGGAATTTCATGCCCAGAGTGGAGTTGAGTGGGTGACACTATTATGGGCTGTCTAATTCTGTAAGAGGGACACAGTACTGAAAATTATGGAAAATTAGGGAAAAATATAACTATATTGTTACTATGTAAGAGGTGACTTCAGCTAAGTACATTCCAAATACAAATGGACGCTACATCAAAATGAGGGTGCTTATAAATAGGAAATTAAAAGGATCATTCAAAGCTGTTAATTCATTCAGTCACACACAGACTGTTCGAGGGTATGCAGCAGGTGAATTACTGGGGAAATGTTGTATTTAAATGAAAAGGAAGTAATTAAGTTGTCATTGGCAAAGAACGATGTAGTCACCAAAAGTAAAGATGAATTCAAACAGTGCCTAGGAAAAATTCATAGGGAAACATGCTAATCAAGGGCTGTTAATTTATATTAAAATAAAGATCAGAATCCTTTTTCCCCAGCAGTATCAGTAGAAAAAAATTATGATAAATGTTGTGCTGCATATTGCTAAATGTGAATGGTGTTCACACAGTTCTGTGGTTGAGAATATATCCTGAAGAAAGTTCATTAACCTTTCTTGATAGCACAAAGTCCTTGTTCATTAGAGGTGTGTTTGCGAAGCAGTGTGTGTGGTTAAAGGGCATTTAGGTCAAACATAGGCATGTTTCTCTACACAGGATATGTCAGGAAACTAGATCCAGCTAAATCATTGTGTGTTCACTTAGCATCTAAGGGTAAGATGATTATTTATTTATTCCCCTCGCCATCAACCCCATGCACACTCACAAAAAAATGTGTAGAAAAATCAGCAAAACTGAGTACTGTGTAAATCAAACTGGAGCAAAAGTGTTGGAATAGACCACAGAGGTGTTCTATTTACATTTTTAAATATATTCATCAGAATAAATTTGAAGCAAATGAAGTTTCATAAATGAAACTACTTTGCTGATTTATCAAAAACACTAACTTTCCATTATATGGATCTAATACATTGTACTATATATCTTTCAGTGATGAAGTGTTTCTGTTAGAAAATATTTGCTTTAATGTGTATTGTAAATTATCACTAGTAATGGGCCCTTCATACTTAAACATGTTTTGTCTGTAAATTAGGCTAAGAAAATCTAAGTTAAGTGACAGATGACATCTCCTTTCAGCTGGCCAAGAACTTATGTAGTGGCTAATTAATTAATGCACCCTCACTTGTTCCTTGACATGCTAATAAGTGCCAATGTTTTATTTAAAAAGTATATATTAATGAAGCCCAGGGGAAGAATGGCTGGAGGTCCAAGTAAAGGTGACAATGACATGAAAATACATCTCAGTTCCCCAAGTGGTGGCATGACCATTAGAAGTAATTTTTCTTCATAGAGAAACTCTGTCCTCACAAATTATATATATTCACTGGAAAGGCCATTTTTCAAACTTGAAAATAAGATTACTATTCCCTTACTATGAAACACTAAGAATATAAAACAAAGTTCTCATTACAATAAAAGCTGTGTCAAGTCCTCCGAATTCACTTGTTCTTCAATTTAAGCCATCTTATTATTGAAGAGTTGTAACACTGGAGTCAAATGTTTTCACCTCTTCCAGCCTTGAACTAAAGGAATTTGGTTATGAATGATTTGAGATGGGTAAGGGATGGAATAAGGAAGAAGAGAGGAAATTTCTTCATGTGTTAAAGGAATGTAGAATTTATCAGTAAAAGGTTTGTCCTTTTATGTTAGGAGATGTCATAACTTTGGCAAAATTACTCTAGGGGATATATAGAACATTTTCAAGATAAAGCTCCTCTTATTAAATTTTCTTCAACATTTTAAAGGTAGGAGTTTCTAAAATATGCAATGTATGCATAATATCAGCTAAGGTTCTGCTGATTACAGATATTTGGAAAGACTTTAAAAGGCACACAGGTCCGCACCAGTTCCTATTGACTTTTCATACAATTTAATGTGCAGTAACTTTCTGAAAGAAGCAAGGATTTTTAAGATGAACAGAGATATTTCATAAATCTGTTGACATTTGGGAATTTAGCTGCATTTCAGAGCAGTTAAAAAGCCCTGTCTGCAGTTCCAGGGCTCTTCATATATCTCTTAGTGCTTAATCTGAGTCTTAGAAATCGCTGTCTTGTAAGAAAAGACCATTATTTTTTATTTTTACTCAGAAAACCTTAGACTATTTGTCTATTAATAAAATATGCTCCATAATATTCTATTGTATATGGGAACTTAATTCTCTTCTTGTATAAAGTTTTTGTTGTTTATACATGTAAACTGCTGCATAAGCAGGAAAAATCCAGTTTGGGGCCAAGTAGTTCAAACAGCATGAGTTGAACTTTAACAGTCTTCCATTTTTCATTGTCCTCCAGTATGCAAATGTGAACTATTTCAGCATTATTTAAGATAATTAAGTGAGAATGTTGATTGATACCTTTCAATTGATTTCAAATAATTTTTACAAAAAAGGAATTTATGAAACTTGGGTAACAAATCCTAGATTTTAGATTTGTTTTTCCCAATGGCTATTTTAAAAAAAACAAAAGAGAATTGTCATTTCCTTCCATTAGTACTAGGCATAAATACAGAATCAGTTATTCCTTGTGGATTTCCCATACAACTCAACAGAATTTTTAAAATGTTTTTCAATTATGGTCTTCATTGTACTGCCAGAACTGATGTTGATGGTTGGATAGCTCTGTGCTAGTATCGCAAAATATATATAACTAAGTAATAAGCTATAAAAATGAGCTATAACTCTTCTCATAAAAATATCAGGCACATATGAAGACTCCTATATCATGTACTGTAGAAACTTTACTTATTTGTTGTAGACGTTATACCATAGAAGAACAAGGACAGTTACAATAGCAATAGATTTGTGAATATTTACAGGGAGTATTTCTGAGGAAAAAGTTAGGATATAGCACCCATTCATTATGAGTAGGTGTAAGCAGGTTTTCACAAAGATGGAAGACAGGATATTTGATAAATAGAAACTCATAATGAAGCAGATTTGAAAGATTAGCTATCTGAATAAGAAGATAAGTGATATATAAGTATAAAAATATTTTTTCCATTTTTTCTAATACTTCTGACTGCCAAATATATTTTACACTGAAATTTCCTCTGCATATAAGCTTGAGTTTATTCTGCATTCAGTTTTCCAGCAACACTGAAGATTTCTGATTGAATAGTGCAGAACTTATTGTAATGCCATTTCTATCCTGACATCCAATTATGATCACAAAATACCTGCCTTTGAAGGGAGTGCTAGCCCACTAGGCACGTTTGAAGACTTAACTACACAAATGTAGAAAATAAAACAATTAGTGTGAATAAGAACAGGAAATGAGAAAGTTTTGTTGCTATAGAAACATTCTCTCTTCTTGATGCTCCTTTTTAAGGTAATAGTAACAGTTAAAAGTGAAAGTAAAACAGTTAAAGTGAAAGTAACAATATGTCTCTTATTGCAGAAGTCTGTCTTGACTTCTCAGTTCTTAATTCATTTTCTTTGCCCTTTATTCAGATGCTGGTTGCTAAAGGGCACAACAGCATTAATTAAAGAAATCTCGCCCACAAGACTTTAACATGGCTATTTGTCATGACTTTTGAGAGCAGTGCAGGATGATTGTTTTCAGAACACTTTTTTTTTTTTTTTCCTGCTAGAAAATACCAGTTTGAAATAGACATTTCCCAGGAGGACTTGAATGTCAGTGAAGGTTTGCTTATGGAATAAAGACCAAGATAACCCATGGGATGGCTCTACTCTTCCACAGAGAGCCATTCAATTAAGTGTGTGTGATTGTCTGTGTGATTTCTTGGGAGTGCCACCACTGTGATGCTCACTGGGAAAAAGTGATTTAGAGTGTAAAGACTTTCTCAGACTTGAAAGAATGCTGTTTTCTCATAGTTTCAGAGTCATTGCTATGTCTCATTCTCCGCTCTAACTGTAAGCTATGCACCCAACTGGTGCATATTTCTATTTCTGTGGTTCGGGGAAAATGCAACAGGCAAGAGATGGCTAGCTAACAGATAGCAAATGAACAAAATTAATGCCTACAATTCTCCTGATTCCTTCTGCTTTCTATCTTCTTAATTTTAAAACGTGTTTTGTATTCTGCTACAAAATCAATGCAATTTGCAAATATACTGAACAATGACACCAGACTGTGCCTTGAGGTTTGCATCTCACCTCAAATGTAGATTTGCCACCAGTCTTACAAATCTGGGTGCCTATGCTATCTCTCTTCTTAGAAGAAGACAGAAAACGTTCTGAGGTGTTATTTTACCCTTTACATTATAACCCCTGTCTCAAAAGGACTCTGGTACTCTGCAGCCATAGGAGTTCTGCTAGCTGTTTGGAAAGATGCTAGCTTTGGTTTTGCCACTTGACATGGGTTGGCAGAAGACTGCCAGAACACTGCCCATTGACACAGGGCTGAGAAAGTTTGCTGCTAGCCAATCTTTATTTCAAAAATGTATACAAAATGGTGTTTGCTTCGAACACAGCTGTGTATGTAAATGGATGTGTTCATGGGTTTATGTATTTAAGAGGACTGGGAAATAATATAAACATATCCGCAGTTCTATTTCCAGAAACTCTGGGAGCAATATATAGCGTCTGGCCCTAAAAGACAACTAAATTGCTTCTTTGACCTTGACGCTCCTACTGACAACCTTGTTGTGCTCAGCTGCCATCTATGCAGTAATCTGGCAATGCATAATCCTTTTCAGTTGCAAATAAAAATTGTTTGAATAATTTATTTTAAGACAAATTTTGAATAATGTACTGTCACAAGATACCAGTAAAGACCAAAATTCAGCAGGTTTTTTAAGGTCCCACCTTTCTACAAGTTTGACATTAATAAATGAATATATGAGATAATTTAAAAAGTACAGATTGACTAGAGATATGAATTAATTTCTAATTAAATAGCAGTTGTTAAATTCTTCATAGGAGAATAATTTTACATGTGATATTCTCCATAGGACAGTTCACCTGAGTGCTAAGTGCTTTGGTTTGTAATGCAAAGGGACAGTTCAGCCATGGTCATTGAAACATTGTCTTAAAGAGAGACTGAGACTGGGGTTTATGGAGGTTTCTGAGCTCAATTCCTGCTCGAATTTAATGAGGTTGCTCAGGTCCTTCCCCATTCAGGTTTTAAAAATCTCTGAGGATAAGTATTCTGGGCAAACTGTTTCATTATTAAGTTTTATGGATATCTTTCTTGGTATTCTTATCCCTTTTGTCTCCCTTCTTTCCTGCGTACTCAGCCTTGACCAAGCTGTTCATCACCTGGTCCTTTCAGCTTAGTGTAATTGGTCAACATGCTGAGGATGCATCCCCTTCATCCTCTCCTGTTTTCCAGCATGATGATTAAGAGGTTAAATAGGCTTAGCTCTAACAAAGGTCCCTTAAAAACAAACAATAAGAGATATTGCATCTAACAATAATTTGTTAATATTTGGTATAGATTTATCTCTTTAGGGTGTTAATCACAATAGCATAAGCCAGGCTATCCATAGCAAATCATTTAAAGCTGTTATGGGAGGCTCCACTTTATTAATTCCATAAATCCTTCACATTAAATCTTACCCTTTAGTTACTGGAAAAATAGCGCAGATACAGTAAATCCACCATATTTTACTTGAAAGGTCTTAATAGCATTTTACTGCATCTCTCAGGGTGCAAGGCTGCCATATGAGGAGTGAGCTGGGAGCTGACGCATCCCCAGCACCAGGAGGGAGCTGGGCTGTCCCATAGCATCCATGCAGGGAGGGCAGAGATGGTGGCTGGTGCCAGGGTCCACAGAAGCTCCTGACATGGTGAAGGGGTCATTCCCATCAGAGATGGGAATCCTATCAGGGTCTCTAGGCATGAGTGAAGGTCCTGATGCAGCTGGGCATCCCCACAGCCTGCTGATATCCTCAGGACTTTCAGCGTGTTACTGGTAAGTGACATACAGAAGGAGACAAGTATTGCCATTATACTAAAGAAGGCTGAATGGTAGGTAAAACCTTTCCTCTTACAGTGTCCAGCTTGCATTTCTGGTGGTAATCATCCATGTGATATTGTCTAAGATACCACACGGATTTTTTTCTGACCTGAAACAAATTTGTCTTAATTTGTACACTAACAAGATATTTATCAACCAGCTAGACAGTGACCTGATCACGCTTTTAGTGTAGTGTGGAAAAGTCACAAAGGGAAATCATAATTCTGCTAAAAATTGCACATGCTACAGTTATAGGACATCTTTCTACCTACTGCCTATAGAGAGAAGTAACTATAAATTTTTGTAATAACAAAATGGAGATGTATATAAGGAATATGCCAGGCCTACAGAAGAGACACTACAGTCTATTTTAGTATTAATCTGTAAGTGTGTTATTTATCTTTACTATACTGTTGTGAATAATTCATCTACATGTTGTGGGGTTTTTTTGAAAATGTTTGGGTTCTTTTTTCATCTTTCTTTTCTTGTTAACACTTGCCAAATTTTCAGATAAGTCCATGATCACTGGAAGATTTTTTACTATGACCTGTACATTATTTTCCATAAATTTGTGAAACTAGTAACATCTATTTGGGGGGAAAATTAAGAAATTCCTTGAAAGTAAAATTATACGAGGATAATTTCTAGAGGATACACATTAAAATATAAAAAGAGAATACCTTAATAAGTGGAATTTCATTACCAATAGATTTTTAATAAACAGACAACAAATAAGCAAACAAAAGAAACCTCAAAAAGTGCAACCAAAAAAGAGTCAGTCAGGAAATGAAAAAGTGGCAGGGGCACATCGAAGTGCCACTTAGAAAAAATCCCTTATAAGAAAACAAACAAACAAACAGAAGACAAGCTAAAATCTTGAGGAAAAATTATTTTACTTTTCAACATTGGGGGAGCATAAATTTATTTTTGCCTACTTATCTGTGTCATGTGCAATAAGATATATTTTAAATTGGAAGAAAAGTATTTTCTTCTGTACCAGCATAAGTTATGTTCATGCAATATGCTAGGGGGTTAGTGGATGTTTATTATATTTTTGAGAATCACTTGAGAATACATTAATGATTTCTATGACTATTTTTATCAGTACATCCTGCATAAAAAATAAATAGCTAATGTGGAGCTTATTTGTTTAAATATAGGATATTCTTTCTTTTTGACATTTTAAGAGAAAGGAGAAAAATTTATATGAAGATGGAAGCTACCACTCTAATTTCAAAACAAATATTTTAATGCGAAAAAAATACTTGGACTATGACCATAAAATAAAAGCATACAAAATAATACAGCATTTTCAAGAGAAATCATCCTCAAGCCCATGTGTGAAACTGAGATAACTCCAATACTTTTAACCCTTTTGCCCAGTATTTTATACTGCCTAATTGTCACATGAACATAACTTATGTTTATTCCTGGAATTACAAGGGAGGTGGTATTTAAAATGGAACTCTACATTATACAACAGCTTGTTTAAGTGTAAGAATTTACTGTGCTAAAATGTTAGATATTGCATAGGAACCCACACTGACACTGCTGCAGAGTATTTCTAGAGTCAAGCATTTTGCAATGTATCTGCTTTAGATAAGGCTTTCTCTTCGGATTTGACAAAGTCTGAAATCTTTCGTACCATGGGTACTGACAACTTTAAAGCAATTTCAGTCTCCCATGTCTCAGTTTTGTTATCTAATTTCAGGGAGTAATATGAAACAAAGCCAAGAAGGAAGATTAATGTTTGCTAGCTTCATAATGTGACTCAGTTATTTAGAAGACATCTTTATTCTCTTGGACAGAAGTGAGTGGCATATGAGCAATGTGGCCGGTTTAGGACAAGTTCTAAGTTTGACTGTACTGATTTATTTGCGTCTCTCATTGTAAAAGCTGTGGTGTTCCAGATAAAACGGTTGTTGGACTGCTTTGTGCCGAAACTTTCATGACTGGCATAATTGCTGATTTAGTGGGACAATATCGAGTAAAGCCTTAATTGGTGGTTTTCCCTCTTTCTTAAGGAAAAGAAGATTTTGTTTCAAGGACTGCAACTAGTTTTCCTTGATACTGTAGGTTCTTTGTAGAGCCTTCAGAAAGAGTTTTCATTAAACCTTGCTATAAAAAGAAGTATTACAGCCTTTTTTTCAAAGCAGTTCTCAGTATGCTCCTCATCACTCTATTCCAATAGAAGTCTCCTGTGATATTTTTTACTCCTCCAACAGGGGTGCTGTTACATATACCCAAACCCACCTGAGCACATCTTTGAGTCACACCCCCAAGGTGGGCGTGGCATATTCCTCTGTCTTTATCTTTCTGAATATTAATACCTTTTTTTCTTACTGCTAGACTTGTGCTAGATGCTGCTGTTGCATGCCAAAAGTGGCTAAAAGAGTGAGGGGAAGCTTAGCGCACAGTTTGCTCTGTACAGCAATACCTTTAACCACTCATAAGTGGTCCAGTTAATTATTTTCAGCTAAAAGTTTTTCTAAAATGTAATGCTTCTACTCTGTTTTTCTGTCCATTGCTGGTATAGAGAAGTTCTGAAAACTTGATGCAAGACTCTATTCCTTACAGTGTGTTGGCAGAGTTGACGATAGGACTGGGTTCCTTTATGAAGCTGAACTCGGATGTATGTATGTCACTGTGAAAGTAATGGCTGCTATTTATTTCCGTGGAAGCTACAGTAGATTAAGAATGCACAGGAACACTATTTGATAAACCAAATTCATAGATACAAAATGATATTTTTCAGTGTAGTCACCACAGTTTGTGATTTGTATGAATGAGCTGATTGAGCCACTCATTGTTTCATGGTGTGACAACTGTGCATGACCATCTGGAACATGCCTTGTCTTTCATGTCACTGTCACCACTGTTGAAACACACTTCACTGTGCTCACATCCACTATTTGGGCTCCATAAATGTTCAGCAAGCACTGATGAATGTCAGCGGATGCCAGTTTTTCCACACTGAGGAATTAAATTCCACACCTTTGCTTCATATACTCTTGCATGTCAGATGTCATTTTGTCAGATTGCCCCTCTTCTGTCATCTGTCGCACAGTAACAAAATGTGATGGAATACTGGCAGCAAGGTTCAGCCTTTTCTGCTGTACCACCAACATCTGCTTCTGATGTCACTGGCCAACATAATAAAATAGGAGGCATTACTTTTGGAGCAGTCCTTGTAGAAGGATCAGTAAGTACGTTTTTAATCCCAAGATTACATTAAAATCATATTCATAAGTAAGATGCCCACCTGCTAGTGGCTAGAAAGAAAATCATAAACTGCATCTCTATTCTGGCACAAGTGTGCTTTTGTACTTTGTGAATAGGCCCTAAGGTGGTGGCTTGAATTGCTAAAAATGTCAGCAGAGTGCAAGCAGGCATTCTCATGGTTTGAGAAATATTTTTGTTAGAAGCGGAGTGAGAAATTATAATAATAGAGGATATATGGACTTTTGAAGAAAGGAAAAAGAAAAGTGAAACCAAGCAATCGTAATAATTTTGCAACATATGAAAGGACAAGTAGAAATAACAGAGTGAAATGCACCTACATAACTGTTGGGATATATCTTACCAGAATTTTATATACAGTATACAACTGCTTTGAGTACAGTTAACAAATTATAGCAGGTGTACTCACATTCAGAATCATAGCTAACTATGAAATTAAGATCTCCATATGACAATATCAAACACCTTTCTAGAAGACAGTTCAACTGTGTAATTTTATAGTGTATTCAGTATTTGAAAAACATTGCATGTGTGCATACATAATAGTGACCAGCCCATACTGGGAAATGTCATAAACTGCAAATAGAGAGTCAAGATGACTTCAGTTTTAAACAAGACACACCATTGATGTGCCAGGAGAAGTAAGTGTAATAAATGAGTAAGAAGCAACATAATGTCCAGAATCAGTCTAGACTTGAGCTTTTGAAGGATTTGGGATGTAAGCCTCCATCCTTGGAGTCTTTTATTCAGTATATTGATTGAAAATTTTGGGGGAATACACTGTCATTCAGACCTACTCTGCAGACCTACCGATGTACTCCAGGATAGGGAACCACTCAATGGCCAGATCTTGCAAACACTACATCATGAAGTGAGAGAAAGCTTTTTTTTAATTCCACGTAAGAATAAATTCTTCTAAAATTGTCCTAAAATTTAGTATTAGTAACATAGTGTGACTTTCAAAAGCCAACAAAATCAGGCATCTGTACAGATATTTTTTTTTGTGATGCATTTTGCAAGATGTTTTTAAACCAATAATATTAAGCATGGGAAACAGGAGTAACCAGTTTCTGCAGTTTGAACTGCATGTTTGACATGTACTTGGTACTATGTACTCTAACCACACAAAAGGTAGAGGTAGAACAGGAAGGTAATGTAAGCATACAGAGAGGTATGAGAGGAGAGTTTTGAGCAGCTAGTTGTGCACTTTGTATGTCTAATTATATGTCTAATTAATTCAAACCTGTACAAAAGTTTCCCAGGGTTTTGACTCCACATCTGTTGTGTGCCATGTAAGACAGTTACCAGTTCCTTTAGACAAATTTGATACTTCATTATTAGTGTGGCAATGCTTTTCCTGAGTTTTCTTGAGTTGTTATGCTAATCTGCGTCAGGATTCCATAAACAGTAGCCATTGATTCATGTCAAGGGCCACCACCATCCTCTTCCACAGTCAACTCATTTGAGATGGTTCAAAATCTCCATGGAAGGAGAGGAACTACTAAACATACATTATTATTTCAGCTTTTGGCCTACCTGCATTCAGGTTACTCTCTTTTATTTATTCCTACCACCAAGAGGCTCATTAAAAGTGATGTTGTTACTCATTAGGTTGGGAATGTGATATTTGAGATCAGTGCTTGGCACATATGGTACTTGAAACCATTTACAAATTTAAGTATGAGTGCATTCCTTTTTAAAGTTTTAAACTAGCTCCTTTCAACATTTAATGGTAAAGAAAGATATTAAAAATCCAACTATACTGGATGCATCTGGTTTCCTCCTTGTGACAGGCCGATACCACAGAAGGGAATCACTTATGAAAACTTTTGTTTTCATATAAAAGCGTATAAAAAAAGAATATCACTCTGTGAAAGCTTTTCCTCCCTAAATGTTTGTGGACAGAAGTTGTGTTTATCCTCCTACAGGCAGGGTACTCAAAATGGTTTGATCTATCACAAAAACAAATAAATAGAGGATCGCTTGCTCCTAAATTGAGATTTCTCTCTCCCTGCAGCTATTTCAAAATTAGCAACATCTTTCCTGCTCATATGCCACCATCTCTGGGCAGCAGTTTGAGCTGTCCTGTAGATAACAATTCCTAGCCTGTAACACTGCATCACTTATGGTATCCTACATATAACAACATCTGTGTTTGGTCCCTGAGCTAGGTAGACTGATTTTTGCAACCCTCCAAAATAGAATCTTCTGCAGCAAGAAAAATGCAGTCTTCTCCAAGCGGCTGTTTCCCTTCTGTTCTCTTTTATTTATTTATTTTTGACAAAAGTAAATACCTTTTAGTATGGCATGTTGCTTTATACACCGCTGGAAATCATGTCTGTTGAGGTAGCCTGCAGTTACATGTGGCATTTCAAGCATTATTTCAAAATGTTAGCCATTGTGTTTTAATGGAGACGACATAGCAATTCTATCTCATCACTACCCATGGGCAGTGTGGTTGCCCCAGCCTCACCTCTGGACTGGGTCCAGAGCCCAGTCCTGAGCCCCCAGCCATGGGGAGAGTGGGCTAGTTGACTGCTTGGCCCTGTGGTCCTGCCTAGTGGTGGACTGCCCAATTGTTAGCCCATATCAGATCTGATCAAGAAGGTATCTGTCTCATGAGTTATTCTTACTCTAATGAGGGAGGACTTTTCATCATGGACTATGCACTTAGTAAAAATCTTATAAAAAGCGGTTTCATTACCTACTATTTGCAACTAGATAAGTACATAGAGGCATGAATAGATGCTGTTTCTGTTACATTGCTCAGTTATGAGTTTGCGTATGCACAGTGGGTTCCCAAAAGCACTTTGCATATAAAATTTGAAGTCCTAATTTTAAATTCTTCACACGAGTGTCATTGGTTTTTAGTGGCCTTGTCCACTGGTGCTGCAGCAGTGCCAGAGCTGAACAATTCCCATACATTAAAATTACAGTGTTTTACCTCCACGATAATATAAAGATTGTCATTACACCATGATCTGTATTTTGTTTTAGAAGCTATTTATATTGAGTATTTTCTAAGTCTTTGCTCTTTAAGTGAATGCATTTTTGGGACACGAGGAATATTTCTTTCAAGCTGTGAATCTGGCCAAAATTTTATGCTGTAGATGGAGGAATTATAGAAGAGAGAACAAAGAACGGGAAGATTATCTTTCAGAGGTCCATCTTGGTGAGCTTGCAGGTATCAATGGGTCATAGACCAGTGAAACAAACAATGCATTTGTCTATCACAGCTCCATATTTCAAAGTTCTTCAGTACCTGGGGACCACAAGCAGTGAAAAATTGAATGTTCATAGATGTAAAGCATCACATTACATCCATTTTCTACTTTTAGAGTCAAAGTTTACACACAGAAGCATACTGCAAAACTTCACTTGATCTGTTTTTTTTCCCCCACTGGCTCATCGTTAGAAAACTTTTCTTTGCTCTAATTCAGATACGGTAAAATATGGGTGTATAAATGTATGGGGAGATATTGAGGTTAAATAGGCTCCAAGGAAAGCAGTTATGGTACACAAAGGTAAGTGGATTACTCTAAGAAGGCCCTAATGCTTCCTTTAACTTAATTTCTCCCATCACTTTCATGTTTCTTAAAGCTGTCAGTAATTTAATAGCAGTAGGAAAATAAATGAATAACAGCCTATAAAATCAAATGACTTGTCTAAAGCGGAAAACAAAGAAAGTTCTGGATTCTTTAAAACTTATTAAGAACTTTATTGCACTTGGTTTTACTTGAAAATCATTTAAATACTGTGGTAACTGATAGAAATATAAAACCCTATGTAAGGGGTAAATGTTTTAGATGTTACCAACTCTGGATAAACTTGTACTAAATGTTTAGTTTCAGGTCTTCTTTTACATTAATGGAGAAGAAAATACAATGCAAAATTTTTAATCCTGAGACAAGAATTCAACTTAAAAATACTAATAACATTGTTCAGGATATCGTGTCAAATTATTTGATTTTATCATTTCTAATAGATCTTCAAAAAGCTGCATTTGCTCTATGACCTCGTATTTGAATGGAGCATTCATTCAAAGCAGATTGTTAAAATCACTGCTCATGATGAAAGAGTGAAGTTGAGCTGCTGGCTCTGACTACCGAGCTGAGAACTGCAGGAGTTAACTCTGTCAAAGATAATGAGACTGAGCAGGCAGCTGATGCTCACGTGCCTTTACAATCTAAATCTACCCAAAAAATTCCTCTCACAGAAAAATCTGAAGAATGTCTGGCACCCTGGAGGTAGTGACAGACTCGGTATTAGCCATATGCCACCTGCTAGAGCAAATGTTAAGCTACAGGATTTTACAGCACTATGCAAAATTTCTCACTGTGACTCACAATAAGATTTTGTCCCATTCCAAAAATTTGCCATCTTTTCTTAAAACACTGTTTTGAACCACAGATCAGGCTAAACTGTAAAAATCCTGAAAGTATTACAAAAATATTAATATATTTCAAAAAATAAGGTATCCTATTTACAACCATCCAGATATAGGATAGTAGTATTTGCTAAAATGTGTTATTTTTCCTGTAAAATCTCAAAGACTATACTTACTGCTTCATATTAACAGTTTCAACATCTTTTTCCTTAAAGCTTTTGCAAGAGTGTTGCTGTTTTCATGTATTACCAGATTACACTCGATACTGTGAAAATCTATTCTGTAAAATATGCAATCATTTACAAAACCTGTTAAACAATGACACCTCACCACAAAGAGAAGTACTTCTGAGAGTGGAATAATGTAGCATTCCTATCTCTAATGCTTTGCATGGTAATAATATCAGTGTTATAATATGGGAGTAATATGTAAAATCAAAAGATATTTCTCATCTTGTCTGCTTTTCTGGAACAAATAAGTATACCAGAACACTGGGCAAACTCCTCAGAAATAACGTTTCTGAATTTCCTGACTCTTTCTGAAAAGAGTTGTCTTCTGTAATAAACTTAAAAGCTCACAGAATCATAGAATCCTTCAAGTTGGGAGGGACGTTTATAGGTCATCTAGTCCAGCTCCCCTGCAATGAACAGGGACGTGCACAGCTAAATCAGGTTGCCCAGAGCCTGATCCAGCCTGACCTTGATAGTCACCAGGGATGGCGCATCCACCACATCTCTATACAATCTGTTCCAGTGCCTCACCACCCTCACTGTAAAAAGACTTTTTCCTTACGTCTAACCTAAATCTACTCTCTTTAAGCTTTAAAGCATTTTCCCTTGTTCTGTCACCACAGACCCTGCTAAAGAGTCTGTCCCCTCCTTTCCTGTAGCTCCCGTTTTGATACTGAAAGGCCGCTCTCAGGTCACCTCGCACCCTTCACTTCTCCAGGCTGAACAGCCCCAGCTCTCTCAGCCTGTCCTCATAGGAGAGGTGTTCCTTCCCTTGGATCATTTTTGTGGCCCTCCTCTGGATGTGATCCAACAGGTCCATGTCTCTCCTGTACTGAGCACTCCACATCTGGACACAGTACTCCAGGTGAGGCCTCACCAGCTCAGAGCAGAGGGGCAGGATCACCTCTGTCAACCTGCTGGCCACGCTTCTTTTGATGCAGCTCAGGATACAGCTGGCTTTCTGGGCTCATAATTCAGAGATTATGTCATTGAAAATTTGGCCCAAAATAGTCTTAAAGGATTGATACACACAGCTATGCATTTGTGTGTCTTTCCAAAAAACTCACCAGAAAAAAAATTAGGTGGAGAAAATAGCTATAATTTGTTTGAAGAAGAAAAATGTCTCTCTGGTATAAGACTAGATTCGGTGACATGAGTTAAGAAAATGTTTTGGTTTCTATCAAGCAAATGTAGAGACTGTGAAGTGGCCACTCTTGTCACTGCTGATGGGAATATTCTGAGGGGATCCAAGAATTATGCAAGGAATGAAAATCTTAAGACAGAACGTAGGCGGTAACAGTAAAGATCCTGCCACGACTATGCTTGGTTGTGTAAGGATTTTTATTTTTGAGGAGACGGCAAAATCATCATCTTCCATTTTCCTGTCAATATTATTGCATTAGTGATTTTTGGTACTGCGTGCCCTCCACTTACATCTTTCCCCTTTTCTGAGCTATGTTACACCTTCTGCTGAGCCCAGCCTTGTTCCTTTGTGATCTTGCCTTGCTGGCTTGACTGCCCTGGCTGCCCCTCAGAGCTACCTCACGTCTACGGACTTGTTTGGCAAGCCATCGGATATCTCTGGAATTTTGAAAATTCTGCAGTACTTTGAAACTATGGCCCTAAATGTGTTTGTTACTCAGTACTTACAAAAGTATCCATGGTCCAGGCTAATTAATGCTGTGTTGGAAAGTTTTAGTAGGAATTCATATGAAATCCTTTACAGGATTAGTTAAGAGGGCCTATCTGAGACTTCCTTGCCTTCGCTGTCAACTGATGGCTTAGCAAACAGGCGCTTAGGAATGACAGACCACCACAGGAGAGTAATTTCTCACAGTATTTTCTGAAGTTGTTATTGCCTTGGAAATTACAGTTCTGTACCTCTCATAAATATTTCTCTCATGGGTTCAGTTTATACAGCAGTTCAATTAGTCTCATATGCAGAGAGTAGGACTGCAGTGAAAGTCATTTAAAAATCAGAAGAAAATTCAGTCATTCGTAGTCATTGTGGGAATCAAAGGCAGTGAAAAATCATTTCTTCCAAATTACTGAAAGTTTCTAAAATCCTAACATATGGAATATTTCTATCAGTTTGGCCTCGTGTCTTTGGTTAGCCTTCATTTTACTGCCATGTAATATTTAGAATTGTGAATCACAAAGCAAAAGTTTAAAAAAGCTCAGTTGAAGTTGAAATTTAGATTCTTTCTGATATAAAAACAGGATGGATAGTATGTTTTAATGCCATGGACAGTTTGATTTTAGTAGAGAATTCCTAAGTGCTCTTGAAGGACTGAACTACATCTAATTGCTATTTAAAGCTTAAAACTTCAGCCAATTGTAAGGTACCTTAATTAAAAGAATGAACAAAATATTCCATGATGCAACCACTGCAGTGTTGTTCTTGAGGAGTCATAAAACTTGGGGTAGTCCTTGACAAACACAGGCATTTAATTTCTCTTAATAACTAATACTGTAGTAATCACACTTTCTATAGCTGAGATGCTGAGGTTGGTTAGAATATATTTTACAGATTTTTTTTTGCTCAAGAGTAACTCATTCAGATTCAGGGTCAGATTCATTTTAGTTGGAAAAGATTAAGGGCTACATGTTTTAGAATTTAGGTTCCAGTATGAAGAATAAGCTGCTTGTTTTACAGATAAATTCCAAATTCAGGATTTTTTTAATGTAATGAGCAGAGAGAAAATTGGATGAAGGAACATTAAAAAAAAAAAAAAACCAGCACCAAAACAATGCTTATCATTCAATTTATTATCATTTTTAATACCATGGACTTTCTATACAAACATTCTTAGAAATTCCAGCAATTTGAAGAGGGTTTTATTATTATTATTACCTTAATCAATAAAAATCATTGCAATTCTTCTCTTAGAGAAGTTTATTTTGAAAAACATGGAAGAAGAAAATTAGTCATTCTTAACACTGACTATTTCTGAAAACACATTCATGACTACTACCAATACAGTATGCAGTTGCATGGTTCAGCAAAACAATAACTAAAAAAAGGGATTCTCACTGTAAATATACAGTATAGCTTACACCAGTGAAGTGCAATATTCTCTGAAATGTGTGTGTATATTTTCTAACCACATTTAGTCTGAAAGTTATAAGATACTACAATATTGTTAATAGACATCAATATAACCAGGTATAATGTAGTTTTTCAGTGGAATCATTAATTGAAAAATTCCACTTTCTAGTTTTAAGATAAAGCTGATGTGTTCATTAGGAGACAAAGCTACTGCTAATCCTGCATTTTTAAATACACTTGTACTTCTTTGAACTCATTTTCTGGGTACGTTAAGTAGCATTTACAAAGAATGTATTTTCCCTTTTTGAATATTGAGGTAGCTTCTGCTATAGAAGCTTATCATATACACTTCAGAACATATGAAGTGACATACAAAGAACTGCTATGTGCATTGTTTGGAAAACAATGGATTCTTCTGTCATTAAAGAATCTAGAGACGACCATCTTCTAAAGTATGCTCAGCTGTGGGACAGATAGCCAGCTCTGTAGTTCTACTCTAATGGAGACGTTCCACACTGAAAAGCATCATTATTACTTCCATTTTATCTCTTCACCTTATACCTACTGTGCAGAAAGATTAATGCAGGAAGATTGAACTGTTGTAAGAGCAGGAAATTTTTTCCATTATTACCTCCACATCTGGTTGTGGACTATAATGCCTATGCAAAATAATGTAGAGTTAAGATTCCATCTTATCTCCAGGATTCAGTACTGATATGAGCTGACATTTTACTCTGAGTACTCATCCTATTATGCAGAAAACTATTTTTGACCTCATTTCAGAAAGCTGTTATTCAACACATGGGTTCTTGTTTTGAGGTCTGCAGTAAGCTACTCCAGTTCCTTTGTGTGGAAGAAAAATCCTTAGTAGGGCTGCCTGGTAAATTGTTTTCCTTCTGTTTTCCTTTCTTCATTCTCTCACATTGAAAAGGTTCTCCCTCTCCTGCAGTTCTTGTTCCAGTGCATTCACTCTGTTTTCCAGGTATGTTATCTAGAAACTTTTTGCTGAAACCACAAAAAATTATTCCTTCCTGGATATTACCAAGGGACTAAATAAGAAAAACATAATAAAATGGGAAAAAAAATAACAAAATAAATTACCTGAGAAACATAATTATGCAGAGACAGGCAAAAAAATTACTTTAGAAGAAAATCTATATAAGTACAGACTCTTTGTAGTTGTAGTGTATGTAACATTCACAGTTATGTAAACTGTATTCTCTATGTATAGTGCTGTAAGTAGGTGCATACGTGATCTCTACCCAGTGGCCTGGAATGTGTGGCTGGGAAACTGAAAACAGGAAAAAAGTGAAATTATAATAATGGTAAAAAAGATGTTATTTATTAGTCGAAGTTGCTCTTTGATAGTCAAAGATTAATGTTTTAAGGATATTTTTAAAAGGATAGTGCAATGTTTATTTCTTCCAAATCTGTACTTTGTGCAGTGCTCATAGAAGTATTTTTCACACAATTTGAATTTTTTTTTAAAATTAAAATCCAAAGCCTGAAGCCTTAAACCCTAAATGTTTTGAAACCAGAAGTCTAGTGAGGAAAGCTAAAGATTTCGTGGTTTTTTGTTGTTGTTTATTTGTTTGCTTTTCAATTTAATGTAATATATATTTTGTGTGCTTGGGGTTAGAGGACTATGAAATTTGTGCTAGCTGGCTTCTTTTCTTGTCGTTGCCTCAGATTTTATGTGCTTTTCTGGGGGTCAGAACTGAGATTGAACAGATCATTTCCAAAATATGATTTTTTTTTTCTCATTGCAAGGAACATAATTTTTCTATTCATAGTATCTTCCTTCTATTACCTTTTGGCTGAAATCTGAATAAGTTTAAAGCATTACACAGCCATGCCATTTGTGCTTATCTTTCTTTTTTTTTTTTTTCTGGTTGTAATAAATTTATTTGCGTGTAGCTGTATCTAAGAGTATATGGTTGGGCAGATAGTTTTTCTGATACTATTAAATAATCAGGGTTTCCTGAACAATGTTGTGGTCTGAGAAAGTCTTTGCAGATGGCTTTTTTCCTTCTAAGATATCTTGCCTGCCTATCTGTACCAGGACTATTACTTGAATGAACATGTCAGTGTTAGGCACAAGTGAAAGGAATAAAGAGTGTTCTAGCTAAGCATACCTGGCAGGAATTTGTAACTGTAATGTGTTCACTCTCTAGAGTGTTTTAAATGATGTTCAGGTCCTTTAAAAAAGGAAAGAATAGGACTTGAGCTTAAACAGCAGTATGTTCAAGTCTATGAAGGGAAACGTTCTCTGCAAGAGAATAACCTCAATATTTCCAAAAACTTCCTCCTAAAAATAAATAAGATTAACTCAAATCTTTTGAGACAAATGGGGAAAAAGAATTTACTTCATTTAAATTACATACTATGGAATCATCAAATGGGTGAGGTTGGCAGGGAGCGCTGGAGGTCCAGCTCTTGCTCCAGGAAGACATAAAGCACAGGGTGTCCAGGTCTGTGTCCAAGAGGCTTTTGATGACCTCTAAGGAGGAAACTCCACAGCCTCTGGGCAACCTGTGCCAGTGCTCTGGAACCTGTACAGTAAAGAGGTACTTCCTTGTGCTCAGAAGTGTCCTGTCACTGGGGACCACTTAAAATAGCCTGGCTCCATCTTTTCTCCACCCTCCCTTCAGATATTAATACATATTGACGAGAGCTCCCCATGAGCCTTCTCAGGCTAACAGTCCTAACTCTCTCAGTCCCTCCTAGTATGGGAGCTGCTCCAGTCTCTCAGTCATTTTGGTGGCTATTCAATGGGCTCTCCAGTGTATTCATGTCTCTCCATCACTGGGAGCTCAGGACTGGACACATTACTCCAAGTGTGACCCCACCAGCGCTTAGTAGAGAGGAAGGATTACCTCCCTTAAACTGCTGGCAACACTCTTTCTAAAGCAGCCCAGAGCAGCCATTACCTTTTTTTTTGTGCTGTAAGGGCATATTGCTGGCTCTTGTTCACACAATATATCAGCTTCCAGATTAAATGCTTATTCATTTCTTGTTCTGGCTGATATGGTTCTGAATAAAATATAGGAAGAGAAAAGAAAGTTCAGCTGACCGAGCAAAGCTCTGGGCAGTTACTGTGGAGAACAGCATTGCTGAAACTGACTGACCTGGCATGTTTGCATGGGCATTTCAAATACATCTTTACAGTTGATGGTGAAATACAGATTGCCAAGGATTGTTTAAAAGGCAAAACCTTTAGAAGATGTTGCTAACTAGTTAACATCATGTGTTTCTTTAATTTAGTGTCTTTCTGCTATCTGGAACATTATACCATGTACTACGACATCAGCCCTAAGGAAAAGGTTTTGATTTCTCACTTCTCAGTTTGTCCATTGTTCCTATATTAAATATGATCCTCTGCTCCATAAAAGGCAAGTCTAGATCTCACAAACAGAATCAATCTTAGGCACCAGTTTCAACTGCAAGAGGAAAACCTACGCGCATCTAGGTTTGTATAGACAGCTTGCTTCCTCCAGGTATTTAATGCCTGCCTACATCACCACCAGAAGTTAAAAGATTAATTGGATTGTATAATGAAAACCAGGATGAAAACTTGGAAAGTCAGAAAGTGCCAGAATTAACTGAAAATTTTCTACCACTGGTCACATGCTTTATTTTGTTTACCAGAGCAGGCCATAAGCATGCCTTTGATGTTGCCATTGCACCATGTGGGTGCTATTTTTCTTGCTGAAGGTCTGGGCTCCAGCTGTTCTAGCAGTAGCCAGCCTTACGATCCCCTTAGTGATGGCTATGGCATGAGAGTACATTTTTGCTGAGGATCAGGAACAACAAAAAGAGTACAGCAAATTTTAATCTCAGAAAATATTGGTTAAAAAAGATATTTCTGTAGCTTGAGGGCATTCTTAGCTGCTGTTAGTTGCTACCAACAGTGAAGATCTTAAAGCTTTTCTAGGAAACAGGGTAATCTTTCATACTGGCAAGTAGCAAGCAGCTTACATCCAGGGATTGAAACCTAGGCTCCCTGTACATTTTGGGATATTATGTAGTGCAGCCTATTGCAGTTGTTACAAAATGGCTCTCTGTGTTAAGGGCACACTATTTCAGGTCATGGGAAGCCTATGTTAAAATTGTCTTATCAGATTTCTAATTTTCATCAATAATGACATAAGTATCACTCAAAATATAGAAAGTCATACATCATTAACGTTCATGCTTGTTCATATCTGCACCTTAATGAAGACCCAAATGCCTTTGTCTTAAAGTAATTTAAAAGCAGTATTAGTACGTAATACAAATAACATTTATTGAACAAACATAGAATAACATGAAAGCATGTAGTAATGACTAGATGTCTTGCTATGTATCACATAAGACATTTTATGGGAATTTGTGTCTTATAGTAAGTACCCTGGAAAAGCTTAAAATTTTGATACTCACTGTAGGTTATTAACCCTGCTTGTAGCTGATGAATTATTCATTATCTTGAAAATTTAAATTATCTTGAAAACTGTAAAACAGTAGAGACAACAATAGTAACACATTTGTTTATATGAAGAAATTAATATTTATGTGGAAACAAAGTTTTACCCAGTGATGATGGATTATGTGATCCATAAAAGCAAGTATATTTCTCTGTTTATCATTATGGCCTCAGTTACTCACAGTTTCTTTTCTCATACAATGGTTTAGTTTGGGAGGGACTTTGAAAATTATCTAGTTCCAGCTCTCCTGCTATGGGCAAGAACATCCTCTGCTAGATTGTGTTGCTCAAACCCTCATCCAACCTGGCCTTCAACACCTCCCTCACATTCTTTATTTGTCTGAGAAAACACATTCTGTGGCTGCTTCACAGCTATGCAAATGTTGACTCGTATGCAGAATTGAAACGTAAGACTACATTAGAGGATGTTTTTTATTTGTCTGCCAAATTACAGGTTTTACATTTTAATGAACATCCATTTGGCTCTTCTGCTCGTTAACCTTGTAAATTTTTTTTTTTTTTTAAACCATTCCTTTTCTGAAGGTCAGGAAGGAAATGCACAGACTTTTCAGATGACTTTGATTACAGCTTATCAGTGAGACTGAGTAGTTTTAAAGAGGTCTCTTCTATCTACATCCACTCCTTTTACTTACATTGAGTTTGAAAGCCCAGCAATTTCATCGGGACAGAGTAAGAGAGAATGTCAGAAAATTTTGCTCAATGGCATCAGGTTATAACATGAATTATTGCTTGCCTATGTTTTTAATAGTCATGTCTATTATTTTTTTTCTTACTGGTATAATTTTTAAACCATAGAGATAGAATAACAAATATCATTTTAATTGTGTTAGGTAAATTTCCTTTTAGATAAGGGAGATTTTTTTTCCAGTTCTGTGGTAGAATTTTCAGTTTAACTAGTTTTTGTTTCTTATAGTTTTTTTTAACTTATTTGCACACATATCATATGTTGAACAACATATATCATTCACCAGTACTGCTTTTCAAAATCAGTTGTTGCATGTAGTAACTTGCTGATGAAAGGTATTATTTTATTAACAAGCGAGGTATAAAGGTCATCTTTTCTGCTTGCTTTGCTGATTTGGCTCCACTTGTTTAAGGCTTGGTTTTCATTCTTTCAAAGTGATTTATTTCTTAAGCCTTTCACTCTGGGCCTTTTAAAATAAAAATAGAATTTCAGCAGTTGAATTTTCAGGTATGTTTCTTTGCTAACAATATCACATACTTGACTGATAAAGAAGCTATTCTGAAGTATTTGGCTGATGCTATTTTACCTAATTTCTTAATTGAGGTGTATATTTAAGCCGAAGACTGATATTTCAATAGTGAAACATCTAGCAATTGATTAAACAAGACTCAAGTATTTCTTGAGTAAAATCTCTTTTGTATATTAGTTGTGCTTTATATGTTGACAAGTATTCAGACAATATAGGAATACTTCTAAAAATAACATTAAAATATAGACAATTTTATGTAAAACAGCATTTAAAAATGAATTTCTCATTAAAAAGACCTTGGAAATCAACAGAGCAGGCTGTACAATAGAAATTTACCTTAAATTCTTTGTCCTTTCATCAATGTTTATTAAATCTTCCACTTCTCTCTCCCAAACATACTCACGTTCTCTATAAATATTTTAAGATGTATGCATTCATTTCACATATTATATATGTAAAAATATATAGATTCCTGCACAGCATTTTTTTCTTAACGCTTTTTATTAATTCCTGCTTTGGTTTTTGTGATAAACTCTTTGAGTGGCATTCTCTTAGCAGTTCTGTTCTTAATGCCTAGCTCTATAACTACAGTGAGTGCAACTTTGAAAATAGTATCGACTTCAACTTGTGGAAAGCTATTTTTATGAAAAATGAAAATCAAGAAGTATAAGGTAGAATGGAACATCTTCTAGTGGACTAGAGGGAACTGGGATGTAGAGCAATCCAACTAGTGGGCAGAACAGCTATGCCAAGCCACATGCAGGGAGACTAGCTGTGGGGAGGCTAGTTTGATGTAGAGCTTGATTATTAGTTATTTGGTTTGACAAATTTCCACTCAGTAATTCCATTTTTAAAGAAATCTGAATATTTTTGATTTTGCCATTCTGGAAATCCTTAGGTAAAACCCTATCATTCTATCTGTTATTGTTACCAAATCTTTCTAAACATATGTTAACATTTTCCTGAGGATTCCATAGTAAAATTTCCACTGTCACCATGTAAACTACAAGAAATTGATAGATAAAAGTTCTTCTAACTGCTAAGTATAGCATGAATTAGGTTTCTGGTAGTACGTATAGTGTAAATGATTACAAGATTTGTTACAGGCATGAAGAAGAAAGAATTACATTCTGATGCTTCTCTAAATACAGAAAGTTTACATACACTCTAAATTACATATTTGTTAAGTATTTTTGAGATTTTCTCCTATGAGAGACAGACTGTATTATAGTGTACATTAAAGCACTGGGACAAAGGAGAAATCTGATTACTTTAATCTTTCTGGTTTGATACCTAATCTAGAGAATACATTTATGAATTATTAATTCAGTAGGACGTTTCAGGATATCAGGGGAGGACATAGGAGTTTGAGACACAACTGTGATTTTTATGTATTGTATTAGGATATGCAAAAGTAGAGAAAATAAGTACTGAGATGACAATGCAATCACATGAAGCATATTGCAAATGGGAAATATGACACTTAACCGGCCTGAATAATTTGAATGCACAGTGAATGATAGTATCATCTGGTATCTCGATAGTAGAGATGCAGTAATTCAGCATCAGCTACACTGTGCTTACTGATAACATTTCAAATCAGATACTGTGTGGCGTACAATATCTACTGACAGGGATTTTCCATTAAGGAATGGAGACAAACGGAAAAATTCTATGGAATTCTTGCACTGATATAATAGAACTATTTGACACAAGACTTCTATGATTTTTCTGTTAAATATCTATCCTTGTTTCTTTTCCTGTGTCTTTGTTCTTATATGTCTACATTTTTTTCAAATGTCTTGTTTTCAAATTAAGCCATATGGTTAAATATGTTAAATATGCAACCCTTTGGAAACCTTAGGACAGGGAAACAAGAATTGATGCTGATTTCAGGGCAATTGTTGGCAGCAATACTTCTTCAGATATTGCATATATATACCTAGGGTATTATTGTAGGTAGGTTGTTCCAGAAATAATGTCTCCTATTTATTTCCGTAAAAACTGTAACAGATACGAAGAGCACCTAAGCACTATTAGATAGTGCACATTCTCAGCTACAAAACAGTACTTTTCAATATAGCCACCATCATTAGCTATGCATTCTTGCCAGTGATGAACGAAAATCTGCATTCCACACTTGCAAAAATCTGCTCCAGTGGAGGTGATCCATTGTTGCTGCTGCTGAAATGCGCCCCCTTTCTCCTCACTGCGCTCTCATCCACTGTTTGGTCTCAAGAAACGTTCAGTAATTGTCAATGAAAGTCAATGGGTGCCATTTTTATTTTTTCACATGGAAGAATTCAGTGATGTATCTTCCCTTCCTACACCCTTCCATGTCTGATGCCATTTTGTCAGATTGCCTCTCTGCTACCATATATTGCATGGCAACAAAATGTAATGGAATACTGGCAGGAAGGCTCAGCCTGTACTGCCATACCACCAACAGCTGCTTCTGATGTTGTGGGCCAACATAATAAAATGGAAGGGCAATACTTTCAGAGTAACTTGTATATAGGCAAAAGTGCTTGGTATCAACATACTGTAATATTCCATTGGTTGGAAACTACATAAATAATTAACTTAGCACAATATTAAAATATTACAGATTGCATATACCTCACTCCCTGACAAAGGAAAATTATAACAGGGTTGACTACACATTTACAGAACAGAATCCTGGGGGTTAATTGTCATATGGCAATTAGCTGCTGCGGTGGTCAGAGCTCACTGTTAAATCATACTTAACAGTAAATTTCAGAGGTGTTGGGCTTTTGAAAGATGTCTGTCGTATTGTCACAGCTGAGAGCCACATAGCTTACAACAGGGTTGTTGGTGATAGTTAAATTGTCAGTGCTGTTTCTTGTTTATTATCCCTAATAACAGAAAAACAGAACTTTGAATAACATGCATTTGTATTCTAATTAGTAAAATGTGTTCTATCTGTACTTCAGAATTATAAATTTGAAGAACCATGTTCTCCTTTCAGGCAAGTGATTTCTCTTGTCTAATTCATTTAAAGTGAGTTAGAAGAATAGCCTTTTTATTAATTATTAAAAGTATCGTTGAGTCCAGGCTGGGGAAACAGAAAGATCTGTGCAAAAGCTGTTATGTGACCTGAGGATGAGAATCGGGACAGAATCAGGATAGTGCTAAGGGGACTGACAGGGGGAAAGCTAACAAGTGTAAAGTACTTGGACTTCAACTATGCTGCAGGAATCATTAGGTATATGTGTTTGTTGTGTGCCTTTCTAAAAATTTGTGTGTTTTTAACTGTCTGAAAGATGGAATAGAAAATAGAACTAAAAAAAACAATATACATAGTCTCTTTTTTTTTCCTTGATTTTGAGGTTTTTCTACATTATTTGTATGTATTTGACATTACAGAATTCAGAATGTAGAAAGCAGAAAGGGGCAGAAAGAAAAATTTGGTATATTTTGGCTTTCGGTAAATATTTAAAGGTTTCAGCCAAAGAAAAATCTTTCTGGTCAGTTAGTTTGTTAAAGTTGTGCTGCGGTACTAAACATATTTTTTCAGTTCATTGCGTCATCTCTTTGTACATGTTTGTGCCTGAGGCTTCTCTTCTTTTTATCTCATCTCTGATAGAACTGTCAAATCTGATCAAGTTTCCTAAAGACATGTGAAAATTGACTTGTTCTCAACATTGCTGCTTTTGCTTTTCAGTACTCCTCTATTGTCTCTCTGCTCAGCTATGAGTGCTTTGTCTTTGTGGCAGTTCTTGTAAATGCAGACTGAGTCCACCAAACTTGTGAGGTAGCAGAGTACCATCGTGCAGTCAGGCTTGCCTAGACAGTCAAGAGACCATCTCTATAAGTTGAGAAGCTTAACTTGCATTTTTTCTATGTCATGGCCCCAGTTCATCTCTTCTCCTTGTGTCCAGCTTCAGAGCATGACAGAAAGTGACATGGATTCTGTGTCCCGCTATGTTCACCAGAATCTAAGCCAGCTGCTTGATTTTTCCACCATTGTTTCCATGTGGAAGGATTCTTACTGTGTAGTTTTTGCAATGATGTGAACTGTGGGCCTCCTACCCTGTGTTTCTCACTGTATGTGAGATGACTTTGTGTATCCTCCCCTATTTTATTCAGGTTCTCAGCCTTCTCCATTACCACAGAATCCAAACACCTAAGCTACTTAGTACTGTAATGTCTTCCAGGTGGAGTCTTTCTGCTAATACTCATGTAGCAACATAAATTCCTATGCTCCATGGAAATTAACTGGGACATACTTGTATGTATGCTGAGACATGGGAGGTGTCAGACACCACAAGAACTAAGAACTGGCATGCATTTGGAACTGGTCTCTTATATGCAATATGACAATGACTTTTTCTTTAGCTGCATAACAGAATTCTTAAAAGCACAGCAGTGTGAATGTTTGGAATGCGAAAATATTTTACGCAAAGAAAATGAGAAGCACTGTAGTAACCGTTTCCTTTGCTAAGGGCTACAGAGAAAAACTGCATTACATGCTATGTCTATATTTGGTATTAAAAAGAATTTGAACATCCCCTTAAAGCCTATTTTTTTCTGACAAGATATTCATTAAAAACCAGTTCTTGTTATTAAGTACATTATTACACAATTAAAATTAAATAAGTCTGGAGGGAAAGTTATAATTTGACCAAAAAAAAACCCACCCTTGATTAATTTTTTCTTCTTTCTTTGAATAGGTTGGTTCAAAAGAGAAATTCAGCATAAGAAATACTATTATAAGTTAAGCATGTTTTCATTATCTTATTTTTAAAATTTGTATACTCAGAGGCACCACATGGATATAGTAATTTGAAAAATTGTTGAATTATTAAAGAAACTATTTGCCCAAAGCTTGTATGCCTTCATATAACCACAGTGTGTTGTCATGTAGTTTCAAAGAATAGATTATAGCAATTGGTCTTTGACTTGCTGAGTTTGCCTTCATTGATTGTTGTATTGGCTCTTAAAAAGACATCAGACATAAAAATTTAATTAACATAAAAAAAATGTTTTCACATATTGCATACTGTTAGAAAAGCAGGTGCATTGCACTTTACTACACAGCTCTAAAATGTACATGAGGGGGACCCCTCCCTTCACTTCCCAACAATTAGAAAAACAAATGAATACATTTGTTCTGCCTCCCTTATAGCCTGAAAAATACTTTGCTAACTTGATGAATTTTTTACATAGAGTAAAAAAAAAAAAAACAAAAAACCAAACCCTAAAAGCTATAAGTAGCTCAAATGAACTACAGGAAGATCTCAATCACTCATACTACTCACCGAGAGTAATCACTGATCACGGGAGAATTACATTTTGTTATTTGTCTTTACAGACATAGTTAGAAACCTTTTTGTGTTCAAGGAAAACATTGGTATGTAGAACCATACAGAGCTTCTTTCAGGATGTGGGTTCTGCCATAGAAACCACAGAAAGGTCTTGATCTTTTCCTAAATACCAAGACTTTTAGGATAAATTCTTATGGAGATCACACAATACATCTCATGTGATCTCTGTGGGACTTCAGAACAAGAAAAACAAAACCAAAAGAAAACACTGGGAACAGGAAATGCTTGAAACAAGAGAACTCAAACCCAATTGCTTTTTCATTGCCATGTGAGATTCTATCCATGGCAGACTCAACTGTAATGTTTACTGTTAAATACATTAAATATGATCATAGAATAACAAAAAAAAATTCCATACGAGTTATGATAAGCAATCAAGTACATATACACAGTTACATCTATGTAGGTATGAAATTTGTGGATATGAAATGTTAGAACAATTATTCTTGTTCTAAAGGCCAAATCTCTTCTCCTGGAGTCTGTACTTCAATTTAATCTTTTCCTTCTCTTTGGCAAGGCAAATTTAACTCAAAATGGATAAAAGCAGAAATGTTGATAGAAGAGCATTAGACCAACTTGAAGGGTAGCGTTGCACTGAGATTCAGCAATACTTTGATTACTATCTGTCAGAGGTGAAACTTGGATCTGATCAATCTAGTGTTGTAAGCTTTCTGTCTCATCCTTACAAATTAGCAGTCATTCAGAAGTCACACTGAGCTGATCAAAGTCATTATTCTAGTTATTAATTACAGGATGTCCTTGAGATGTGAAATTAATCAGGAAAAATAAAGAAAGAATAAGCTTTTCCCAGATTGGTCTCAATTTCAGGGATGAGGAGTTAGAGGATGAAATTTTTCAAAATGAATGGATTATCTCATGTTTTCCATCTTTTGTCTTATTTCTCTTAACAAAGTTTATTCTTGTGTGCTTTGGTTTTTAATATTGTGAAGATGTTAATGATCATACAAATACTCCCTGTGCTCTTTGCTGCTTGAGTATGCCCTGTTGAGCCACATGTAACAGGATGCATATCCCTACTTAGTGTCACGTGGGTCCATGCTGGCCACTCTGAAATGATTTTGAACTTTCTGTAGTTCAAAATCTGCTTAGAAAAAAGATTGTCTGCATCTGCCTTGTGGGACACAGAGGTCAGTAGCTTTGCAGCAGACCATGCCTGACACACCGGAGTATCAAAATCTTTCTCAGAGTCCATTGTAACCCTACTTCTATTCAAAGTATATGTCCCAGCTTCACCATCTTTGAAAGACAAAGCATAAGTAGAACCAGACTTCCAGTGTTTCTAGGTGAATGGATGCAGAGCTAATGGTTTGAATTTTAGGACATGCCCAAAGGCAGTAAATACTTGGGAGTGCAGAGAAAGACAAGACAGTCTCTGGGAATCTTCATGAAAACTGCTATAATTATAGTGTGTTATGTCAATGCAACACAATTTTCCGTCAGCATAATTGTGAATATATACACTTAGTGTTTTTTAAGCATATTATGCATTCTTCACTATTATGTAATCTTTCTATTACAGTATAGTACCAGAAATCTACCACTGTTTATGGTAATTTTGTACTGTAATATAGAATTATTACATCTTATACAGTATTACCTTGTTCAAGTAGACAAGTGATAATATATTTTTTCTACTTTCAGTATTATAAAGTTGGTTTTATGTTCTGTACCCTCCTCTCTCTCCCTTCATCAGCCCTTTATACTGCAGTCATATATATTCCTTCCAGAATTAGGAGTAACAGTCATAATCTAAAAGAAATTATTTGGAATCTTGTATGTTATTTCATTTGTAAACCATAAAGCACATGCATGTAAAAATAAAACATTTAAACACTCTATAAAACTTCGTGAGACCTGAATTTTCATATTCATTTAGGCACTTGATTGTTCTTCAGCTGTTGTACAGATAATCACTGGAAGCACAGGTACAAGCACAGATAGACAAAAACTCTCACAAGAGCACATGGGTAAGAACTGAGGAAACACGTGTTTGGATAGGGTAGAAGAAGACACTCTATCACCTTAGGCTCAACAAGGTAGTGTAGCAAGCTGCCCACAGAGTTTGTGCAGTCTCCATTCTGTGGGATTTCCAGGATAAAAACAGGACAAAGCCCTGAGCGACTGGCTCTGACCTCAAAGGTGGCTCTGCTGTGAGCAGGAGGCTGGAGTAAAGACGTCCTGTGGTTCCTTGCAACTTGTATTATCCTATGATGCTAAGAGTTCTTTGAATGAAACGGAGATGGGTTGAGTGCTAAGAATAGATCACCTGAAAATGTCCAGTCCTAAACTTCCTTTTGTTAAATCCTTCTGTTTAGGCTATATCTTTAAACCAGCACATTTTTCAAAGAGTGAGACCTGATGAAAAACAGAGGTAGTATTATAAATGCTCTTGCATGTGTTTGTAATTTGCATATTGTGTATCTCAAAGCCTCACATCAAGGACAACAGCCTATTCTCACAAATGTCTTCTAGGTAACAATGCACAAAATACTTCTTGGCAACTTGTGCACGATGTTTAATTTAGCTTCTTAAACTATATTATTTTCTTAAAATACAAAAGGAAAAAGCATATTTCATGTCATTAAGCCTGGAATGCTAGAGAAGATAGCTTTCACCTTGCTGCAGTAAGATCTCTGCTTTTAAATACCTCAAGAATTCTGACATCCCCAGCAATTGTGACCATAATTCAGTTGTTACTCCTTTAATACAAATATTGTAACTAGAATATTCTTGATTCTCCAAGCACAAAGAAAAGCATAAGAATATTGAAATATGCATAATGTATGTTTCTGACTTGAAATGATTCAAGTTCTGAGTTGGCCATTGAAAAAGGAAATCTGGTGCAGCCAACCCAGAAATTCAGTGGATGTATTCAGCAATGAGAAACAGGACTTCTTCCAGAACTGAGGGATTTTGGCTGAGGTAAACCCAGCGTGAGAGTCATTTGAGAACTTGTAATGTTACTATAATGATAACTTGCTGACATGGAAAATAAACTACAAATTAAGCTAGTTCAGATTGTACTGTAAGTGTGAAGTATCAACAGCATAGCTGCTGTCAGAGGCTTAACATCTAATGATATCTCAGTGAACTTTAGTAAATAAGGGTAAATAGCTCATGCCAATTTCTCACACTTTTTGCCATTTCAGTATGCCCATAAATCTTAGAGGGTTTACTCTTCCTTTTTTTCTCTATATGCAAACATATGTGAAATTTAATTTTTATCTTCTGATTCTTTGATTCTATGGTCTTTACAGCAAAGCCTTGCTACTTCTTAGTTTAACTTGTTTTCTGGATCTTTTTTATTTTGTTATGTTTTCCTTGGCCTTATTTAACTAAGTGTGGTTTAGATGGGAGTAAAATTACAACTGAAGACCAAAAAGAAAATCTAAATGTAAACATGTACACTGTGGGCCCTCACTTGATACTACTTTGTATAATTCTGAAACACAATGATTTACTTAAATTTTATTGTATCTTCTTCCCTATCTCTGCAATAACCATACAAGATTTAAAATATTGGTTTATATGCTATCCTGGTAGCCATGTATAAATAAAATACATATCCAAATAAAGCACAACATTTTTTGTGTTACTTTCTTCCTACTTGTACTCCCTCTAACTGTAGAGTTAAATAAGATGGTGAGGAAAAACATGATGTTATTTTAAAACTTAAAAAATATATATTTACTTAACACGTACTTTTTACATTTTTACAAAATGGAGGACATATATGTTAGCTTTATAAAGTAAACTTGCTGCTAATTATAAAACAAGCATCACATGTAGCTTGCTTTAAGCTTAACAAATGTTCTTTAATACTTCAAAATAAGTATAGCAGGACTATATCATAAGGAATAGGCAGATATTTTTTAGAATTTGTCTTTACTCTGGAACGTGGGGAGTACTGTGTCATTTCACTGTACAATTCATATACTACGAATGATGAAAATGTTGATTTCTTCAAACGAGAGACTTCCAGAAGTGAATTTCTGAATAAGTGCTGCTGGCTCCCTCCAATGGTAGGAGGCTACTATTGTTGGGTCATGTTTTTTCTAGAGAAAAGTTGTTGTAGATGGAAACATCTATCCTGAAGTAATGATTATATTATAACTGGGGAATGCCTCATAAGTGTCTTTATAATATATGGCTTTTAGAACAAGCAAAACTCTGTGGGATTTATAATTTAGCCAGTAATAAATGACATGATCAGGATTTTTTTTTCTATAGGAAATTAAATCTAGTTGGGTGTGAAGAGAAATAACATTGATGAAATAACCAGAAATTCATTAGAGAAGGAAGAATCTACAGAATACTTAATCATTTAAGTTTGAGATTGTAGTACTGATTTACTGTGAAATATACACAAATATAAGATTTTTATGTTTTGTTTTATCATTTCAGATAGGACAGATACTTGCCATTTGAGTAAAAGAACATTTGAAAAACAAATTACCAGATCATTTTTTCAAATACCAAGTGTGATATGCAAACAAATTCAAGTGCTCTTTGTCACTGAGACAAATTTTGCAATGTATTTTGCAGTGTCTTTCAAGATAACTATAGAGGATTCTCCTGATCTCTAAATGTTATCTCTGTTCAAAGACTGAGAACAGCAAACAACTCAGACGTTGTAAAATGTGAGAAATTAAAACTATTATTTCCAAGAAGACCCTCATTGCTCGCCATAACATTAGGGGACAGCACTGAATGTACAATGAATGTAGCTATGGTGCTAAGAAAATACTAAGTAAAATGAGGGGGAAAAAACCGATAAGTCAGTTAAATTAAGGAAAAGATGATTTTATCATCAGTGTACAACCTTACACTGTTTATAATGCATTTATCTCTATCAAATCTAAACTCAATCTAAGTAATTTATCAGCTTCTGAACAATATTGTGACACAACTGTCTGGTGAGCAGCTAAAATGTATATATTTTAAAATTAATATGAAAGTATGTAGAACAAAAGATTACTCAACTATTACAGAGAACAGACCCGAATTTTTCTTAATGATGTATATAAATATTCATATGCTTAAATTCTTACCATAAGACCTTCACTACATTTTGTTTCCCAAAATGTCATTTTCTTATGGTTACCTGAGTACCGATATTTGAATCATTTGTACAAACCATTGTACTTATCACAGACTTCCAAGTTATCTTTCTAAAGAATCACATTTTATCAGGCATCCATTACTTTTCTGTTTGTTCTTTTTAGAAGGATATAGTGTCTTCACCATTTTATTTCAAACTTAAATCCTTTATATACCGGAAGTAGCTACTTGTGTATTTCATCTTCTGTTCTCTGAGGAATAGCTATCAACAGATATTTGTTGGATTCTCTAAAACATTGACTTAATATTATGTGGTAAAATGTACTAAAGTGTTGGATAACACATTGTAATATTAATTGGTTCCTGTCATGTAAGTATTCCTTTAAGAAGCTAGAATTCTCATGCATGTTATAGTTTTATCTTTAAAAACAAAACAAAATACCAAAAATATTCTGTTACCCATCAAAGCATGTCAGCTATCATATTGCAATCCAAGTTAACAGACTGACTAATTTATTCTTTCTTTTTTTTTTCTTTAAACTACTGGCTTTTAAAGGTTGAATTGTCTTTTTATGCCCTACCAGGGAAGCTATAAAAATTCTTGAATATTTCCAACTTGAGAAGATATCCACTGCTGTTACTTTTGGTTTTTACTGACTTATTCCTTTTCAGGACTGGCATTACATCTACAATATTAATCATTCTACAAGCAAACAATAACAGAAAATTCTTGCACCAGGAAACAATGGCCTCATGTTTCAAGAGGACAGCCTTACAATGGCAAATGATCTAGACTAAATACATCAGCGTGGTTGTTGTTGTTGTTGCTTTTTAAGTGCTATTCTCTTTGCTCTTAATGGATCTGGAATAACTGAAATTAAATTTGTGGGTCATGCATCTGCACTTGTCTTCTATTTTTTGTTTCCTTGTTTTCCTACTCCACCAGCACACCCAGGTTCACTACTGTCTCGTATAATGCATTTGAGGCTTCTTCCTCATTGCTGTTCTAGGGATTCCAAGAAAGTAATCCATAAAGTTACTTTCTTCTTTGATGTCAAATCGTAATTAGGGCACTCCAGTTAATGCTTTCCTCCCAGAAAATGAGCTAAGGGTCTGTAAAGATATCAGCCTCTTTGCCTTGGAAAACTTTAGCAATGATTTCTGGAAGAGTTGTATATGCACAAAGCATCTGCCACAGTGAAATGATTACACATGCATATCAACTGATTACTTATACAATATAACACTTCTTGGGTTCTTCTGACAACATTCATTCTAGAACAGACTCTTTAGGGGGGATTGCATTGCTTCAATATTGCTCAATGTTAATACACCTAGGTATCTGAAAACATGGATGCAGTCTATAAGCGGTTAATGTTGATTATTTTCAACACTACTGTAAATGCTATGTGTATTACTACCTAGAATTAAGAATTCTTTGTTTCATTATTTTCAATTTCACGATTTTATACAACACAAAGAACATAAGCTCTTTTTTTTAAATACTCAGTTTATTAATTCTTAATGTCTACATGTTTCATTTTTCATTAAGATAGGAGCAAATATCATATTGATTATTGTACTGGGTAACCTACTCATAGCTGTAAATTCTTATAAAAGATGTACACATTGATTAGAGGCAGAGTTTTCCAGCTAAAAGTAAATGACATAAATTTGTGAAGTCATGCACACTGTATTAGTAGCATGTATCTTTCTTTAGCAAACATGAGGTTGGTTATTAATGGAAATTGCTAAAATTGTTCTCCTGCATCCTTGAAACTGCAGAGCCACCTGGTAGGCTTTTGGGAAGTAGCAAGAATGGTTTTCTGAATATGCATGGTATCCCTCAAGATACGCAATGCAGAGTTGAGATACATTTAGGTTAATTTCTCCCCTCCTCTGAACTTTCTTAGAGAAGTATGATCAGACAATTCAAGACATTGAAAGTAAGATCGAATAAAATTGACACCAAATTATGTTTTAGAAGATAAAACCAAGTAGAGAGCTTTCTCGTAAAACTTGCAGCTTTTTTAGTATTGCAGCTTTGTGTTCTATATGTTCAAAAGGTACACCAAGGAAAAATGAAATTTCATAGGAGAAGAAAAAATGTTTTAAGAAATATCTATAAGTTATTTTCATATTTCAAATAACAAAAAAAATCTATGAAATGCTTATACAATATACAAATAAGAGAAGTAGAATGAATGCTCATGTGACTTGAGTATGCTTTTTAAGTGCTTAGTTCACTTTTGCCTAAAAAATAGTCATCAGACTTTTGATAAGCAAGTGTCAGGGCTTAAGGTTTGTGCAGAATTTATAACTGTCTTAAGTATATTAGAAAGAAGATTAGAAGGCATTGCAGTCTTTATGTTCAAGAAAAAATCTTAACTGGAGAAATGACAGTTTCAAAGATCCAGGACTGGTGGATTGGGTCATTATGGAGGAAATGTTGTCAAGGTAGAAACAAAATCAACTGTGATTGCCTGCTGGGGGAAAAAAAGAAAAAAAAGCGCAGTAGGAGGGAAAGCATGTGAGAGAGCATTTGTTGAAAGATGAATTAGATTTCTCCAGCTGAAATGCATATGCTTTATTGAATGTAGTTGGCATTATTGAAGAATATTCATGGTAATACCAAATGCTTTGCAACCAAGATTTGTCCACTCTGCTGTGACAACTGTGGTACATCAGCTCTTCAGTGACATTTAATACTCTATTTTGAGGTTTTATGTATTTATAAAGGCGTTAAATGCAAGATTTTGTTAGTATATTCTTGAAGCCATTTTTCTATTTGAAAGATTCCAAATAAGATGATAGCCCAGCTCTGTTTTTTGTTGTTGGTTTTTTTCCACTTTAAAAATTGCCATCCACCTATTTTCTTACCTACTGTTCACTAAAATTGGGAATGATATGACTAATTCTCAGAGTAAATAAATGCTATGTGTAAGAAAAACACAGCTATTGAAAGATGTCTTTCTCTTCTCTGGAAACTGTGTTAGAGCCTCTCTTTTGTCTCCAAGTATGTCATGGTATTGAGTGGATTTATCATATCCCCTATCATGCACCAGCTTCTGGTAAAATTGAACAATACAATGGATTGTTAAAAACCATGCTGAAAGCAGTGGGTGGTGGAACATTTAAGCACTGGGAGAAGCATTTGGCCGAAGTCACCTGGTTGGTCAACACTAGAGGATCGATCAATCATGATGGTCCTGCTCAATCCAGCTCTCTACATAATGTAGAGGGAGATAAGGTCCCTGTAGTACATGTAAAGAGCATGTTGGGAAAAGCGGTTTGGGTTTTTCCAGCTTCTGGAAAGGGCAAACCTCTCCGTGGCACTGTTTTTGCCCAGGGACCTGGGTCCACTTGGTGGGTGATGCAGAAGAATGGGGATGTTTAGTGTGTACCACAAGGGAATTTGATGCTGGGGGAGTGCAGTCAGTAAGTCCATGTATATATAGGTATACATTTCTGTGTGTGTGTATAATGCATGTTAATTATTGTTTGTTTGTATATGTATATTGACATAATGTAATGATATGGAATAAGGGATGGAATGTCATGGTTTTGTGATTTTCGGTTATTGGTATTCCACATCATAACATCATGTAGTGGATGTACCTAGTTCTCAGAAGAGAAAGACTTCTACAGTCCCCACGGTACTTTTCTCCTCTGTTACCATTTTCCAGCCGGAGGGAAAAGATAAAAGCTCTATCAATAACTATTTTTACTTTAACGTAAATACATTGTTTATAAGAAGTTTGAAATTAATTAAGCTATGAGTGGGCTTATCTGAGTTTTCTATGTCTGTGTAAAACAAGTTGTAAAATAGATAGCCCATGTGGAAAAACAAAAGAAAATTACATGCCAAATTCCTTTCTTGCCTTTGCACAGGTTGTATCTGTAACAAAGTTGATTTTGCTGTGCTCTGCTCTTCTTTGAATTTGTCTGCCTTTGCATTGACCTATTTTGCCAGGTTACTTGTGATAGTAATATGGATTGGTTACAGCCACAATGCCTAAAAAAAAGTCCTGAGAATAAGTTATGTCTTTGAGTAGATGCAGGTGTCCTTTTCTCTTAATCTGCCCACAGACAGAGTTGATTGCTTTCTGAATGTAAGGTTGGTGTGAGAGATTGAGAGGACTTGATAAGATGATATATTATGAATATAAATGTCAGCACAGTGTCACTCAGTGAAGATATATTCAAGAGCTGGAATTCAGGCTCCTGGACGAGTGATGAGAGCAAAGGTGAAGGTTGAAGGCACTTATGATATATCCAGAAACTGTCTACACTTAAATTATAGGAAACACATTACTGTTAATTAAATAAGTAAGAGGAGCTCTAAAAAATCATCAGCCATGAAAAGAAAGCAAGTAATATCCAGGTGCAGCAAATTCTAGAATATAAAATCCCATGTCTGTGCCATCTGAGGTTAGGAGCCATGCTTGTATGTCACCATATTCAACTATTTCTGGCTGAATAATAAGAGCTTTAGTTATCTGAAGTCAAAGTACAAACTGAAATGTTACTGCCCTGGAAAGCTGGCGTTAGCTAGTGTCACAGTATAAATCTCCTTCTCTTTGGCTTCTATAAATTACTAGGAGAGTTAAATTCTTATGACAGCACTGTCAGAGTCCAATCTGGTGCCAGCAGACTTTTCTCAATGCAGCTCTTCAGTCTCGTCTTCAAGATGCAATTCCTGGGGAGATGTCACTAAGCAAAAATGCGATATGCAGAGACCTCTAGAGACTGGAAAGCCAAACTACACTTAATGACATGCAGATGCTGTTCAGCAGTGTGTAGTAATGAGATCATTGGCAGATACAGAGCAGACTATGAAGAGAATAAGGTAACGTTCAAACTGCTTTAATCTGCGTGGTAAGAGTCATGATCTTTAAAGTCATAGAGTTTAGCTTATTTCCTTCAAAGTCAGTTGAGAAAGGTAAAATATACTTTGTTTTTATGTTACAAAAAGAAGGAGAAAAAAAGACCTAAAAACAGATGCTTACCTAATATTTTTATATAATGTTCAATAATAGAATCTTCAAAATAGCTGTGACTTCAATTACTATGCTGCAAGCTCCTGAAAATTGGAATTCATTTGTGAACCCCCTGGAAATATAAGACTGTTTGTGTTTCATTTGCTTGAAAGCCTGTTTAGAGGCTGCATCTCTTAACAGAATCTTAGAGAAGCCACAAGGTTCTAGCTGAGTTCAGAGCTAATTACAACCCTGAAAGAGACCTTTGCTGGATTGTCATTAGCCATGCTTATAATTCAGACCAAGGTGTTACCTCATTTATTTTCTTAGTGAGCAGCTCTTGATGTGTTTGACCACGGAAAAATGTGCTCACCTTGAAGTACACTGAATCTTGCAGCTATAGCTACAGCTTAACCCCAGTGTTGCTGCTTCTGTACCTTGTAGTATTACTCAATTCCTTCAAATTCTCATCTGTGTGCTGCATAGAAGTCATTGCTTCAGTGGGTCCTTTTCAATGGCTCTCTGAGCGTGGAGGGTCTGACTTTGATAATCTAACCTTGACAATGATCTTTGGCCTAAAATAATCTTTCACGCTATATTGACAATTTATCCTCTAGATTTTTTCTTGGATCTTCATTGTAGATGTACCTCTGAGACCAAGTATTGGGCATTTCAAAGTTTTGATTATCTAGAGACAGGACAAAGATTTCTTTTCTTTTATACTGGGTGATGAAGGAGGATCATGCTGATCCTAATCTACTGATTCTAATAATCTCAACACAAAATAATGCTGCGTTCAGATTTTAGAGTACTTGCCAGAAAGTGGAATTTACTGATGCAAAATAACACCTCTGTGCAAAATGTGCAGAAAAGCTGAGTTAATTTTACAGTTATATGGTAGCCAAGTTGGAGTATACATCTACATGTGGGTTTTCTTTTTTTTAATCTAAAATACTTGATGAGCTCAAGCTATGCTAACATCATTTCATGGAGCTAGCTATGCCTGTCCAAAGCAAATCTGATTGCATGGAAAACTGATGACTGTGTCAAAGCTTAAGTTTAAATTCAAGTTCTGGAAATGAGTTTCCGCTTTGGGCCTGCAATGTTTTTTACATCAGACATACTTTTCTGCCTTTTTTGACATGTACATTAAAGCTATAATTTATGTCTAAAGATGCAGTAGTAGCATCTTTGACTGCATTGTACCTAAAATGAAATTTTACATGTTTATTCAGTGAAATATTTTGTCTTTCAGGACCAAGGATTCAGCATTCACTGAAGATGTCAGTGTGAGTTCCCAATGAATGTCCAAGAGAGCTTGGATAATTAAAGGTCTTGCTCCTAAAAATGAATAACAAAAGCAGAATTTCACTTTTTGATACTTAGCACTCTGTGAATTAGACTATTTTTCAAGACAAAAAAGAGAGAGGGAATAAGAAGCGGGCCTATTCTGTCCTCAAATCACCCCTATGAACAGCAGTTCTAAAACTTCTCTTAGAGTAACCTATCTGGAGAACAAACTTGCCAAATAAACCCTGAAGATAAAATCCAGTGTGTAGGAGGGAAACTCATTTGCTAGACCATGTCTAAAATAGTTTGTTAGAGTTCACAAGAAGACCTTTTCTCCCAGAAGATTTGGGCCTTACTGCGGGCAGGCGGGAAAGTACTGTGTGGAGGCAGTCTGCCTTGAGATGTGTGCATGTAGGCAGTACAAAGGTAGAGGTAATTTTCATAGGCTTTCAAAACGCATTTCAGCATTTCGTGTGTCTACTGACACTCAAACTTTCAGGGTCACTTCTCTGAGCACATTCATTTCATGCTACCAGCCTTAATAAACTGAAACAGTGTCCTTCAGGAGAGAAACGAGTACATTTGGTACATGCTTGTAGGGACTAATTGTAAGGTGCATTGACTTGAGCTTTGCTTTGAGGATCCATCTGGAGGTACAGAAAAATGTGCTCATTATTTTGCACATTTTAAGCTAAGAACTGATCTTGTGGTTGGTGCGTCACTACATGTCAGTTCTTGTCTTCTGCTATGATTCCACACGTAATGAACTTTAATTAGATGCAGTAGGGCTTGAACAACTATTTTTAAAATCTAACCACAATATCTCATGATCTTTTTTTTTTTAGTTTTCCCATAAAACTGTGTAATAAAAGTTGCATTTTTGAGAATAAAAGGAATAGACTTCTGCTTCCCTTCCATCCCCTCCTTTTTTTTTTTTTTTTTTACTATTTTTTTTTTTTTTTTTTTGGATCTTCATTTCAGTAAGTTAAAAACAGTTGAGTGTTCTGATCTCAAAGTAGGAAAGAAAGATATGCACTGAACTGATAGTTTTATATCCTGGAGTGAGCTTATGAAAGACCATGGTATAAGAATAAAAAAAATCTAGTAATTCTGAAGTATGGTTATTAAATGGATTTTATCAAAGCAAATAATTTTGGGTTGTGGAATTATTTTTGTTTTATCTGATCAATTTCTTCAGAGTTAATAAATGTCTATAATGCATACAGAGATAAAATAAGACAGATGAAGTTTAAATTTTTTTTTAAAGACTCATCATTTTGGTAAAGAACAAAAACAATGACAAAACAAACAAAAAAACACCCCAAACCAAAACAACAAACAATAAAAAGCCCCAAACCTAAGCTAATTCATAGATCCAGTAGGGTAATCTGGAGATCACTACTTAACCAAGTCATTGTTTACCACAGTTTGTGACATGCACATATATGCAGGAGCACCTGACCTGAGCTGGGCATCCATCTTTTGCCTAAACTTCTTCAGAACTGATCATTTAGTGATATTCTAGTCACCAGGCTATGCTGGCAAAGTGGGATATGAGAGAGGGGAGCCTACTGTGGTAAAGTGATAAATGCAGAGAAACAGAAGCATGCCCTTACAGCATACTGGTGGGCTTGTAGGACCATTCAAATAAGTGAAACAAAGGGTCAAATAAAAAATTTTAGTATCTTCTCAGAAATACAGATTCACTGACCATAAAATTATGTAACTCTGGGATGAAAGCCGTAACTACTGAGCTAAGATCGAATATTTACTTCTTCTACATCTGAAGCATATTTATATTAAGCTGACTCACCACAGAGCCAGGGGAGCTGGAGTAAATCCTTCTGTTGTTATTCTATGGTGCTGCATTATAACAGTAACCTGTTGGTGATCCTGTACATCTTTCCATAAATCTGTTATTTCAGTAAAATTCTTTAAGAAGAAAAATAAAAATATTCAGTGTCTCAGGTAACTATTGTGCAATATTTACTTAATAACATCTCTAAATGACCACAGATCTGAATTTGAGAAACTACTTAAAAAATAAAGTTAATGTCTTAAAAAGCTGTCTTTTCAAACAATGCTTTGTTGCAATATTTCTGACTTGGATAAGATGTATTGCTGTTGTAATGTATTATAGTCAATTACAGACTCACTGGTTTTCATGATTTCAGAATGTCTTAAGAATTTACGATCAAAGAAGTTAAATGTTTGTAGTGAAATTTCAAGCAAACATCTTAAATATTTGTGTTGAAAGTATTGCAAATTTACTTGAAGTAAATGGAATTATCCTGATGTTAGAAAAAAACATAGTTATGAATTCAGCTCTACTACTTTGTTTTGCTAGTGGTTGTCCTGAGTAATTCAACCTAATGTGCAAGCAAAGATACAGAGGCAAGTCATCAGCAGGTGAAAACATAGGTTGTAGTCTTATTGATTGGAAGATACAAAGTTTTTTCTGTACACTAATTTATAGAAGCTCCAAAACCACAAGATAAAGCCCTGAGGAGACTTAGCTGCAGAATGCAAGCTGCCCTGGCTGTCCCAGAACCATGAGATCTTTCTTACTCCATTTCCATTTCATCTCATATTTTTTCAGTCCACCCTGGCTGCAAAATGTGCCTGCTCATCTGGATGGGCTGGCAGGAAACCAACTCTAAACATAACACCATGTATTAAACATAGTGTGACTAGCAAAAAGAGGGCTGTAAGGCCTTGTGCAGGAGTACGGCAGCCCAAACTGGGAGACTTCTCTCTCCTGTGCAGCTGTGCACCTCATATTGCATATGTTTAGCAAGAGTAAGATGCTGCAGTTACTGGAAATAGCTACTACATACTTCTGCTCCTGTGTCCTCTGTATGCTTTTGCTCACCATGGCTATCCTTTAAGACAAGCTTCAGTGCTTACAGTGCCATGCTGCAGGGAATGCTGACCAAGTTACTTCTGGATAAACTAGTACAACAGGAATGAAACAGCTGGTGGAAACAGGATTCTGTTTTCAGGGCTGCTAGCAGAGTGATGTACATTAGTTACTGTAGTGCAAAGCGAATAAAGAAGCCAGTCTTCCGACAAACTATAGCATTTAAATATTTGCAAAGGTGTGAATGGAAACATAAGGTAGGTGGCAAAAGAAAAGCACCTCAGTGGACTTGCTCCAGTGCAGTACTGGTGTCCTCCTTTGGCAGCTGCCAAAAGGATGTGGACTGGCAGAGATACTTTCTTCTGGATAATATTTTTATATATTTCCCTTTGACATAATTGTCACAAAGTTTGGAGTGATACTCCAGGGGTTATTCTGGCTCATTTTGTTACGAAACAATTATTTTAGCACACAGAAATGTGTTATCGCTATGGCAGTTACATATTTGGTAGTATTTGAGAAATAAACAAATCATAGGAATTAAATTTAACTGTGTGCACCAGACTTGCCGAGATAACATTATACAGCTATGAACTTGTACTGTGTTTTACTGAAAGTCCATTCCTTCTGACAAAAAGCTGAATTGAGGCAAATTGTTCAGTCATACGTGTGACTAGGGAAAAGCAGCTAGAGCTCTGAAATTCTGTGCATGATTCCTCAGTGTTCTACACTAGTAACCCAGAAATATTTAATAGTCCCAAGGGAGAAAATAACTGAAGTGAAGAAAACACTGGCATATTAAAAAATGTGAGATTGTAAGGAACTGGATGAATCAGATGTAGTGACTGTTTACATTGAAAGGGGAAAACAGCAGTCTGCAGGAATGTTACTAGCATAAATTTTATGCTATTAAATTAGTTGTCTTGGCACAAAAGAAAGTGGATGTTATGAATGAGATTTATTAATGACATGAAGGTGGAAGGCTTTGCCTTGACAGAAGGAATGTCAAGTAACAAAACCAAGGAGGAATTGAGTAAGAAAAGTGAGATGAAGTTAAAAATTGTAAATACAGATTGCACTTATATTGCAGATGAGTGTCACTCATTCTACCATGAGAATGACTAATTTTAATTTGATTAGAAGAAATAAAAAAAGATGGTAAAGCTAACATTCCAAGTTTATTGCCTAAGATGGATCTATGATATTAGCTCTCTTGCCAGCCTCTCACTTTCTTGGAATTCCTCGTAACTGTTTTTCTATACCTCATAGGAAAGGGCTTCCTAAGGGTAGAGTTCTCTGTCAGGCTGTCAACAGTTTACGGGCAGGTTTGGCCCGGTTCCATGACGAATGGGGCAGGGGGCCCACGGACCCATGCCCCGGGAAAGGGAAAAGGGAAAAAGGGTAGGGAGATGGCCTAAAAACAAAACAGTGGCAACGACCTGAGGAGAAAGAAACTAATTTACTAAATAAGATATCATAGAATCATAGAATCATAGAATTAGCTAGGTTGGAAAAGACCTACAAGATCACCTAGTCCAAACATCCACCTACCACTAATAACCCCACTAAACCATGTCTCTCAACGCTATATCTAAACGTTTCTTGAACATCTCCAGGGATGGTGACTCAACCACCTCCCTGGGCAGCCCATTCCAACACCTGACCACTCTTTCAGAAAAGTAGTGTTTCCTAATGTCCAGCCTAAATCTCCCCTGGCGCAACTTGAAGCCATTCCCCCTTGTCCTGTCACTAGTTACAAGAGAGAAGAGGCCGACCCCCAGATCACTACAACCTCCCTTCAGGTAGTTATAGAGAGTGATAAGGTCTCCCCTGAGCCTCCTCTTCTCCAGACTGAACAATCCCAGCTCCCTCAGCCGCTCCTCATAAGGCCTGTGCTCCAGACCCCTCACCAGCTTCGTCGCCCTCCTCTGAACACGCTCCAGGGCCTCAATTTCTTTTTTGCAGTGAGGGGCCCAAAACTGGACACAGTACTCGAGGTGAGGCCTCACCACGGCTGAGTACGGAGGGACAATGACTTCCCTACTCCTACTGGCAACACTATTTCTGATACAAGCCAGGATGCCATTGGCCTTCTTGGCCACCTGGGCACACTGCTGGCTCATGCTCAGCCGAGCGTCGACTAATACCCCTAGGTCCGTTTCCTCCATACAACTTTCCATCCACTCTGCCCCAAGCCTGTAGCACTGCCTGGGGTTGTTGCGGCTGAAGTGCAGGACCCGGCACTTGGTCTTGTTGAACCTCATCCTGTTGGCTTCAGCCCAGAGATCCAGCCTGTCCAGATCTCTCTGTAGGGCCTCTCTACCCCTAGGCAGATCGACACTTCCTGCCAGCTTGGTGTCGTCTGCAAACTTACTGAGGGTGCTCTCAATGCCCTCATCCAGGTCATCAA
>NC_034412.1:33387874-33623375 GCF_002078875.1 Numida meleagris | reverse complement strand
GACCCTCCCTACCAGCCTCCTGAACAATTCAAAGTCTGCCCTCTGAAAGTCCAAGGTAGCAGTTTTGCTGTCCCCTCTCCTGGTTCCACCAAGAACCGAGAACTCTACCATTTCATGGTCGCACTGTCCAAGGCAGTCCCCAACTTCCACATCTCCCACCAGACCTTCCCTGTTTGTAAACAGAAGGTCTAGCAGGGCACCTCCCCTTGTAGGTTCTCTCACCAGCTGCAGAAGGAAGCTATCTTCCATACACTCTAGAAACCTCCTAGACTGCTTCTTCTGCGCCGTGCTGTATTCCCAGCATATATCAGGGAAGTTGAAGTTCCCCATGAGGACAAGGGCAGACGATCGCGCAACTTCAGCCAGCTGTTTATAGAACACCTCATCTGTCTCTTCATCCTAGTTAGGCGGTCTATAGCAGACCCCCACCAGGATGTCTGCCTTGTCAGCCTTTCCTTTGATGCTAACCCACAGAGATTCAACGTTGAATCAACGGAATCAATGCAAAATCAACGTATCGGAATGCAAAATAACACAATATAATTCAAAATAATTACAATTTAAGCTAATAAATCCAATACAATGAGAGAGAGTGTCCAAAAATGAAGAGGCCTTACTCTAATGCTGACGGTGAGATGGCTAGGGAGCGAGATGCTGCCGGGACGAGAGGACGGGAAGGAAAAAGCAAAAAAGGGGACGTCTCGTGATACGTGAACAGTTTTATCTTTCCCTCTGACCGGAAAACGGTAACAGAACAGCAAAGTCCTCTGGGAAGTGTAGTTCTTCTTCTCTTCTGAGAACATGGTACCTGGAACTATCCACGATCCACGGAACTGGAGCATTAACTCTTTAACTCCCAGTGCACTACATGATGTTATTATGTGGAATACCGATAACCGAAAATCATAAAACCAGGACACAGGTGTCTGCTGGGTGGTGACAGCTGAAGTTTTAAAGACTAATGTCTGTAAATGAAACCTCTACTTCTTTCTGCCTATTCTAAACAAATCTGGTATTGCATTCCTGTGTGTGCCCCCCCCCCCCCCCCATTTCTGATATATTTATTCAGTGCTTTCAAATAGTTACTCAGAAGCCTTTAGTTGTCATTCAGAATTAATTCCTTTCACCACTCTGCAGTGGCGATGAGGCCTTAGGATTCAGATAGATCTGAACAAGCAACCTCTGGGCATCCCTCTACAGCCCAGGTGACTTCTGGCAGAACAGGCGCAGGTTAATTAATTGAACTGAATGCTAATTAATTGAGCTGGAGAAAACTCTGATCAGCATATCAATTATAAGATGGTAATGAACAGCATGATTTTTTCCTTAGAAAGCCTAAGTTGAAAAGACTCCAAAGTTAATTTGAAAACCCAAAATGTGTGAATTTGTTTTCTGGAAATGAGCTTTCATTGCTTACAGTTTCATCCAGCTTACAGTTAAGGTAAGACAGAATTTTTTTTGTTTCATAGGATAATTATATATTTTATTATTATTAGTGAATTTTGCTTCTTTACACTGAATGTACGTAAGAGGTGTTTTAGTCACAGAAACTTAAAGACACGGGAAAAGTTCTTCAATCACTGAAGCAGACTGTTTTTGGAAATGATGTAGAAAATATTTTTTTGAAAATGAAACTTTCACATTATTTCTTACTAGAAATTTTTCTAGTAATTAATTCATTCCAGACAATACTTTACAATTATCTCAATTGTATAGAAGTGATATTTCACTTCATTACATCATACAAATATGTGTCACAAAGTATGGAGTAATCCTCCAGGGGCTGTTCTGGTTCATGTTGTGGGCAAAAGACAGAGTGAGAGATAATTATTCTACCAGTTGATGGAGATTTTGAAATGTGTTGAAATAGCACTAAGGAGTAGAAGGTATAATCATCCTGTTTAGTAAAAAGGAATGAAAAATCCATAATAAAGAGACAGATGCCAGCAATATAGAAATCATGAGCATTAGGAAAAAGCATTTTTTTCTGGTAACAAATGTTTTAGTTAATTCATCAGAACCTGATGTTAAGTGTTCCATGAATACTAAAACTATCTCCAGTTGCTTTTGTTTCCCACTTATCAATTTGCATGCTTCAGAGGAATTGATTTCCTTCTTAATGAGTCAATTGTTATCAATACTTGCAATGAATTATAGCCATGTTCTTCAACATGACTCCATAGGGAGATCTACAGCACACAGAGCAATCTGTTGAGCACACAAAGTGTTTGCTATAGATGATGCAGTTCCATGTATATTTTCCTCTGAGCTTAAGGTTAAACAGTGTGAATCAGAAGCTTCCCTGTGCTTAAGGGCTGGGAAAAACTTCTACACAACTGAGTATTGCACAAAACAACTATCTTAAAGATTTGATAGCACTTATTTTCAGGTTGGAGAATGAACAGTTAATTTGTAATCTCTTCAGTTAACAAGTACCTCCATCTGTTAGCAGGACTTCAGTGCAGAAGCTAAGAAAAAAGAAAAACAATGAAGTACAAACCAACAAAAAACTGAACTGCTCCAACATAAAGATACTTCAATGCAATCTTTAATAGTCTTGGATTGTGTTTTTGTTTTGTTTTTACTTACTGTAAAATAAACTGGTAGTGGGATATGTGAAAATCTGTGGAAGTCTGGTATTTCTAGTGGGTTTTTTTTTTTGTTCATTTTTTTTTTTTTTTTTTTTTTGTCAAGGCTCCATTGGAATGGAAATAATGAGACCTTTTCTTTACTTGCTAATGGGAATTATCTTTTCATATGAACTCAACTGCTTTCAGCATCCTTATCAACAATTACCTCTGCATAAAGGCATCTTTCCATTATGGCCTTTCCTTATTTGTCTTACTAATTAGACTTTTCTCTTCAGAAGGCTTCAAGTGATGAAAGAATGACATCGACATAATTATCAGTCTCTCTCTTTTTAAGGAGCTGCTTATCCACCAGGTACATACAGGATACAGTACCTGTTAGCTATTGCACATGGAAGAAGTAAGACTCAAGGTTTGTTTTAGCAAATTGATTCAGAAATAATTGGTATTGCAGAATTAAATATCATCATTAAGTTTTTCTAAGACTGCATCAGGCAAGTAAAAAAAAAAACAGGCTAGTTGCTTGCTGATTATTTCCAGAATTATCAGGAGTTTGACTTCAGATATCATGCACAGTATTTCACAAGTAGGATATCCAAATCCTTTCCACATAAAAACCCAATTGTAAGGTAGCAAAGCAGTCGCAAAAATTGAAGAAGTGTGTTTTTTCAGAATGAAACAGGAAGAAGATAGATGAAAATGGAAAACAGAATGAAAACTGCATGCTGAGATTTTGTTTTTTCCAAAGCAAGTAGAAGCAGATGGTTGTTTATCTGCAGAGACAGAACCTAGGGAACCTATGGAACCTATGGGAGAAGGGAAACGTCAATAAAATCAGTCACTGGTTGAAGGCCTATGTTGCTATTTCCTTTTGCGAAATAAGGACTCTAGAGGCTCTCAGAGGCTCTTTCTTACCATCAAGCATTTCCTTTTTTCTTAGCTCCTGTCCCACTGGAAAGAAAAATTCCATTTAATTTCCTTACATCAGATAGAACACTTGAAAAGATGCTCAAGCACTTAGTAATTCATTCTTGACTGTACTGGTTTTAATCCTAAAACCTCATAACTGAAATTCTTCTAGACACTAGGCATGTTATTATAACAATGACTTAATATACCTGATGCGTAATCTGACAAACGTCACAGACCTGTAAAATGTCAATACTCTTGTTCTGAAAAGAAATTAGAATATAGTTGGCCTGTTAGAGAATGCCTATCTCCAAAGAATTTTCTTTTCCTTAAATATCTTTGAATTCTAATTTTTCCAGTGTCCCATGCTGTACTACTTCTCTTCTATTTTGTATAGTTGATTTCTAAAAGTCAAAGCAACTCTACAGCCGCAGCTGGCAATACGCAACCATCTGGTTTCTGGAGACCCTCAGCTGCCATATGATTGTTTCATTTTAATACAAGATACCAGACATAAAGTTAAGCAAACATAAAATTTCATTTAAAAAAAAAAAAAAAAACTAAGAAGAATAAAAAATCAAATCAGTCATACATTATTCATTTAATGAATGGTGATAAGCATTCATTAGGAACAAGTTCCTTTTTTTTTAAATTTTCCATAGCCTTTTAATCAATAATGAAAGCATTTATAGAATAACTTGAAAAATTAACTAATATTGATTTGTTTCTGCACTCTAAAGAGCATGAATCTGAACTCTCTTCTGCTATATGAATCATTAATCACTTTCCTGATTTTCCTTACAGATATTAATACCAAAAAATTCACAGTACTGTATTGTCTCATAGTTGAATATTTGTGTATTATAGTGTGCCAGTATCCTATTAAGTCATAAAGGAGATCCATAAAAAGAGACATGCACAGTATGATTACTAAGTATATATTTTCTGTTATCATTAGATATTTCTAAGCAGACATGATCAAAGTGTCTTAGATGATCCGTTCTTTTGGCACAAAAATCTGGGGCATGTAAAAGTGTATTAACAGAATTGCCTGTTCTTTGTTCTCTCTACAATCCGTTTTACTCTCTTTCACAGACAATAAACACTGTGCATGTACCCCATCAAACTCAATGCTCTCCTCTTCCTTTTCATGAAATGTGGTCACATTTAAACTACCTTGAAGGTGGCCTACCTCTTGATTGAATCCAAGGCAATTTAAATTTACAGAGTAATTTCACACTTTCCACTACCAGAATGTAAGTAGCTGTTAAGTCAAAAAGGAGGATCAGAAATCATACCTTCCAGCACACCTTTCCTAAGTTAAGCATACTCAAAGAAAGTATGAGCATTCCAAACTGTTATCCAAAGAAAAGGGGTCTAGACTGTAGATGAAACTGTTCTGCCTTCTCTGAAAATTAACAGTTCCGCCAGGCTTCTAAGTGCTGGGAAGAGTACTTGTTGAATTTAAAGGTATTAAATCCAAATGGTAGGTACATCAAGATTAAAAACACACAGACCATGTGCAAGTTGTTTTGATATCTGGAACAGAGTTTGTAGTAATAAACACTGGAAAAAAAAGGGGGGGGGGAGGAGTGGAATTGAGTTATCCCATAATATCTTGGGATAATTTGGGATACTTTTATGAATTTTGAAGACAATGTTTCTTATCTGAAAGTAATGCAACATACATTGAATATGATGTACAATTTATTCAGTAAGGAGGATGAAGCTACAGATGTTTGATATAATGTTTTAAATTGGTTTAAATTATTCATGGTCATAAAATCCTTAATATTGTCTGACTACTAATAACTTATGTGCAACCCTTTAATGAATACGAAATGGGAAGGCACAGTGTAAAACTAATGATCAGATAAAATATGTGGCTGCTGTAGCATTCTGTTCTGCTGTTAGAACTGTTCTGTGAAGGTAACTTGCAGCATTTTTAGAGAAAATGAACCTAAACTTTGAGGCTCACATCTATCCATCATGCGCTTTTTCAGTGTCCTGATCATCTGGACACAACAGTCCAAGTGGCAGAACCGTAAGCCACTTGAAGTTGGACGAGCATATGTTCAGTAAAACCTTCAGAGAGTGTAATGCTGTGAAATGGCAAAGTTTTTTTTTTCATACGTTCATGTCAGCCTTTCTTTATTTTCCTGGCTATTAAAACATCAGTATTAGAAAATCAAAGGATAAGAAAGCAAATGAAGATGATTGGATATTTGGAGAATATCAGAGGGGAAGTTTCATATATTCTTGAGTTTTTATTGCTCTTTCCCAGACATTTTCTTGTGAAAGATATAGGGATAGGCTCCTGGGCTGAACTAGTGGAAGTGTTCTGAGGCCTTTATGATGCAAAAACCATAAATAGGCTTAGTGTATTATATCTTACAGCACTCTTAAAATCTCTCCAGCACTGTGTGTTCAATGTGATCACAGATTTAACTAATCTTGGCAAAAGGACCTTGAATTACTATGGCTTTGAATTCTTTCTTCTTGTAAGTTTCATGAACTTTAAAATGCTGTGTGTTATGAAGGATAGATGTCATAAGAAGTGTTATGTTAATATCATATCACTGATGGGAAGATGTAGGAGGTTATGGAAATAAGTCACTGTGCAGACACTACTTTACTGCGTCTGATACACAGATGCACATTTCACTTGCAAGAAAGGAGGAGGAGAAATATTTGGCCAGCCAATACTAATGAAGTATTTTGCACTTGCAATGTTGCATTGTTCAGTGCAAATGAAATAATTCCCACTATGGTTTTGCATGGCTCTTGACACCAGGATGTTTGTCTTACTGCTCAGTCTGCAGAGGCAACTGGAATAGTCAGATAGCTTAGATATGCATCAGTCTTTTTCTCTTTTACCTCAGTATACTATCCTCTCATTTATGTGTTATTGTCTCCTGCTATTCCTACCTGATAGAGGGGGAAACTGTACACAGCACAAGCTCAGAAAACCTGCACTCTGGCAACAGGTTATTGCCTTTTTGTAAAAGGAGAATTTCACTGATTCATTATTCGTATGACAATGATAGATAGTTCCTGCTGAAAAGTGAACTATTTATTTGATAACAATATGCCACCTAATGATAACTCATAAAGGAAGTGAACAAAGCAGCATATTCATCAGCAAAGGGGATTCCCAACCAAGTGATTACCTGCTTTCCAAATGTTATATTGAAGGCAGATTGCTGTGAATCACTGCAGTAGCTATCATTACTTGTCATCTATGCAGACAGCAATCCCTATGCACTGTGAATATTTATTGTCATAATGAATTACTGAGTCATCTGATAATCTCAGATTCATTACCAGATTTCCAGCATGAAATAACAACCTGCAGAATTGCTAACTTTTCCTTCATTTTTGTTTGTTTGTTTTGCTTTTAATTCATTGAACTGATCTGAATTACTCAAAGGCAGTGATACAACCTATTTCACGTGGCTGAGCCAAATTCCATTTGATCATATTGTCTTCCATTTGTTTTCTGTTTAAGAACTCATGCTATGCAGCTAGACACGAACCATGTGAGAGATCCTTGTAATCTTGCATGCTATTGGGAAAGCTGAAGTTCTTATTTCTCTGGAAAAAAGAAAAATAAATCTTTATTTTAACACGAGAATTGACAGCAAATTCAAAGCTTGATCGTATTACTGAACTTGATGTCATTATTGTCAAGTTGTCTCAGGCATAATTATTGTTCCCCACAATGCTTGACTTGTAAAGTATAATCCTGACGCATTCAAAACTGTAGAAAAAAAATAAACAAATGTGAGGAACAGTCCAAGGATAGCTAGAGTCACAACTGCTCTAAAAGCTCAACTGTACTGAAAAACAGGAGATGCACAGGGCATCCAGAACACATGAGGAATGGTTATGAATCTGTGAAGTAAAATTTTTATACCAAATAAAGTGAAGGACTTTGTACTATTATTTTTTTCTGAATGGGTAACAAGTGAGGTGGTTAGAATTTAGTCTGATATGTACAAACATCCACACTGTAGCTGAATGGGACCCTACACCAAATTGCTGTTGTCTTTTCCTTTTAATTATCAAATTATTGTCAATAATTTTTTCAGTCATTGCACTAATTTGCAGACAAATTGGCTATTTTTCCTCCCACATGAGTGGGTCATGTTGTTTCAAGATACATGCATTTAAATGACTTCTTTTGCTTCAGTAAAATATCCATGTTTTAAGTTTAAAAACAGCTGCAGTTGCAATGAAACATTCCATGCAGCAGTAAGTTCATGTTAAGAAATAAGCTGTATTTCCGGAATATTATATGATTTTCTTCTGTTTTTCAAAAAATGACCATATATTTTCTATTTACCCTAATACTTATCTTTCAATATAGTAATATGAGCAGAATATGGTGCTGATGTAGTTTTTAATAATGAAGTATCTTGTTTCTCATGGTCATGAGCAAAGCCTTCCCTAGAGTCAGTGTTGTCCATGGCATTGCCTCTGCCTGCTGAGTTACAGAATGGAGGGATTTGTCTGTGCTTACCTACTGGTTTGGATTTGGCGAAGTTATACGTTCAATTAACTTAAGTAATCTTGTCATTCAAAAGTTTGAAGCTGATTGATTAAGTGAATAAATAGTCTGTGTTGTTTTCATTAGTAACACATTTACCTTGCATACTAAATTAGAAAAGATAAACTGAAGAGCACTTTAATGAATTGCTAGGAATATGCAGTAGTTATCTAATGCTACCTTTCTTTTGGAATGTAATTTATCTTCTTCGGTTTAATTGACTTGTTTAGTCAAATATCACACTGCCAAAGCAGAGCTTTTTAAAAAGACATTTCAACAGTTTGCTAAACTATGAACTCATACATATTTAATGAGACTTAAAAGCAAAGTATAGTACATATATGTAGCGTTGTAGGAGTTGTTCTGTAAAGAAGAGACTGACAAGGGTAAAAGAGACTATTCTGTTTTGAAGTTTTCTTGTTATTCACCAATGTATACCATTAGCAGCCTTTCAAAGCAAGACAAAACAAGCTGCACAATTAATTCCTTACAATCAAGAAAGTCAGAAACCTTCTCACTTCCAAATATTTTCCTAATAAAATGAGATTTCAAAAGAAAGTATTGTGAATGTTAAAGGAGGAAAGTCTCCACTGATTTCTATGTATTTTTCATAACAGTGGATTTTTGGCTGATGTTAAAAAATGTTTTGGTCATTTCTTTATGTATTAAAAATATGTCTTGATTGTCAAGTAAGACTTTATCTTAATTAAACCACTATGGATTTTTTACTATCAGAGAAGATAAAACAAAACGCTTTAAGTTGCTGAAAGAATTATTAGTTAGACAGTACAATATTAATTGAATTTTATTTGTTTTGCCTAATTCTATGAACTTTGGTTCCTGAGTACTTTTCAAAAAACAAAAGTAAGAAAGAAAACCAAACAAACTGAAGTTCAACTTTCCTAACTCAGGTGACAAACAGCTTTAGTCTCAATATGTTAGACTGCACTTTTTCAAGCAAAGCTAAGAAATACTTAATTTGACTTTACTGGAATACATACAACTAGACAGTTAGTTGACTGAGCAATGAAGTTTATGAAAGATACTTGCATTTTGCTTTGTGTCTCATGGTTGGGTTGCCCCATATCTGATAAGAGATGAACTCTGTTCAATGAGTTATTCCTTATCTCTCTCTTCCATGTGTAGTTTTAACAATACATCTGACCTCACACTGCAGACATAAATGAAAAAAGCATGGGTACCATGCTGCAATTTTTCTTGATGGAAGTACTACTAATTGTCCAACAGATCCCAATGTTTTAAAGTTATTAAGTAAAAAAGGGACAAAGCATTTGTATAAACCTAATTGGTATAAGCTTCAATTTCTTAAGAAACCAGAGGAAAATCTTTCACAAATATGCAATAGCATTTGTAAAGTTTCAATCAGAAAACAGACTTGGTGAAGCAGTTTCTGCATCTACAATGCAGATCTACATTTCTATCAAGACTTCGGTTCTTCCCATACTGCCTGCAGTAGTTTTTTTTTTTTTTTTTTTTTTTTTCCCCAGGTTAAAAGATTCTCACGTTTTCAGAGTTTTGCCTTGCACTTCTCTTCACAACAACAGATGTGAGACAAAACTGATAATGTTTCTACGTATCAATAAATTACTTCCAGTGATAGGATAATCCTATGGCCTCTTACTTTTCTATTTGGCCTTGTATATTTCCTTTCAGTTTCCCTGAAGATTTAGGGAAATAAGAAAGCTCTATCAAATCTGAATTATGATAATAAATGCACTACAGCATTTTGAGTAGGAAAGCCTGGCCTTTTCCTTTCCATATCCAACAATTAAATTTATACAAGATAAGAATGGACTTTTAATAAGATGATGTTCAACATACAAAATTTTATGAAAAGTAAAATACTTTTTCTAACCAGGAAACAAAGTCATTATTTACTGTGTATATTACATTGAGCTGCTGAAAACAGAGGTTCTACATCAAAGTTACAGAAGTAAAAACAAGTTTTTCTGTACTATTCTTGAACTGAAGTTTATAATAGGCCTTTATTTAAGAAATATAAGAAATTATAAGGATTCAGTTCAGTGAAAATTGTATCAGATGCAAAAAAGGACACAACAGTTGCAAGAATTCCTGTTTCTTTGTGTGTGTGATTATTAGGCAGAATGCTGAATGCCTGTCTCCAGCAACCAGAAGTACTGACATTCAGCTCCTGATATCCTCCTGTGATACATGTTTATTTAATTATAAATTATGAATTGTTGTGAGTATATGAAGAATATTAAGGTATTCATGAGAACAGAAAAGTCATCTTGACAACATTTTATTTCCAGTAATTCATGAGTAAGAAATATTTTGACTATTAAATAGAACACAAAATCCTGACCCTACTTAAGTTAATGAAAGTTTTTCCATGAATCCCTTTCGTCCAAGGAATCCAAGCACAAATCCTCCTATAGTTGTATTTAAAAACATATTCATAGATTTCCTAAAGTTTACTGTTACACCAGCAAATGGTATTGTAGTAATTAACATGAATTTATTCTACGAAGTTGTGTTCTCTTTTGAAGTCTGTTAATGATCTATTCTCTGTCATTCCTCAATCTACCTTAATGCACTATTATGCATGGATGATGTTTCAGTTATATTACATCACTTTTTCCCAGTTTTATGTTAGCATCAAGAGTCATCTAACACAATCCAGTTCACTACTGTATTTCAGCCCCTAAGCTTTTAATGAATCTGGAATCATGACTTAAATATTTACCATTTTCTGTTCAAGTGAGTTACAGGAAACAGATTATGCATGCAGAAAGTGTATAGGGAGTTTGAAGATAACAAATGATACATCAAGCGCAGCCTAATGTGGTTTTACTGGAGTAGAAACAGTGGTAATATATCACCTGCCAATGTTGATAATAAAATACTGCATTGGCCTCCATCAGCCACAAGAGAAAGGTTAAATGTTATTTCTCACAATAACCATATGGTCTTCATTCCTGACATCTTTCATACTAAACTCTATCATTATTTTCTGTAAAAAGTGTGATCTTCAAACTAAAAAGAAAAAACAACAAACCAATAAAAAATTAAGAGTAAAGCTTGATGCTTGCAAATCTCCAGTATTTCCAAAAAAAACACCTTAATCCATTTTATGGTTATTGTACCATAAAAATTGTCTTCCATTTTGTTGTAAAAAAAAAAAGCCATGCAGATTTAAAAAAAAAAAAAAAAAAAAAAAAAAAAAAAAAAAAAAAAAGGAATTTAACATGACCAGCCTTAGTTGAGATCTGATTATTTATTTCACAGCCACTAGAGTTGTTCTGCATAATTTAGTGCTCAAAGAAGTTCAGAACAGCAATTTTAACCTGTATGATATGCAAGTAAGGATCATGCCCATTTCAGAATAACTGCCAGCTTTTGGGAACCATCACCTTACAAGACCTGGGGGAAACTGCTTCAGTTCATATTTGCGTTTCACGTTTCTATTTTGGCAGTCCATTATTTTATCAGTATAGAATTTTTATTTACCATTTTAGAAGCTTCTGCTATAACTAGATGTGGTAGATACACAGCATGTTTTCCATATATTTCCTGCTGATCCTAGTGATCAAGGCAGAGATGAACCTGAAAAGCTAAGTAAAAGAGTAGCATGTATGCAGGAGAAACTAATCAATATGTCAGTAGTACAGCCTTCTAAATGCTGGTCTATTTATTAGGCAGGCTCAATCTGCCTCCTCAAGTCATAATACAGACATATTATCCACCAACAGTGTTAAGCTATTCTTGTTGTTTAATTTTGAAATACTGCTGATGATCTTGGAAGAGTAATTCCTGGAGGGAAGACTGTCATCCTTTTTTTTCCCCTCATTTTCCTAGCTGTGATATGTCTCAGCCTGCTTTTTCATCTTCTGAGAGTACAACCTGCATTAGTAAATGGTATAAAATGTTAAATTTTCAACCTTATCTCTAGGATAGTTATTAGAATTGGCATATGCAGAACACTGTCTGCCTCCTTCTGAGCCAGACCAATGGAGTCATATCACCTGTATACTTCATTTCCCAGTTTGAACTACATTGATCAGAGTCTACCCATCTGTTTATGCATTACTTAGCTAACAAGATGATTTGAGGTACTTTTATGTCCTGATTAGAGTATGAATGAATAATTACTTGTATAAAAGGGGGTGTGTTCATGTCTGTTGCAGTTGGAAACAAAGATTAAGAGGAGCAAAAGGAGAAAGATGAGGAGAATTAGATAGAAAGATAAATCTTCTCCAGAGTGAAAGAAATGAGAACAGAAAAGACAAAGGAAATAATTTAAAACATCATACAGGCTAGAAGGAGTTTAGAATTTACCAGAAATTAAATGGAAGATGTTGGGTTTAGGCAGTTATAGTAAAATAATGCAGTAAATGGACCAAGACTGTATATGCCCTTATAAATATTGTAATGTAATTTTGCTGTAAGATTTTTTTCTACAGTACCTCTGAAGGAAATAGCATTTCTATTTTTTCTCTTCATTTATGCTTTTATTCTGCATTAGTTTACAATTTTTCCTTTTAAAATGTATAAACGGAGATTGTATCTCTTTAATAACTCCCCTTGCAACCTTCCTTCAAAATCCTTCTCTGAGCTCAGCAGTATGTCTTGTTAGGACTAAAAATGAGAACTAATATGTCATTTTTCATTCAATATGTGTAAGTGTCCATATTTCTTACAAAACTCTTATCCAGGAAGTGGCTTGCTTTGAAATGTAAAATTTAATTTTGCCATCTAGTTTCAGTTGCTTAAACAGCAATATATTATGCAAAAATAAAAAATAATAATAATTAAAAAAACTAGTTTGAAAGCAATAAACTGTAGAATTGATCAGAAATCAACAGGAGAGATTTGAGTTATAAATGCAATAGGTAGAACATTTAATATCTCTGTCATATTAGAGAAAGATGCCCTTGCACCAAATAATGTATGTGTCAAACTTGTGTCAAAATCTTTCCTTTCATAGAAAGCTCTGCTTAGTTTGTAGTGAAAAAAAGGTGAACTCTACATATACCTGCTGCAGAACGGGTACAATTGTTTTGCTGAGATTTCTATGTGAATACTTAAGTGTGTTAAAAAATACAGCTTTGATAGCTGACTGTGCTAGCTTCTCATTGAAAAACCTAGCTGTCTATAGAGTCCTTCGATTTTCAAATTAGATTGAAGGTGTTTATGGCTTCCTCCATCATGTTCCTAATCTCAAAAGAAAGAAAACCTTAATTAAAGGTACAGCAGCTTTTCTGTCTGTCTTGTTAAGAGACAGAGATAGATTTAGATTCTTCCTTCAGAAAATTCCCAATCTAACTGGTTGATCACTTAGAAAGCTACATTTTTATTTCACCTACCAATCGCATAAATTTAATAGTGATTAAAAAAAGAAAAAAGGTCTCAATGTTCCTTATGAATTTCAAGTGTAAGAATGTCAGGTTGTTCTGCTTATGGTCCTCAGTGAAAAAATTGAAGAACTAAACTCTTTTTTCTTTTACAGAGTTGCTTAAAGCACTCTTTCAATGATCATTCCAATTGCAAGCATGTTAATGATGCTATAGTCACTTCTGTATGAGGTCAAAAATTGTTCATTTAAATTTGATAAAACAACTGAAGACTTTGAAATGTTTTTACTGTAGGATTTTTGTTCTAATTCATTATACAGGAGGGGAGTGCAAGTCTCCACAGCTGAAAACCATACTGTTACTATTTTCAAATGATTATTTCTATTTCATTTTCTAAGATCATTTTTCTCCTCTGGATATATCTCATTTGTCTCCTTTTACTTGGTAATTTTATTCCAGCTGGGGGCCTTTGACATCACAACAGTCCTACCCTGATTTTTAATCTTCGTGTCTCTCTGGTGCGGAAAAATGCTACAGTAGTTTCTGCAGCCTGAAATCTCCTTGGAAGAGAAACTTTCTGTCATAAAAGATCAGTTGTACAAATATTCTGCTGAGACTGGACAACATTACTATAATGTATTTAAGTGCCATGCTGAAGAGTCCCATATTCAGATCTCATTGTTCAGAAAATGTTCCCTGGTTATTTTACTGCAAATAATATGTGATGATCACAGTATTTGCAAGGGAGTTGTTCTTAGTTTGCTCTGTTACTGCGTTGTTTTTTATTTTTCCTTCAGTGCAGACTATTAATTTATGAATTCTACTCTTTTTTATTATTTAATTACGTATCATCACTTGTAGAAATTGGTTCACCAGTATAAACTTTTTCCCAGCTTTCTAAGCTGGGATACTTATGACCACCCCCTCCCCCTCGACTCTCATTCAAAGCTCTGATACATTTGTACTTGGTACAAGGGATGACAGATAATTGTTTTCAAATTGAATACAAGGCAAATACAGGGAAGTGTAAAGTGAAACGACCATGTCAAAGTATTGTGTTGTATCCCCAGACATCAGTATACAACAAAAAAGGGAGAAGCTTAATTAGAAGTGAACTAAGGGAGAAGAATGGAGGAAAAAAATAGAAGGAAAAGGAAGTAGATGAGGTGGCTTCTTCACAAGATCCTGTTTTATAACTGCATTATTTTCAGCATGTTATACAAAATACATTTTACTTATGTTATGCAGATGACATTTGTGCTGGACTTAATTAGTCTGTCAGAGTCTGTCGCCAGTTTTAATCAGGTTGTCAGAATCTAAATTCTCTAGAACCCTAATGTAAACTATTCACAACTAGCAAATTCTCTAAGAAACACTTAAATATCTCCAGAGATCTGTGAAACCTTTATTTGCATAACCTGCCTGATTTTTTTTTCCATGTGAGCTTTCTAAAGAAATAATTGAAATAATGCAATTTTTTTTTTTTTTTGCAAAGTGGTGCCCAAGGTTTAATATTGAAATTGTGTTTCTTAATTGATGGACCTGCACCAAAAATCTGCATTATTTTCATTATCCTCATTCTAGAAAAAAAAAAAAAAGAAAGAAAAAAGGAAAGAAAAAGAAAAAAGAAAACACATTTGGTTTTGGCTTTTACTTCAGAATCCTGTTTTGATCACTGCTGTTATTCATTAAAGCAGTCTATCAGGAACTACTGACTTATGGTGAGTTAAAAACTTTGTATTTAGTCTTAAGTCCAGAACTTTGGAGAAATTGAGACTTTAAGGAAATTATCATTTATTTTTTATGACCTAATAACATTACAAGCACACTAAAGTTTCCCTATCATGACAATGTATATTTCTTACAGAAGCAAATTTTTTGCAGTTTTCTAGATGGCATGCTATTTTTCTATGAAAATACAATAAACTTTTCACTGAACAATTCCAACTGTTAAGACACATCTTGACCTTTTTGTTTGTTTTAAAATTTACCCACAACTGCATTTTGGATCAATAATTTATCTGTAGACATCCTCAGTTTATTTTCAGTCAATTCACAAATGAGAAAAATAGAAGGAATTTATTTAATAGGCTATTCACTGCTAGCCCTAAAGAATATAAATGACCCTATACAATAAAACCATACCAGTTTTGGTCTCTCTCTAAAGCAAAAAAAACTGGAGGCTTGTCATTGTCATATAGAGCATTAAATGGTAGGACTGCTTCCAAATAAGGCAGTAAGGGCCAGAATCAGTGCTGGAATAATTTGGCATTATTTCTTTAAATGCAAATGAAGTGGTACCCAACTACGTGAGCAGCAGATTTGAGAACATATCCGTATAGTCTTACATATACAGTGGAGAACCTTCAAAACCAGTAGCTCAGAGGTGGCAAAGATTAATTCAAGCTCATCATTTTTATTTTGCAAATATGAATAAAGTAAATATTTCACAAATGTGAGAGAAAAATTTTCATACATCAGGAACAACTGTTCTCCAAATCAATTCTTCAGCTGTTAGCTGGATGAATACTCTGCATTTCTTAGAAGAGCTTTGCTTCTTACTTCACTGTAATGAGAATGAATGGGACGTGTGTAAACATATTATATCTGAAGACAGGTGTTAAAATTCAGACTTCACCCATCATCAAGGCGCAGTGCACATTTTCTGATGTGCTTGTGGTGTGTAAGAGAAAATAAATATCACTGAATTTCTTCTTAGTGGTTCTTGAACAAACTGGAATACTGTAGATGGTGGTGAGTCTCAATTACACAAATTTAATTTCATTTCTAAACAGATACTTCTTTCTAATTGTCTTTTTGCTTCCTAAGTGTTATGGATTTACATGAATTTATTATTCTTTATGGTGAAAAAGGAGAAAAATGGGACTCTGCTTGTAAACCCATTAACACTAAAGGCCTGCTGGATACTTACTGAAAATTTAACAGTCTGTCATGGTTTTGTGATTTTTGGTTATCAGTATTCCACATCATAACATCATGTAGTGCACTGGGAGTTAAAGAGTTAATGCTCCAGTTCCATGGACTGTGGATAGTTCCGGGTACCTGGTTCTCAGAAAAGAAGAAGAACTGCATTTCCCAGAGGACTGTTCACTCTTCTGTTACTGTTTTCCATTCAGAGGGGAAGATAAAAACTGTTCACATATCATGAGACATCCCTTTCTGCTCTCTTGCTCCCCTTCTGCTCATCCTGGTAGTGTCTCCCTAGCTGTCTCGCCACCAGCATTAGAGTAAAGCCTTTTGGTTTTTGGACACTCTCTCTCATTTCATTTTATTTTTTAGCTTCAATTCCAATTATATTGTATTATATTGTGTTATTTTGCATTTTGATATCTTATTTGTAAATTAGTTTGTTTCTCCTCAGATCATTGCTGCTGTTTTGTTTTTAGGCCCATCTCCCTACCCCTTTTTCCCTTTTCCCTTTCCCAGGGTGTGGGTCCATGGGTCCCCCCGCCCCGTTACTCACGGAACCGGGCCGAACCTGCCCGTAAACTGTTGACACAGTCACAGTCTTGTTACTACAGGGTTTGTAACTAGATTGTGAGAACCAGCATTACACTTGACAGTGGTTGTCATCTACTTGCTTTCTTAAGAAAAGGAGAAACTTACAATGTGCATGAAAACTGAATGATTTTTTCCCCCAGTTTTTCTGACAGGTAAAATTGAAACATGCAGGTATGTTAGGAAGATGCTTATGGCCACAGGGTCCAATTCTAATGGCTGTACAGGCTCCTGTGTATCAATCTCATTATTTTCACAGACACAGCATTTTCAAGATTTTCAAATGTTTTGTTTTAGTAAGTGACAAATTCATCAGTGGAAATCTCTGAATAAGAATGGATAGCTTCTGCAAACTTCCTTTTGAGAAAATACTACTGTTAGACTGTGAACATCTGTATCTCAGGAGCTGACTAGTTTTAGTTTGTCTCAACCATGATGTCAAGTTACTTATCTTATGATTTTGAATTGTTACACAGTTCTATATTTAGATAAATAATAAGGTTTAAATTCTGCATTTCCCTTTTTCTCATACTGAACAATTTTCATTAATTCTTTTTCGGTCTTTTATTTTTCTACAAATTTATGCCTTTTCTTGCTGATGTGACACATAAGACTTTGCTTCAGACTTATTACTTAAAAGTCCACATTAACTAAATCTTTAACCCAACTCACCTTTCTACTATGCTGTAGAGAAGATTCTATGAAGATAACCATATCTAAAAGCTTATTGCAAGTAACCAAGTATACTAGGATGAACAAAGCCACTTATGATTTCTTTCTGCTCTGGAAGAAAAGAATTACCAAAGTAGATTTTGTTGCTTTTTTTTTTTTTCCCTAGATTTTGCCTGGTAAACACCTATAAATTTAAATAATCTTAACCTCTGTTAAATTCTTCCACTGGGCTAGCCGGTTTGCATTCTTTTTGGACACGCTTTTGCACACTTTTCATAAGCCACAATAACAAAAAAGTGACTGTGAGTTTAAAAATATCCTGAAGGTTATCTACTTGATAGTATTTTCTACTTGTCTGAGTGCCGTGATGATGTATCTTTGAGCTCATAGGGATTTTGTGAGAGAAGTTCATGTAAATATAGCTTCTACTTGTAACAGTGGGTTGCTTGAATAGGGCATTGCTTTTGACTTCAGTTGATATAGCAACAGGGGCTTGTCTCATCAAAGAACAGCCAGAGCAGGGGGGAATGGGAAAAAAAAGAAAAGGAAGCATTTTGAACAAATCAGAAGACAAGGACAATGGAAAGAGGCATAAAAGGATAAGGACTGTACTTGGTAGAGACTGCTGTCAGATCTGCATAAGTTGTTCAAGGGCTTTCACAGATACTCTCAGCTAGACACTCAGATCTTGAAAAAAGACAGAAAATATTGCCTTGCCACGATAGAGAAAATTGTTTGTGGTACCTGTCTGTTTGGAAATATCTGGGATCTGGTGTATTTTAAATTGTTATTTACCAGTTCCAAAACTTTGGAAGGGAGAGGTTTGTATTTCATTGGATGAAGACTTACAATCAAGATTTTTTTTCTTCCATAATATCATCAACAAACTATTAGTGTATTTTTCTGTCTCTCCTGCAGAAACTGTTTTACTTGAATAAATAATCATTTACCCAGAGAAAATTAATTTTTCTGTTTTTTAGGGTACTGCATGAAAGGTGAAGCCCCAATCCCTTTTTTTTTATATTCACTTAATAGTAAAATACTTCAAACAATATACAGCTTATGTGAAATACTTTATAGCCCATTAGCACTCAGCAATAAAATGGCAGACCTTGATTTCTTTTGTGAAGCAAGTAAGTAGATAAACATGTACTGACGTCTCTTTTTTCTAAGTTAACTATCTTCTGTGGAAGTGTGTTGATTTCCCTCTAATGCTCTGTGAAGGTTTTTAAAACTTGCTGCCTATTTACAACTAAAGTTCCGCAATACAAGTGTTTAGCTGTTTTCTTTTAAATGAGAAATTTGAAAAGATATCACTTACATGCTAAGAAAAAATAATTTTAATTTTTTTTAGTCAAAGACCAGACAGGATAAAGTTTAGCTTTTGCATAGTCTGTTTCTCCAATTAGATGAAGGAGAGCTGCTGTGGGTAAATTATTGAAGTCCTCAGACCCCAAAAGAAGTCTCAGTAGACCTCTTTTATTTGTGGCATACAGTTCAGGTGCAACCTAAACATCCTCAATTGCTGCCTGTAGATCAACACTAAACTCCTCCCTCTTGATTCTCTTGATGGGTGCCTGTTTTCTCAAAACAGTGAAAGTCATTCATTATGGAGAAAGATACAGGGAAAATTGAATAAAAGTAAGTAATATAAATAAATTATGTAAATTCTCTTTTGAGTCAAAAGGGGCCACAGTGGAAAAGAGAGACTGCAAGGGAATTAAGGTATACAGAAATGTTCTCAACATGCTACTGGAGATGACTGTGATTACATACAGCCTCTAGGATGATGAATGGGGGGTGAAATGAGGATAATGTAGCATATCTAGAATGGAAGAATGAAGTGTGTGAGGGACAGAATTAAAAAGGACCACTAGTTGCACTGCTCATTTTTTTCTGTAGAGTATTAATTGGATTTTTTTTTTTTCGTTTATTGAGATAAGGTAATATAGCACAGTGAAATTTAGTGTTCTAAGGACAGTGTTCAAATATAGGGCCTAGGGCAGGGCCTATCCCTAAGGCTAATCTGTTGTTTCCCCTCTAACCTCACTGCATACCTAACACAGGTGCTTTGAGTTAATTAATGACATAATTAGCAGGTCAGCTAATTAACAGCTAATTTAGGTAGACCCTTGAATGATTTTATAGATGGCATATCAGTTAAGAAGATAGTCCTTTTGTTTGTTTGGTTTAAAACAACTGTTAAAGGCAGAAGTTCTAGCAGATGAGTTGGAGAGCTCAAAAGAGCGCAACAGTAACGAAGGAAGTCGAATTAAAGAATCAATAGTTTTTTAAAAAAATACAAAGACAAAAAACCTAGAGCATTGATAAAACATTCAAAAAACTGACTTGAAGTAGGGATTTTTTTTTATCTTTTGTCTCCTGGACTGCATGAAAAGAGGAACGGCAGCAGGGAGAGGGTGATGATTGTTCCCTTTTGCTCCACCCTTGTGTGCCTCATCTGGAGTACTGCTTCTAGGCCTGGAATTCTCAGTACAAGAAAGACACGGAACTGTTGGAGCTGGTCCAAAGGAGTCCATGAAAGCAATCAGAGGGCTAGAGCATCATTCTTATGGAAAAAAATGGAGGGAGTTGTTCAGTTTGGAGAAAAGAAGGCTTCAAGGAGATATTGTTGTGGCCTTTCAGTACTCAAAGAGAGCTCATAATCAGGAGGGAGACGAATATTTTACACAGTCTGATACTGATAGAACAAGAGGGAATGGTTTAAAACTAAAAGATGGGAGATTTAAATTAGTTCTTAGTAGGAAATAATTTCCTCAGAGGGTGGTGAGGTGCTGGCACTGGCTGCCCGGAGAAACTGTGGGTGCCCCATCCCTAGAGATATGAAGGCTGGGCTGGATGGGGCCCTGGGCACCCTGAGCTGGTGGGTGGCAGCCCTGCCTACAGCAGGGAGTTGGTACTGGATGATGTTTAAGGACCTTTCCAACACAAACCATTCTATCATCTGTGGAAGTGGTGCGTTGTTTTTCCTTATTTTTCTCTCATAGTTTACTTCTCAGCTTATACACTGGCATGTTTGTGTGTGTATGCATGTATCTACATATTTGTGTCTTTCTAGTTTATGTGTTTTGAGATACAACTTTTTGTAAAACTCATTTCAAAGCATTATTTTGAGGTGTATGTACTCAAAGTGTCACAGATATGAGGCTATGTGGTTGTTCTCTAATACTAATGGGCCAAGAACTGATGTCTTCTAAAAGTTTGAATCCATTTTGAAGATTAATGGTTCTAAATAACCCAGAGCTCTACTAAAAGAAGGGGTACTTTAATGACCTTTTCAGGGTGGTTTTATTTATTTATTTTTTAATCGTTATCACTTGAGGCTTTTCCACATCTTGGAAGATGAAGCTTTAGCTAAGGTGGAGGTGTTCAGAAGAGAGAGAGAAATGTAGAAAATATAAAACTCTATATTTTCCTTTATTGATATGGATAGCATTAATTTTGTGTGCATCTTTCATCTTTACAGTGTGTTACTGGATTTATGACAAAAGTGAAGGATTGGAAATGCCATCCTTGTTGCAGTACTGCCTGGATTCAGGGTAATTCTCTTTCTGCTACCATTTGGCATGACATCATTGGTTGTATTTAATTAAATGTAAACTCACATTATTATAATACTGAGTTAAGCAGGGAAAATAAAAACTAAACTTGGCCTTTGAATGAAGAATACAAAGCTTGCAAGCTCAGTTGTGCTATACTACTGTAATAACGGTAGTGCTCAACTAGTTTTTTTGGGGTGAAGAGACCTTCTGTGGAGAGGTGTGCGTTCAAAATTGTGTCTGAAGAGGATGTTTAGAAACAAACCCTTGAATTAATATTGACTTTGTGAATCTCTTTTTATTTTTTTCTCACTATTAAACATATATAGGCATATTAACTTCTGGTATTTAAGTCTATGCTAAAATTTTGACATTATTTACAGCTGGAGGGATGTCAATATTCCCAAAAGAGCTCTGAAAGTACTCTATGCACAGTGTTGATGGCCCTTAACATGCATTTAAAAGAAAGATAATCTTTGCAGTCTTCACAGAAGGCCCTATATCCTTTTCTCTATTCCTTACTAAGACTATTTGCATGTTAGTTTGATTAAAACAGAGAGATGAGTTAAGATAAAGCAGTGACTTTCAAAATGATTTCAATTAAAGGTAAGCAAAGATCACAATTTATTTTAATATTCTGATTGCCATTGGTTATTGCTGCTTTTTTTTTTTGTCAGTCAAATATTAGTAGCAAACTTCCCTTGACACTGAAGATGATGTACAAATTCCCTTGCATATTTAAAACAAGAGAGCACTCCCAGCATATATCGGTGCCATGGAAACCAATATTTACTCTGATATATTGAGAATAACTTGACATCTGGATTTGCCAGTGGCTTCTTGTTTTCTACAGGAAAACATGTACTCACAGCATAGCACTACAATGAAAAAAATGCAGAATAAAATCCAAGGAATATTTCACATCATTAAACACAAGCAGTGAAGAGCTATTGCTAGACTTGCTGTGTACATGATATTTAGTAGTATAGCACTTAGTAGAGCTGTGGCTATGTGTTATTTCTAGATCAATACTTCCAGTCACATTTTAGGAGGATGTGCAGCTTTAGGGACCAATAGATGAATCTTTTTCCTCGTTTATCTCTTCTAAAAATACTGTGGGGCGTAATTAATTCTCAGTGAGGTGTGAGTAGGAAAGTTGTCCCACAACACACACACACACTTGAGGAGAGATGTGCTTACAAGTGATACTGCTTACTATGAATAGTTCACCCCTGTGGCTAACCAATTGCCCTTCTGATCAGTATATGGAAACTGAAGCTAAAGGTCAGTCTTAAAAACTTGTAACTTAAAGAGGGAAGAGGAAAGGGGAACTTTGGGCCATTCACCGGGAAAGTATTTCCATGGATTACTACCTTAATTGGGTTTTGAATACAGCTGTTGCTGGTGTAAATAGTAGTCAGAGAAGGTATAGCTATACTTCAAGAGCAGAAATAAAATTTCCTTCTGTATTGTGTGTGATGACGCAAACCTCATATTTTTTCATAATGTGCTTACTGGAAAGTTATTCTGATAAAGAACAGTTCAAATCACAATTAACTTGGAATCATTGCTTGGTTTACTGTAGGTGTGCTGCAATAGACTGTGAAGGTTGTGATAATTATTTTTTTTTAAGTTGAAATTCTGTTATTTTCAATCAAAACAGAAGAAAAACACAACAGTTAGTTTCTTTTTCCATTAATTATGTATATCCGTAGGTTTTCCAGGTGGCTGACATTTCACAGTTTCATGGCTATGGGTATCCATGGTAGAACTCCAAGAAGGAAGCAAAATGATCTTCTCTTGGTGAATGTTGAAGCTATATCTTAAAATAGCAGTGAAAAATGCGTGTCTTGATTTTGATGTGCATAAAATGTCTACAGATTTACTACTATTACTTATCTTTAGTCACTTTTGAACATAGATGTATAGTGTTTTTTTGGCCTAATAGGAAATTAGGGATGTACTCCCTATACTCCTTTATGTTCAGACTAGATTATCACTCTCGTGGTGATATCTTTATCACAGTTTCCTGTATTTAAAAAAGAAGAAAAAAAGAAGGGGAAGTGGCAGGTAAATCATGGCAGCCCAAGTTTAGGATAGTTAGACTGAACTGCTTCTTTTAATTTAGCTGTTTGGAAATTCTTTAAAACAGACTTTAGCTTTCTCTAAAACAATTAATTATGACTACAAAAATAATTATAAATCTTCTATATGCTTTCTTCCAGCTTTGATAATTTTAAGCTTCTCAGCATGCATTTGAATGTATTATCTAAATGACAAAAAGGTCCCAATAAATTGAAATTACATTTGCTGTATGATCTCATTGTCTTAAAGTTAATAGCTAAGTAGCACAGATCTTTTTACAAATGCATCAGTTGTAAAATCAACTTTTTTTTTCACTTTTTTAGCGCTGTATGAAGTATCACAGCTTTAACATAACATACCCTGTTTCTTTAACTCATCAACTCCTCCATCTGATTATCTATTTAATCAATATGACTACCCACCTGCTGTCTTTTGACATTGCTGAACACATAGAGCTATCTTTTTTTTTTTTTCAGTATCTCTGTAAATCCTGTGAAATATGGGAAAAAATTCATAAGGTCTTGAATTTAGTGATTCAGTGACACCTGTTCTTGAAATAAACTTTTTGTTGCTCCCACATGTACAATCTGGGATTAGGTGCAGATTGTAAGGTGTCAGGGTTATTGAGATAAACTTCTATGGAACAGAGGGCATAACAAAGCAAGTATTAGAATGACAGCTCAACAAAGTGGGTAATGAAAGGCTTTTTCATAGAAGGCTAAAAAGTGAAGCACTTTGCATGTAGTGACACTGAGGAAAATGCTTTTCAATCATGTTTGTTGACTTTAAGTTTTTTCTTAGTCTGCTCAGTTGTACATTCTATACCATTTTCTGTGCGTGAGATTGTTGTGATTTACCTGCTATGCCACCATGTGTGATAGAGGTTTTGCCTTCCAAGTGAATGGAAAAACTGATTTCAATTTCTCCCATAAAATGTACAATACTATGTCATCTCAAGTCGCAATTTCTTTGAAAACTCTTCTTTATGTCTAAAAGGTATTCTCTGAATAAAGTAGATGGATCTAAATTGCTCATCTGTGTAATAAGACACTTGTTCGGAGTGGAAGAACATGCAGAAGAAATACTTCAATATACAACATTTATTGCTGTGCAGGTTTCTTGATCTTCCTCTACAGTGATTTGCTAATGTTGAACACGGAGAATTTTGCCCAAAATCGGGTTGGATGGAAATTCAGTCTGAGTTAGTCACCAGCACTTTTAGAACAGGCCAAAAATAATTATTTGTAAGCATAATCACAAATTTATCCCAATTGGTAATTGTCCACTTTGGAAACTGGACAAATAATTGTGGCAATGGAATGCATTAGGATGGTACTACTGCTTCAGTCCTTCCTGTAATTTAGTTGAAAGTAGTAAGTTCATGATGAGTAATGGCAACACTGAGTTCTGTCTCTCAGCAGACTGGTATTTCAGAAACCCAAGAGGAAGAAGGATATATGTTTATATATTTCTTAGCTGAACAAGATTCTATGTTAAACTGATGGACTGCTGGACTGACTCTATTTTAAACATATTTTCACCTTCTAGGCTTGGTCACCTCAAATTTTAGCAGATCTCCCATGCTTGGTTTAGTTGAGGTGGTAATAAGTTTGAGAAGCTGTCTTTTGTTACACTAATAATTGAAAATAACTTGCTTAGGCTCTTCAGATACATTGGAAGCCTTTAGTAATCTATGCAGATTTGAAAGTTGACAGAAGAAAATTTCTCTTCGTTTGTGATTGATAGCATAGGGCTATGACAATAATATTGTAGGCAGAGGGGAGAGGGGAAGAAAAATGGTTCTATATGATGTAGACATTTCGTGTTGTATATCCTAGTATTGTACAGGTCATCTATTTCTGAAGAACAGTAAACTTATTTTGGATTTTCCTTTTGGGTGAGAGATTCTCAATGTAGCTGCTTCTACGTGGACACTGCTCTTTTTCAGATGTGATTTTATAATAAATTAAAAACAAAATCTAGGTGACTTTTTCCTATTTCTTTTTTTAGTATAATGCTCTGGATAAAATGTCACTGAGATTTTAATGTGGCAGGTAATGATTTTTGATAGGAAAATGACTTAATAAGTAATCTTCATTAGAAAATCTGTTTAAAGTTCAAATTTCATGGTGCAACTTAGTGAATCAAATACCTCTGACTTGCAGTCATTTCTCATAGAACCATAGAATTGCTCAGGTTGGAAAAGACCTTCAAGATCATCAAGTCCAACTGCAACCTAACCATACTGCTCTAACAACCCACCACTAAATCATATCCCTGAGCACCGCATTGAAACAGTTTTTGAACACATTCAGGGATGGTGACTCAACCACCTCCCTGGGGAGCCTGTTCCAGTGCTTAACAACCTTTTCTGTAAAGAAGTTTTTCCTGATATCCAGCCTAAACCTCTCTTGGTGCAACTTGAGGCCATTTCCCCTCATCCTGTCACCAGTGAGAAGAGACCATCCCCGCTCTCTCTGCAATCACCTTTCAGGTATTTGAAGAGGGCAATGAGGTCTCCCCTCAGCCTCCTCTTCCCCAGACTAAACAGCCCCAGTTCCTTTAGTCTCTCTTCATAGGGCTTATTCTCCAAAGCCTTCACAAGCCTTGTTGCCCTTCTTTGGACCTGCTCCAGCACTTCCATGTCCTTTCTGTACTGAGGCGCCCAAAACTGAACACAGTACTTGAGGTGAGGCCTCACCAATGCTAAGTACAGGGGCAGGATTACTTCCCTAGTCCTGCTCACCACACCATTCCTGATACAAGCCAGGATGCCATTGGCCGTCTTGGCTACCTGGGCACACTGCTGGCTCATATTCAGCCAACTGTCCATCAGCACACCAAGGTCCCTTTCCATCAGTCAGCTTTCCTGCCACTCCTCCCCAAGCGTGTAGAGTTGCCTGGGGTTATTGTGACCGAAGTGCAGGACCCGACACTTGGCCCTATTGAAACTCATGTGGTTTGCCTTGGCCCATTGATCCAGTCTATCCAGGTCCCTCTGTAGTGCCTTTCTACCCTCTGGCAGATCAACACACCCTCCCAACTTGGTGTCATATGCACTTCTAGACCTTCATTCTGTGATTCTTAACATCAGGCTTTCTTCTTGGAAGTAGGTATTGAATTCAAGCCACCAAACAATTCTATTTTTCTAAGAAGACTGACTTCTGTAATGGAAATGCTTTTTAAAGAGAATAAAAAGTTAGGTTTTTAGATAAACCCTGAAAATAATATGAATAGATAGGCAGATGTTGTGCCTACCTACACATTCTATTTCTTAGCTCTGTTACTTTTCCACAGATAGCATTTTTCTGGATCAAAAGAATAACCCTACTCCTGAATCTAATTAATCTTTTATTGCCATTATTTTACAGTAGATCATTATTTGTAAGATAGTTGAAATAACTATTTTATATCAATCATCTTTCACTAGTTCGCCACTTCTCTTCCCCTTCTCCTTTCAAAGTTGCTTGAGATTTGTCTAGAGAAATGCTATTACAGAATCTATGTTAACAAACACTTCATGAAACTCAGTTACAGTGCTTATTGCAATGAAGTAGGCCCTTTAAATATTCATTCATATATGATGTCAATGTGTTACATAATTTTTAGAACCTCCATAACTTTCACATCGCTTACAGAATAAGGCCACAGTGTTCTACAAATTCAAAGAACAAAATCTGTAGGCGCAGAGAATCTTGCAACTTAGATTTTACCTTACAGAAACCTATAGAGAAGGTTCTTGGGTGGTGCAGTGTCTCTTTCTTGAGTGTTCTCTGATGATGATCATGTTTTGTACTACAACATTTTTTCAAACTGGCAAGTACTGATTGTATTCGTTTTTTATTTGAGTATATCTGTTTAGTCTTACAGGGAACTGGAAATGTGGAAGGGAACGGCTGCTCTGATTATAGTCACTGTGTGACAATGAGCTTTGTATGGTAAGAAAGTCAATGGATGCAGTGAAACTTAAGCTCTTCAGGTATTTCTGAATGAGTTACTTTATGTATTGGGATGAGTAGATTAATCTATTTAAGCAACTTCTCCTCGTCTAATCTAATTTACTTTCTGATTCTAGCTAGCACTGATACTGCAGTTCAGCAGAGCAGAAGAGGTAGAGAATCAAACTTCTATTAAAAGAAATTGGTCACTGCCATAAGTAGAACATTAAACTACCAACATTTCTTGGCCTAGATTTACCTAGTTCTCCTTCATTCAAATGGCTATAGAATATTCTCCCTGTGGATACCATATGTCTTTCAAGTTGCAGGCTAATTTTTTTTTTTTTGAAAAATTCAAAACTCCACAAAAATGCACAATGATTTAACCAGGCATCTGAAGCTCTTCCTTGAACTGCAATTTGTGCAAATTTGTACATCCTTATTTAAAAATAATTATGCAATTCAACTTCAACATTTAGTTAATCGCGTACAGCAAACTACTACTACCCTTTGGCAGGACTATTACTGCACCAGTACTTTGCCTCAAATAAAGCACGTTTGCTTACACAAAACAGTAAAGTGCAGTATGTTTCACAATGGATCTAGCTAGCTGGATCTTAGCAACGTACTCATTTTAACAGCGAAAAACCGTATATGTTGGCAAAAGTTATTTATGAAATAATTAATGTAAATTCTTGTCAACTCTGACCTATGAATTCAAAAAGGAGAATGAAGGCTGAACAATGAGGGATTTTTGCTCCATTGGAATAATAAATTAAATGACTTTTTAAGTGTTTATCTTGCAGACACCTAACAGGCAGGCAAACTTGATGAATAATTCACACAGAGGGTGGTGATAACTTCAGTGTTCTATAAAATGGCTATAAAGCATAGGCAGGCTTTACTGCTGGCAATTGTGTGAAGGTTATCTTAGATGTATACAAACGCTCCTGATGTTTTTACAGTAAACTTTTCTATTAGCAAAATACGTAGTTGTTTAAATTACAGGTTGTAAAATATAAATAAATGCCAATAGGAATTACACTTGGAAATGCAATATGGAATTTTAGAGAGAGCACAAATCAGCTTTTCTGGTAAGTAAAGCTGAAGTTAACTTTGTCACCTGTTTAATACATAATTGAGAAAAATGCATTTCCTCCAAGCATATGAAACTTAAATGGTTGCATGGAACTATGAATTCTGCTATTAGCATTGAGTATTTTTGACTTGAAAGACTAGGAAGAAATGTATTCTGAGAAATTATTTTGAAGTAACTTACAAAGTGGCTAATCTTGAACACTAGACATATAGGACTTCAGGACATTTCTAACATGCCAGATGAGGGGTTGTTCTGCCTACAGCACTCTGTGAAATGTATATTGCTGATATTCAATCAATTCTGTATGTTTCTATATCTGTCTGCACAATTGTATCTCATTTTATTATTGTTATCCTATATTTTTTCTAGCCGATTGTTTCTGAATGAATCATTACAGTTAAGTTCTCATATAAAGTGCGTATTTTTGGGAACAAATATTTCCCTGTAATTATTGCATGTAACTTCTCTAGACTGATCTTGTGAAGCAGTGTAAAGTGTAATACTGAATGCTTCAAGTATGTAATATGCTAGCCAAAGCTGACAAAGCTCAAAGCTGATAAAGTCTCCATCATGTTTGGCCATTGGAAAATTTCCAAAAGATGTTGTAAGGCAAGACTAAAACCTCTGAAGTTTGCTATGGCTTGATAAAAGAGAGGTTGTCAAATGTAATAGAGCCAAAATTTCCATAATGGTGGATACTGTGCCCATGAAAGGTAGAAAGGTGGTGGGAGAGAATGAAAGAAAAAGTGTGCATGCTCTTCATGGACTTGATATATTGTCCACTGTGTGAGAACACTGTATATGAGATGAAAGTACAGAAAAGTTGGAAGAAAGGGTCCAGAGAAGTGAGTAATGACCTGGAAAGTTTTTTTCACTGTAACTCTCAAGAATGCTCTGTGAAACTTACAATTTGACACAGAGGGCTCTATTTTTCTTAATCAGTTCATCAGATTTTGTGCCTTGCAAAATGTCAGAAGTCTCTATACTTGATCATGTTGCTAATCAGAAACAGGAAAACGGATTTCCCCATCATGTTTAGAATGATCTGGACTGGCTTTAAACAATGTTGGAATTCGCTAATCTTGTGTTTTAAGACAAGGAGCTGGGCTTATTTCTTGCTCTGAGAACAGGTTTACAATGGGTCAGAGGCAAGAGCCATATATGTAGGTCAGTTGGAAAATAATGCCTCCTATTTATTTCTGCAGAAACTGTAGCAGATACAAAAAGCACAGTGACATTATTTGATAGAGCAAATTCTAAGGTACAAAACACAATTTTTTTCAACACAGTGACCACAATTGGCTATGCATTTTTTCCAGTGATGAACAAGAGTCTGCATGCCATGCTCAGAAAAACTGTCTTCATGTTGCTGTAACCACTGCTGAAATGGACCTGCGCCCACTGCCTCACTGTTCTCACCTCCAATCTTTGGTCTCCAACGACATTCAGTAAGCATTCATGAATGTCAATGGGAGCTATCTTTTTTCTGCATGGGGAAATTTAATTATTTAACTATTACACCCCTTTGCTTCATACACACTTCTGTGTCAGATCCCATTTTTTTTTCAGACTGCCCCACTACTGCCAGCTGTCACATGACAACAAAACATAATGGAATATTGGTGGGAAGGTTCAACCTCTGATGCCATAGCACCAACATAATAAAACAGGAGATATTACTTTCAGAGCAGCCTTTCTATTTTGGTTATACTACACAAATGTGATAATAAAGGATATGAATATGGTAGTAACTTAAATACTAACAATTGACAAATACCTGATTTGAAGAGCTCACTTAAACAAAATCTGATCAGAAATGCAAATAGTTACTGGACTGGCAGTGGAAAAAAAAAATTTAATGGGCTCTAAGGACATATTTTGTATATTTCTCACACTGAGACACTTCTTTCTTTGACTGTTGAGCATGTTATGGGTTATTCTGCAGCAATCATTTACCACAGGAGAAGGTATTCATCTGTATCTTAGTATGAAGTGAAGGAGCAGTATGCAAAACTGAAAGAATAAACAGAAGGCTCTGCTCTTAGAAACCAAACAAAAAAAAATTAGGCTATGTCATGAGCAATTTTGCACTGAAAAATAGTATTTTCATGCATCCTTTAGTACACGGTAATATGCTTTTTTTTTTTGACATAGGTAGTCTATATTGCTCTTGTCTTATATCTCCTTTAGTACAGATTTTATAGCAGACCTAGAAGATTTTTTTTCCTATGGCTCCTAATTGAGAAAGTAGACATGTAAATATGCTGATTACTCTTCCAGATAATTTTTTTTAATATAGAACTGAGAAAATTCCAGTAAAAATGTTCCTAACATTCTGTTTTCTTATACTGGTTTGCAGAGAAATTTATTTAAGAACTCATATTCATTGGAGAGACATTTATTTTTTACTGGGGGATAGAATGTATGAAGAAAGGGGAACAATGGCATAGTCCAATGTTAAATTGTATAATATATAATATTGATTTTAAAAAACAACTACTATGTACAAAATGCTCATTCACGAATATTGAATTTCCATAGAAAGAAAGGTTTTTGAGAAAAAAGTTTTAGTGTTAATCCACCTTAAATTTCTATCCTTAATATCAACAAGTGCTGCAAATTCTTATATAACTTGTAAAGCACGTGCTGTTCTGGCCCTGCTACCTGTAACTTGGAAGTTGCTTGGATAATTTCTCTTCAGTATCTAGCTAGAGCAAGATCTTTCAGTGGATAAGAGTGACAGAGTGTACAAGAGTTTTTAGTCACTTGGATACACCTGAATACATGTAGATATTTCCAGCGTTTCAATCAGTGGCAATTAAGTGAGAGGCTGGCCCTACTCTGTGTACAATTCCTGTAACTTTTGGCATCTCACATAAATTTTGTTAAAGGTCCTTGCCTAAGTCAGCCAATTGTGAATTCACAGTTATTGTGAGAACTTGAAGCATGGTACCTTGCTACCTGCTTTTTCCTTTGATTCACTGACAAATTATTCCATACTCAAATACATGGAAGGCATGCTGTGAGATTTATCCATTTCAGTAAAACAGAAGCAGACTTATACTTCAGTAGTCATTTTTTAAGCATGTTTGTTTCTTGAATAGTGAGCCATAAAAATAAAACAAGCAAGGGTTATATATAGCTCATTTTCTGAGATCTTTCAAAATGGTATTATATGTATGTACTCAAATTTATTAATATAAATTTTATACTGTATTTTTAATCTAATTATATTTTGTTTTGAACTTAGCAAAGAAGACTTTTACTCCTTTCCATAAATGCTCTGCATTTCAGTGGTGTTGCATCTCTTTTTTTTTTAATATGGAACACTACTTCATCACTTTAAAAATAAAAATTCACAAGCATTAAAAATGTGTAGACTACACATAATTAAAATTAAAAGTATCTTTCCATATATAAAGCACAGACTACAACCTTTAATAGGTAAGAGCAAAATGGAAAATAATGCACCTTCTGACAGTTTTCCATTATGTCCTGTAAAGAAGCTACAGCTGAACAAAAATGATTTTCAGTCCTTGTGGTTAATCGATATTCATGCCTTCCATGTTGGATATTTTTCGAAAATTATAAGAAATCATGACTGAACTAAATTTGAATCCAGGAGAGTGAATTCTTGCATGCATAAAAGAGGCTGATGTCTAATATTCTATTACCAGGAATAAAATAATAAACCTTGGAAACTAGTTCTTGAAGTAATAGAAATAAGATTTTCAGTATTACAGAGAAATTTGCCCAAATTGTATTTTTTTTTAATGTTTTGTATTATGTTGTGTGAGTGGTGCGTGTTTACTTTTGTTTGTTTGCTTTGTCTGTGTACATGGAAGGGTGGTAATTCCCTATTCGGTAGAGTGAGGACATTCCATGAATCAATAGAGAAGAACAGAATTGAAAAATATTTCCCCAAGTAATGCTAAGAGAAGCCTAGGATGAATCTAAAATACCCTAATTAGAAATGCAAAACCGATATTGGAAAAATGTGACTGTATTTATATATTTTTTTTGCATTTTTTTTGTTTATTTTGATATGTTCTTAATTAAAGAGCAACATTTGTGTGTGTAATAAATGCATACATTAATTGGTATATCCCAGTGGAATGATGTAAATTTTTTTCAGAATGGGCTTTTGGAATGTGATGATATATAACTCACAGAGATTAAAGCTGTGGTTAAGAAGACTGTAGAAATAAAAATGATTATGTCAACAGGGGACAGACAAGGGCAAGGAAATCTTGGTAAATGTGCTGTCTTCCCTTCCACAACCAGTACATTGCACTGTCAGTACAGTAAAATTGCATCTGCAGAAATTTCTCAGTCTTGTTTTGGATTTTATAATGAGCTTTAGTTATGGTGGTTAGTTACAATTTTGACAGCACAAATGTATTTACGTTCTATCTAGAATAGTCACAGCATTTTGTTTTTTTATTTTTTTTTGCTTGCTTGTTTGTCTTTTAGTTCAGCAGATTTATCCCAAACAAATTGGTGATGTAGGGAAAATTATTCCTGTTCACAGTTTTCTTTTTCCTCCTATATATACTCGCTATCTTTCTCAGCTTTCTAGTCAGCAGTTCTCTTCAGGTATCTTTGCTGCTCTTCCCTTCTCTTATTTTTCTCTGAGACTTCTTGATGAATGATCAGTCTAAAGTTCCAAGTCTTTAACTTTTATTTACCCATATTGTAGGGCTTGTAGATTTGGGAGTAGCAGTAGGTGATTTCAGGCAGCAACAAAATCAACCAACCAAATGAAAATATAACACCAAAAAAACCTCACCAAAACTAGCAAAAAGCCACCAAAAAAAAAAAACAAAAACAAAAACAAAAGCAAAAAACAAAAAACAAAAAAACAAAAACTTTCAGTTTCTTGAACATGTGTCAAAAGCTGAAACTGGATTTTCCCTTGCCTTAAGTAAGTTACAGATAGATGTATGTTTGCACTTATCAAGAAACATTCACTAGTTTTGTAATAGGCAGTTGCGAGGATACGAGGTGTAACGAGAAAGGCCCCCTCCCCGAAGGAATAGGGACAAGTTGACCAAAGAATGTACCCGTGACGCAGGGAAAATGGCAAACTAAGATGATCCGATAAGCTACCTTTTGATATGTCAGTAGATGGAAAATACTGCTTCATGCTTCACTGCTACATGCCTCAGCAAAAATATCCAATCAGCATTAAGGGAGTAAGCTTTAGATGGCAATAGTGGATAACAAGTATTATAAAAGTGTTGCTATACCTTTGAATAAAAAAAAAGCTTTTCTTGCTGCTATTGTGTGTGTGTGTCTGTGTGTGAGTGTGTTTTCAAGTGGTGCCAAAACCCGGGAACGTGTGTGTGTGTTTTCAAGTGGTGCCGAAACCCGGGAACGTGTGAGTGTGTTTTCAAGTGGTGCCAAAACCCGGGAACGTGTATGTGTGTTTTCAAGTGGTGCCGAAACCCGGGAACGTGTATGAGTGTGTTTTCAAGTGGTGCCGAAACCCGGGAACGTGTATGTGTGTTTTCACACTAGTCTAGTCTTTGGTTAGAAATGAAAAACATACTCCATACTAGTTAAATATTGTGCATATAAGTACCAGGCTTATTAGTTTTGCAATCCTCTTTGATAATGCAGAGGGTATATGTTGTTACTGTGGCAAAGAGCTGTATTTTTACTCTTATTTAATGCTGTGAGAGGGGATGTAAGAGGTGAAGTGTGTTAAAGGTATTTGTAGCATATCAACTATAGTTATGAAAACTATCACAGCCTGTTTACAAAGAACTTAAACCATAAAGGAAGTCAAAAGAGTACTTGGTGAACTGAGCAATTGATCTGAATTACTAACTGTCCTATGAAAATTAGATTATTTTCCATAACCTATGTACATATTGAGATTTATTAAATTTCAATAAACTCTTGGAATATAAGCCTTATGTATAATGACATACAAGGCCAATTCCTCTAAACATAATTAGATTCTCAAGTTGACTGTACCCTGCTTAGAAGTGCATACTTACTCATCTTAAGTTCTACCTATAATTTTGCAGCAGAGAGATAGATGGGATTTTTGTACTCCTGGACACAAAGATCAGTCTCTTTCATTCTGATATCAAGGCAGATTTACCCAAAGAAACATGTAATTTGGAAAATGTTTTAGTTCTTTCTAACCTATCTACTTGTCCCACATAACTGAAAATATTCATTGGCAGTTCCTTCTTGTCAGTATTTCTACTGTGCCGTGTCTACAGCAACACAAGTTTTGCTTAAGTTCTTCTAATGCAGGAAGAGCTTGACCGAAGGTCACTTCAAAAGATTTCTTTTAAAGAATGTGTAACTACAAAATACAAGAGTTTCAATTTACACTTAGTAACGGTATGCTGTTATTGGACACACGTGGATCTTTTCCCTTTCCCTCTGGTTTTATTTTCTGTATCTGCTTGCACAAGTTGAAGTGTAGGCTGAATGATCTAAGTTCTTGTTGGAAGACGCTTGATATCTTTTTGGCCATAAATAGTGTGTGGCTTTGTTCATTTTTTAAATGGGACAGCATAAAAATCTGCAAAAATGCACAAGCTCTGTATAGAGAGTATACTCGCACGTGACAGAAATAAATACAGACTGTACTGAATTCTACTTCCCTGTTAGTAGAATGATAATTTTGGGAAAATTATAATCAATTCTCTCAGTATTTTGACAGGAGAATCAGTGATCTGTTAAACTAAATAAGAATGCTAAGAGTAAGGTTTAGTAATAGGCGTAAAAGTGAGGAGAGAGGAAAAATATTTTTTTGGCTCTTTAATATTCCGAAGTGAAACTTTGATTCTATAGTCACACTAAAAATCACTTTTATCACTTTATATATCTCTATACAGATGCAATAACATGCCCTTTGTGATCAATCTCATCTTTAGCATCTGGATAATTTACTGTTGCTAGCAGACCTTCCAACTCACCAGATCAAATAAATGTGAAACCATATATTAAACGATGTATGTCCCAATGCAGAGCCATGAGAATCTTGATTTTGTTGTTACAAATTCTGCCAATTTACTACTTACAAATGTCAGACTTCACAGACTTTAATTTCTCACATCCTTTACTTTAAATGCAAGATTTCCTACTTGATATCAAGATAGTTTAAAGCAAGACACAAGAGCAGGCCTGTCCAACCTGTGGCACTGCCCCTGTCCCCATGCGATGATGGTGGCAGCTCTTCCCTGTGGAGTGGCCCCAGTCACATGCCAATTACTCATCAACAGCCAAATGATTGTTGCGCTATTAATGCTGTGTTGACTGAAACCAGGGCATGGGGAGGGCAGTGCTGTGCAGTGCTGACTGAAGTGATGGCAAATAATTGTATGTATTTTGATACACTGGCTAAACACCGGGCTTTGAACAGCGAAAAATATGCAGACATGCTTTCTCTTTTGATAAAGGAATTTGAGAAAAGTTTCAAGATTGAAAAAAAAAAAAAAAAAAATCTTTTTTTTTCTACCACACCATTTCCAGTTGATATAAATACATTACCTGCAAATTTTCAACTGAGATGTACAGAGTTGCAATCAGATATTCAACTCAAACATCTGATCATATATCTTTACCAGATTTTCATAATCTCCATCTCACCAGAGAGAATTATCCTTTTATTCACAATCACACCTTATTCATGTCATTGTTTTTTGGCAGTAGGCACATATGTAAAGAACTGTTTTCAAGGATGAAGTGCAGGAAGAGTAAAACTTCAGCAAACATTTCTGATGAGCACCTTGAGTACTCACTATGACAGGCAGCCACCACCATCAAACCAACCAAATGCAATAGTTCCGCAAAGCAAGGTCAAATATCCCAGTAATTTTATAGTTTTGTTCCTCTCTTTTTTGTGTGTTTTAAGAAAAATATTAAAAATTTAAATGTTTTCTAATATATTAATAATATGGGTTATTTTAAGAGGGCTGCTATGAAAGTAATGCCTCCTGTTTTATTATGTTGACCTATGACATCAGAGGCAGATATTGGTGGAATGGCAGTAGAAGTTGAAACTTCCCACCAATATGTTATATGTTGTTGCTGTGAGACAGCTGGCAGCAGAGAGGCTGGCAAAATGATGTCTGACACGGAAGTGCGTATAAACAAAAGGTGTGTAATTACATTCCTCCCTGCGGAAAAAAGGGACACCTGTCAATGTTTATAGACACTTGCTGAATATTTCTGGAGATGAAATAGCGGATGTGAGCACAGTGAGGGTGTGGGTGGTGTGTTTCAGCAATGGCAGCAGTGATAGTGGGTGACCTCCACTGGTGCAAATATTTAAGAGCGTGGCATGACGACTCTTGTTCATTGTTGGGGAAACTGCATATCTAGTGGTAGTGACTGTGTCGAAAAATAGTGTTTTGTAACTGAGAACTTGCTCTATCAAATAGCGTTTTTGTGCTCATTTTATCTCTTCTACTTTACATGGAAATAAGTAAGAGGTATTACTTGGAGTGTAACTTATGAATATGCGGCCCAAGACAATTCCTTTGCACTCAGTGTAGTCCAGGCGTGCCATGAGGTTGGACACTCATGCATTACAATATAGTTAGCAATTTCAGCCATTATCGTAAAAATACGTAATATCAGATGGCCCGACTCCTCCTTCTAATGATTACTAACTATATTCGTCATTGGTCTTATGTGATAAAAATAGCTGCATTATATGTCTTTAGTAAAATTAAACACAATTAAAACTTTCTGATCAGCTGCAAGTAAAGAATAATTCATCAATCTGTTTCTTCTTGCTTCCTGATGACTACAAAAAGGACACTTAAATGAAAGGACATAATGAGTATCAACGTAGTTTCTGTGAGTTTTCCTATTACAGTGAAACTTCTAGGAGTCGATCACTTAGAATAACAATAAATACCCATCCTTCCCCAGTACCTGGTTTTCTTATGACTTAGTATCTAACATGGTCTTATGCTTAGTTTTTCTTTCTTCTGAAAGAAATTACAACCAGTCATTTGATTTTTATTTTTCTTAAACTTTAATGTACAGTTTGATTAAACGTTTCTCAGAACTTTTCCTCCCAAGTTATGATTTATCTAGCTGACTTCGGTGTGGTTTGGTTTGTTTTTAAAAATGTTAACTTCATATAGCACATGAAGTTAAATTTAAATGGAAAAGTTAACAAGGTGACTGATGACCTAGCTATCTTGCTAATGGTTTGAATGGAATATGCATGTGCAATGCACGTGCTCAGCATATAAAGCACTTTGTGTTTAGGTCCTCTGCCTTTCAGTAACAATTTGCTTGACAGAAACACAGTATTTCTCTGTCATCGCAGGTCACTTCTTTAAAGGGTATCGAGGCAACTTTTTTTGATAGGCTTAATTTAAAACTCGGTTTATGTTTTCTAAGTAGTTCTTGTTTTGCACATTTTCTCCCAAACTATCCCTTGGGTTCAACAAGGTTTTTTTTTTTTCATTTTTTTAGCCTGATTACACTCTGTGTCCAGATATTAATCTAAACTAAAATCAGTATGTCTTTATTTTAGTCTTGTTTTTTTTTTTCTATTTTTTAAGTGGGGATAAGCTACTGCATACCAAATCTAGTGTAAAAGCATAAGATAAATAAAAAGCTGTTTTTTTTAGATGAGGGAGAGGAAACACTTCTCTTACTGTATTTATGTTTTCCAAAGTATAATTGGAGTACAGGTTTTTAAAAATTAACTTCCGATACAGTATATCAACAGTCTGTTTATTCACATCAAGATGTTAGATTTTTTTCATTGATTTTTTTCTTTTGTGTATTCATAGGGAGTTTCAAGTCATCAGAATATCTATTTTCTCAAACCTTTACACTTAGAATTTTTCCTTTTTTTATTATTTGAATAAATCTTTGAGTTTCTGTTGTGTTTCTAAATCTGTACAATGTTCTTTAATGTTCTCATATTAAGTTTTTAATAGCAAGCTGTGATTTAGTGAGAAGCAAAACAGTGACAAATTGTTAAGAGAATGGGTTGAGGATGGACTATTTTTATCACAGACTACTTTCAATGTAGAGTATACTTCAGCCTTGTGTATCTTAGAATCAGAAAATATGCAGTCTTTTACAGTTTAATCATTAAGGTCTGATTTTCTCATCTCTTCTTGCTCACTAGTACCTTATCTGAGAAGAGGTTTAATCAATGGTATTACTCTATAATTCATTCTGAGCTCATCTTGGAGTGTTTGGTTTGAGAGCTTTCAGTATGCTTCTGGCCCTGTGAGTTTTATTTATGTGGTTTAAACATAGCACAAAGTAGGAGTAGATTTACATGTTAAAAAGGAAAAAACATACATACAAGAGAGGCAAGTGTATTACTTTTGTTTTATTTCTTTTTTTTTAGGGGACCGTTGTTAGAATTATCTTGAAATTTTCATATGAGTTTACAGAATGAAACTAGCAAAGAGTAATCATTGTAACATTAAGTCATCCGGAGCCTGTAATAGGCTCCAAATTTTCTTGAAGTAGTGACTAAATATGCTTTGCTCAATCTTTGTAAAGAGAGTGAATCAACAGCTGTAAAAGCATTTGAAGGAGGCCTTTGAGCTACATCAGAGCTGTTAGCAATTTCTTGCAATGATTGTGACCCTGAAGTGAGTCCTCTAGTTTGAAGAAGTACTTTTAGCACTTTTCTGTCAACTTAGAGAGAGGACTGATGAGTGTCCACCTTTCCTGAAAGATTTTGGAGAAAAATAAATCATTTGAGAGACTTAGAAATGTGGAAGTGAAGAACTACATGTCAAAAGCAAAAAAAAAAAAAAAAAAAAAAAAAAAAAAATCATGTCATAGATTCATAAACGTACATTAAATAATTTACATAAGAATCAAGATTGGAATGGCTTCTCCTATTCCAGGTAGTCCTTGCTGATCTAGCAAAGATTTAGCTTGATACCTTACCTACCCTTATGCTTTTCTTTCACTTTGAGGTGGAAGGATGATAGTTCGATTAAAAGGATTTAAATTTACAGTCTTAATTTAATCATAATAAGTCATGGATACTGATGTTCTTTTCCAATTTAAATTACTTTGGCAACTAGTGGAGCAAATATTTATCATGATCAATAAAAGAATAAATACATCTTAAGTGTTTCCCATCTTAACAGTTACAGAGGTGTTACCCACTCTATTTTTGTAAGGCAAGTCATTACTTTTAAAGAAGAAACCATTACCAGTGTAAGAATGTGGGGCAGGGAAGAAAATGATACATGTACTTGTACATGGTTGGTACATGTTTGCCATGTTTGGTGTCTGATGTGAATTTAAAGTAATACTCCTGTTTGTTTTTATTATGAAGTGGTTTTTTTTGTTTTGCTCTCCCTTTCCACCACTTTCATTCTTCGAAGGCAAGTTGCTGCATGTACTTTCTGTATATTCATGGTGGACCACGCTGTTTTGTAATAATGTACTGGTATTTTAGAAGAGAGAGCAGAAGGTTGAATTTCTTTTTCCGTTAGAGATTTATACTTCAGGATGGAATTTTTTGTGGTGAATTTTGAGTAGTTGTATACATAAAGTCAGTGTGATTTAGGGCAGAAATTTTAGGGTAGAAATTAAATTTGGGGGGGTAATTTAGTTGTTCCTTTTCACTGGATGTCACAATATAATTCCAATATTGACTAATTATGAATATTGGGATGTGTTTTAATGTGGTTTTACAGTATCTTATGCATACATGTTCACAGTTGAGATAAAATCACACCCATGTATTGACTATGCTTCTCTAGATAAATGGCTGCATGAGTATGTGCCACCAAGAACTATGAGTGCATGAAAATAACTCATGTGGCTGTGCAAGAGTTTCACTGCAACCAACAATTATAACTGACTTCAATGTCTAAGAAAAGAAATGAATATATGTGCATCATTATCAATTTTGATCTCAATCTTACTTCTGCTACTGCAGCTGCTTTTTAGCCACTTTGTATGAATGGCTAATAGCACTGGGTGCTAACAAAATCTGCTTGAAAAGTTCATTGTAATTCCAATGTGTCTTCTAAAGACTTATTACTGACAGTGCTTGAAGAGGATACCAGGAATTTTAAAACAGATGGTTCTAATTTTGCTTCTCTGAAATGCTTTAGTTATGTTCCTGTTCCTTCTACTTGTTCATGAAGCAACTATGGTATGGTACAAAATATACAGAATGTTTATTAAGGGCCAGATTTTCTCATGCTGATTTAGAGCTTGAGTGGCAGTTCTTCTAAGTGTAGGACTCTGAGAGCTTGGTATAATGCTCATTTATATAGAGAAATCTTCATTCCTTTACTGTTCTTGAATATGTACAAAGTGTTTAATTTCTTACCAGATACTGTTGTAGAATACTGAACACTTCGGTAAGGTGTAGATGAGAAGTGTTAAAAGTACAAGGGTATATTGTAACTTACCGCAAAACTTTGTTCAGGAGAAATTTGTTGACTATCAATCTATGACATGTAATTCACTGAAAGAAAAAAAAAATAATTCTAAGTATGTGAACCTAAATAGATTAAAACTCTTGAGCAGATAGCAGTGATGTGCCATTTCTTGCCACGTCTACTTCGTTTCTCTTGCACTTTAGCACTGTGTTACTGTCTGCCTGCAATAAGAACTTCAAAATCTTGAAAGCGTGTTGTGCGCAGCATCCGTTATGTAAATTGATTTTTAGTCTGGTGGCTTCCTATGGAAATTCTATGGAATAGTTCTAATTGATTTCAAACTCTTTTTTCCTAATAATAACAATAACATTAATGAGATAGTTTCATCTTTCTGCTATTTCTGCAATGTTTTTACTTAAGATTTGGGATGGAATCCCCCAGAGGATGTTTCCAAAAAAACCGAAACAAGGACCATATAATACTGATGAAGCTGGATTTTTGCAGTCCAAATAGTGAATGTATTTAGATAAGATTGTGAAAGTCTTGTAGGTATCTTCCCACCCTACCCTCATCCCTTTACACCTTTTGGAACTGCAGTCGGTATAGCCCACAAATTCCTTAAGTATTTGATTTAAGTTCAAATAAAGAAGCTTGCAGGATGTGTGGGGAGGAGGTGTGATGTTTGAAAACAATTAAACAGACAGTCTTTAGTAATGAAGAAGGTAGAATTCTAGTTATAACATAGAGAGCATACTTATTGAATGCACAGCTCCTCACTGGTCTAAAGAAGATTTACAAGAAGTGAGAAAGAGAACACTATTTCAGTATGGAAAGTTATGAAAGATGCTTCAATTTCACATACATTCTAGTTTTGACTTGGAAGGCTATATATTCATACAGGTAATGCTTATTGAAATCTATTTAGAGGGTAGATACACTTTTTGGGAGGTATATTTTGGTTACTAAATTTAGTGCTTTAAACCACAAGAAATTACTAGCAAGATTTTACTGATATATCTATAATAGTTCAGTACTACCTTAAGTTACTTCTGTAATTAGAAAATGACAATGAGACAGAACTCTGCCAAATTACTTGTTTTAGGGAGGCCATTTTGTCTTTTTTGTACTGAAAAATATCCTCAGACCACCATTTCATTTTTTTAGAAGATCTAGTGCTTGCTATCACACATGGAAAAATGCGCACTCTTTGCTTTTACTCAGCCTGTGTTCTGTTTGTGTTTTGTACTACCTGAACTAATTACTACTGTTAAGGCACGCTTTCTCATTCTGTCTTATGATTATTCCTTTGCATGTCTGGTGTCTAATTCAGTTTTTGACATAAAGATGATGGCAGGGGTCCAATGTTCAATTATGATGCATCTTCTGTTAACTAATGGTTGAATTCTGTGTTTTGTAGTCAGGTCTTTAAAGGTTTGAGATGCTCTGGCTAAATTCCAATCACCACAGCTGTTAGTCTTTTGTCTTGAAGCTTTTTGCTAAGCCTTTCTTTACTTGAAGTGCAGCTTTGCAACTGAAGGGGGACAGAACAGAATACTGTTCTGTCACTGTAGATTCTCACAGTTTTCTTATATTCTAGTATCTGTCTCCTGTAGATTTTTAAGGCTTCTTCAGGAAAAAAAAATGCTGTTCATAACAATAAAGCACTTATTATTTTCAGCAGTTCATCTCTTTTGCAAAGAATATCAAAATTTTGTGTCCTGGGAAGCATTGCCTATTGAACAGAGCAGTCAGGCAAAAGTGGGTTATGGTGCTTACAAAGGCATGATTGCATTTTACAGATATGCCTTATTTATAACTGTATATATAAAAATACATGCCTAAAAGAGGGGAACAAGTTGTCAACTTCCTTCACTGCTTCCAGTTTGTTGATATGATTATCATTATTGGTTTTTATTGGTGGTCTTAATTATGAAGCCAGTTTTCCTCAGCATGGACAACTGTGGGCTCTGTTGTGAAAATGTGTCAGTGAAGCAGTTGGAATAATATCTTATTATTTTTCATCTAGCATTCCATATAATTGAGGATGTCCCAGATAATTTCTGAGTCTTTCTAACTGAATCAGAGCAAACTAGTGAGATAATTTGTGTTTAATTTTGTGCTGTCCATAACGACTCAAGTAAAAGCAATTATAGTTTAAGTATATGTACTTTCCTGTCTGAAATACAGTTTGTTTTCAGTTGAATAGAGAATAATAGGACTTAATAGCTTTCCAGAAATAATAACTAAATTGTCTGGGAATTATCTTCAGTACAATAGAAGTCAGAAATAAGGTGTTCCTCGCTTCCTTCAAAGATATCTGAATCAAGGCAACTCTTAACATGTGAAATATACACCTCTGAAGTTGATGTAAGTTATATATCAGCACACTTGTAAATTCAGGCTTTTACACTGCTCTCTGAAACATCTAGATATATTAGTTGTTTAGCTTGGTTAGATAACTATATTTCTTTCTCATGAAGTCTCTTCTCTCAATATATAGATTTTTAAATTTATTGTTACAACTTTTAAGAGAGATGAATAGATCATTTCAATTCTTTTCTTTCTTAATGTTTAGGGATGTGAGTCTTTCTTAAACATTTTAAATATCTTTTCTTGATCTATTGAACTTGACAATATAAAACATTTTGTTCGTAGTAGAGACAATGTAGGGATTTAGACTCTACATAAAGCCTGAAACTAATTCCTAGCTGGTTGTCTAATAGTCCTTGTTGCTTTGTTTCTCATTCAGTGATGAATTAACTGTAGGTAAATGGAAGTACTGCAATTTTCTTTTCCCCCTTCCTTCAGTCTATGGATATTTGAGATGAGTTGTATGGCTAGACCACTTATTTTTGCCTTCACTTAATTTCTATTAATGTGCTCAACAATAATAAAACTGGATTGCAACATAATGTTGTTTTTTTTTTTTTTCTGTAACCTAGGAGTTTACAACATCACAGTACACATAGTTTTACTAGCACTAAGATTTTTCCAAGTAGATATTCTTCTTAGAAATCTTCTCTGACTGTGAAATTTTCTAATGAATTATTATTTCTGTGCAGGTCAGCCACAGTCATTTTTTATGTAGAAAATACAAGGTTCTTATATTACATACAAGTAACTCTGAAAATAGTGCCTCCTGTTGATTTCCATGGAAATGACAACATAGCAGATTTTGAGCTACAAAACACTGTTTTTTCAGCAAAGTCATCACCATTAACTATGCATTTTCTCCAGTGATGAACAAGAGCCTGCATGCCATGCTCATATGTATCTGCACCAGTGCAGGTGATCCACTGTCACCACTGTTGAAACACACCACCCACCACCTCACTGTGCTCACATCAACTGTTTGGTCTCCATCAAAGTTCAGTAAATGTCAATGAATGTCAATGGGTGCCGTGTTTTTCTGCATGGGGGAATTCACTGACACACCTTTGGTTCTAGCGTGCTTTTGCGTGAGACACCATTTTGTCAGACTGTCCCCTGCTGCCATCTGTTGCACGGCAACAAGATAGAGTGAAATATTGGTGGGAAGATCCAACCTCTACTGCCATGCCAACATCCATCACTGGCATTGTAGGACAACATAACAAAATAGGAGGTATTACTTTTGGAGCAGCCATTGTACTTTAGTATGATTATATATTGTTGGGCAGAAACTACCTAATAAAATTTATCTATTTCTTTTGAGGTTTGACATTTATCAGAAATGCTCATGTTTTGTAATTGTACGTAATATTTTAAATAAACTATTACTACTTTTGCATAAAAGTTGCTATGAAACTTCTGAGAATAATTTTACTTTGATTTTTTTTCCTTTCCTCCTTCCATGTAATCACTTAGACATAAGACTGAAATTTCAAAAGGTGCCTAAGCATTTTGAACATGCAATTTCCATTAATTTTAAATCTCATAAGCAGCTTTGAAAAACTTAGCATAAAGGCGAAGTCACCCTAGGGTGACATTTCAAATTTGCTGAAGTTTATGGTAAAACATACATCGACTTGAGTGGGACTAAGGTGTTTCCTTAAATGGTGTTGGGATAAGGCTTTAGTCTATTTATTTGACAAAAAGTGAAGCACAGTTTTAACATTAAAAACTATCTGTTCATTTTAATGAGGCTAATCTTGTGCTTTAAGGTAAATGTATTAGTACTTTCATGGAAGGAGAGACTGAGATAAAGTGAATTTTGGTCGTCTCACAGTGGAAAAGCTTGCCTAGATTGTCAAGAGTTGCAGAGCTGAAATTGTGGAGCAAAGAGGATTTGAAATTCCTCTTGGATTCTTACTTTATTAAAAAATGTTTTTTTAAATGATGTAATAAATGATATCAAAAATGCTTGTCTATGGTAATAAAAGTGAACAGTGGATGTGGGCAGCATATTTACCAAATATGAAGTTTTAGTGGTGAAAAAGCATGAAAACATAAGCATTATAATCCAGCAGAAAATATTTTCTTAATTTACTGTATCCTGGTTTACAAAAATATATCTCTTTACAAAAAGATTAGGAAGCCTAACTGAAGTTATTAACCAAAGTCATTTCTTGGAGGGATGTAAAATATATGCAAAAAAGCCAATGTGGCTGTTTATAAAATTCAGTATGTTGAGTGGCAGTTTCAGACGATGCATACGTTTTCTTAATGTGTTACCAGTAAACCGAAGGACTACTGAATTTGATTAGCTTGCGCTGCATTACATAACAAAGTCCTTTATCAAGTATCTTCTCATATTCTTATTAAAGGAAATCTGTTTATTTAGATTTTTTCCTTTATGTAATGGTAGAGTTCCGATTGTACTGGGGATGTGTGTGTGTGACTTATGTAGCTCAAGATCATTAAAAAGATTAATAGGAATAATGCTAACATGTTCCTTTTCTGAGCTTTTTATAGACTTTTTTCAATGCTTTGATTTTTTTTGTTAAATAATAGAAAAAAAGATGCAAAAACAAATGGAAAGAACCCCCTATGAGAAATGAAATCTTCAACCATTTGTTGTGCATAAGCACTCCTTCATGTCACAAAATGAAAGAGGAGAATGGTAGAAGTTAAACTATCTGATAGTAACTGGAGCAAAAATCCCAGAATTATTTAATTATTTAATAGGACTCAAGAAATTTCTAGTTACCAAAGATCACAACCTTAATTAAACTATTTAATTTACGATCAACATTTTGTTCTACAGCTATTAAAAGTGCTCCTTAAAAAGGCAACAGCACCACCATATTTCTAACTTAGCTGACATTTCCTTGTTTATTAGGATAGAATATTGATAGTATTGTTTTCCTCTGCCATCATGCATCTGTGGAGCTTATGATAACAGTTACGTATCAAACAGCAGTCAGATTACTAGTAAAGCATTTCTTGATCAGTCTTTTTATTTTTTATGTTCATATAAATAATAGTAGTGAGAACAGAGAGTGTGTGTGTATATGTGTATATTTTCTATTTAGTATATTGGCCTGATTAGAAATATAAGAGTTGCATTGGGAAGAAATAGTAAAGTTTGACTCAGGAAATTAACCAGAGACATTCATTGAGAATAAAAATAATAATAAAATCCAATTAAAGTTTGGAAACACATTGTCAGTGATTATTTGTTTCTATTGAGTGAGAAGACTGACTAAAATGAAGAAGTTTGGAGTACTACAGACTTTGCTATTTTTAAAATGAAATCATTGAGTTCTGAGTATGTTTTCATGCTTTCATGATTTAGAGGCTAAACTTATATAAAGAAACAGTTGCACAACTGTTATTGTAAGCACCAGCTGGTAAAGTTTTTGCTTAAATCTTCTAGTTAAAGCTGACAAATCTTTTTTCTTCTTTGGCTTGCAGCTCAAAAATAAATCATTGCTTAAAACACTGTCCAAGTAAATGTGAGATGTTCAGATGAGATTAGCAGTACTGAAATTGGAGGAACAGTGTATCAAATGTTTCTATTTTCTCAGATTTTCTCCCTTCCTAAATTTTTCCCAAAACCTTTTTTCTTTTTAAAAACTTTCAGTAGAATTGTGTAAATGTAATCAATCCTTCATAGTCTTGTCTCCAAGTGTCAAATCCATATACGTGGCATCCAGGAGGTATCATTCTTATACCTGCTAGGATGTTAGATCTGTCTCTAGCTCTCCAGTAGCAAAATTTTTGCTCTGATTTGAATTCTTCTATTCAGCATGGAAATTTACTCTTGGCATTTTTCCTTCCGGTTAGCTTATGGATAAGGACACTATGAAAGAAAGAAAAGGAAAAAGTTTTTCTTAAAACAGATGGCTATCTAACGTAGTATTGAACAGGCTTTAAAATGGAATGAATGCAGCCTGCAAAGAATTGAGGTTGAAATGGCTATTTGAAATTTGAAAACGTGAGAAAAAGTGTTCCTTCATAACACTAACAATCTAATTAATTTGTGAACCAAATATTCCTTAAATTTCATGCTAATTTTTTCAGTTATTAAAGTTGAAATGCAATTTAATAATTACAAATGAGTGTGTGTAGTGACTTAGTCCTTATATTTTAGGATTCAACAGAGCATTTCATCCTACTGGATTTCTTGCAAATCTATTGTTATTTCTGAGTTTAGTAGTGAATCATTGAATGTGTTCCCTGCTGTGAAACTGAAGTTCAACCAATGCCTTATGAATCTACAATCAAAGAAATAATACATGGAAATTGCAATAACATACTGAATTGACTTATTAGAAAATTAGAAATGCACATTTAATACCTAGTGAGGTGAAATTTACAATCAATCACTACATTTACATATTTTGTGCTGATTTGATTGAACATACTCACTCCCTTCATTCTGCATGTTTTTAGCGCTGGGTTTTAAACACTTAAAATATATTGATGATTAATTTGGGCAGTCACTGATAATGCTTAAAACTGATGTTCTGGGACCTAAACTAAGGTTTTGACTGCACTATTTAATAGATTTAGCTTTCTTTATAACACTGAACTTTAACAATGGCTTTATATTAAGCAACACCCTGAATGTTCTGAGACAAAAAATCCAACAAGATGATAAACTTCTCATGTGAGAAGATGGATGTTAACCTTGGGGTTTGGCGAAACAGGGCTTGGAGAAAATATAGTACATACTGGATGCAGTTATCCCATTTTGAGAATGTAGTGACATATATGAAGAAGAAAGAGTAACAACTCTTGCAACTTGTGGAATATATCATGTCTCTCTGCTTTCCCACCTGTAAGTGCTAAGCTCTTTGGAGGGAAGCTGTGGTCTTGAGATAAAGATGAGTGACCTTGATTTGCATCTCACAAACAGTTATCATTCCAAATGTAACTTCTACCTCAAAATGAGCAAGATTATAGTTATCTGCATCTCAAAATTGACAGCTGCAGGGGAAAAAAAAATGACCTCGGTTCTCTGAGTACTTGACAGTATTTAAAAGGTTGAAGCTGTAACTGGGCACTGTAACGTCATCCTCGTTGGAATAAGTGAGCATATAGGGTGAGACTTGCTGGGTAACAAGACTATGTCCCTTCTGTTGTAAAAAATGGTGTTAGTAAACTTTACCTTACTCATTAATGTAACCCAGCATATTTTGATGTATTGGGGTGTTTTAATACGATGGAGATAAGGAGTTGCAAGAAAGAATGCTAGGCACTAAGTTACAGCAAGCTATTGGAAAGCTGATGGAAGATGATAAAGATGGAGAGAAGGAAATAGACAGTGAAACTTCAGAAATGGGAACAAAAGCAGAATAAATGCTAAGGTGAAAAATGACTAGGAATGCTCAAAATAAAGATACAGTGCAGTATTTATTTTCTTACTAGTCTCTTAAGAATGTCCAGGTCTTCTATACCTTGGTTAGCATTTAGAAATATCCCTTTATTTCCTGCATTTTCAGTGCCATTTTATCTAAGAGAAATGCATAAGTCTGCATTTCAGTGCCACTCCTCTATTTTGGTCTGGAAAAAAAGGTGCTTGCAAGTGCCTCGAAATGCCACTTTTTAAGTATGTATGTTGAAAAAGATAAAAGAACGTGGTCTGAAAGTCACTCAGAATCTAAATGCAAACCCACGAGTTCAGTCTCAAAACTTTGCAAAAAATTGGATTCACTTGTTGCAAGGTTTGATCTGAGTCAAACTGTGGCATCCATCACAAGCATTGAAGGATGTATTCTCCTACCAATGTGTATGAATAGCTCTCTCAATGACAATGATGTCTTGAATACTTGTTTTGTGGAGAATAGCTTCTCTCTTTCTAAGGAGCAAAATATTCCTCTCACTTTCTACCAAAGAGAGAAATGCAGCTCAGTGTAAGCAAAGCTTACTGTGTGGTTTGCCATTAAGCTTTTTGCAGTACATAACTGAAAGAAAAGTGCATGTCTTTATGAAGCAGTCATAGTAGCCTAGAGAGTTTAAAAAACATGTTTTGCTCTTTTGTTTTTATACCCTATCTGGAAGTTAGAAAAACACTTTTGTTCAAGTCTGTATTATTTCCATTTTTATGCTGGCTTCCACAGAGCCAAGTGCATTGTTGAAGAAAAACAGTATCACAAACAGGAATCAACTGTTGTAAGAATGTCTCTCGTTACTACCTCTTTGTGAGAGGGAAATAGTTGTACAGATTCTTTTCCAGTTTTTTTCCTTTTTTTTTTTTTTTTTTTTTTGAGCAGTAAAGGATAACTACTTTGACAACGCAGTCCTTTACGTCTCTGCAGAACACTTAGCAACAGATGTTTCCAATTCCCCTGCGCTGCATTAGGCTGCTAAGCTATGATATGTCTGCAGAAGGGCTGCGAGCAACTACCGCTGTAACCTAATCACTGTGCACAGTCTTAAGTGTCTAAAAATGGGAACACGCATTTTGAGCAGGGCCCCCTTTGCTCCTCCAAAATATCCCTGAAAATACGCTTTCCCTGTAATCTGGCATGACAAATTAATTGATGACGCGTGGTAAATGAAGAACCACTTTGCGCTCCCTGAAATGAGACGAGTTAAAATGATGTGCCTGCGAACGCACGCAATACTACCCGAGCCTATTCTTGTGCTGAAGGCTTCACGACATCAGTGCTGCTCTGAGCGCATCTCCGCGGCGGGTGCGGCGGTTCCTCCAGGAGGTGGTAGCAGCGCGCTGTGCTGGCGCCGGCTGGGACGCTCCTGGGTTGAGGCCAGCGCTGCTCTTTCCCGCCTTGTTCGTGCTTGGGAGCTGTGCCTCTGCTGTGTGTTTTGGAGTTAAGCATGATGTAAAAGATAGGTTTAAGTTGAGAGCATTTTCTTTTAGAAGTGTTTTCATTCTTTTTTTCAATAGTTTTTGTTGCCGTGTAAACCATGAATCAATCTGCAGGGATTTTGCTCTTGATGCAGTGCTAAACAACAAATGCAGCATACACATAAAGCAGACTTAGAAAGCTAGAAGCCAGAGTTCAACAGCAGAAGTAATCTCGGAGGAACTTGTTTGCATTTAGGCTCTGCAGAGGTGTTACCCTTTTGTGTGAGTGAGGAAGAACAATAAATTTTATATAAGAACACAGCACTCTGCATGGTGCTGCCTCCAGCCTGGGGACATCTGCATGAGATGCTCCAAGGGCAGTGTGAAGCCTCGCAGGGCTGGCATGGGGGATCTGGCTTGGGACATGCCTGTGCTGCTCCAAATGTGGAAAAACTAATGTGATGCCCCTACGTGCTGAAGAAGGTTGAGCTTTTCACTCAGCCCCCAGATGTTGAAGGTTGAGAGGCTGTTTTCTGGTTTGATTGCTGTCATCTGACTCATCAGTGACAGCGGTTGTACCTAGAGCTAGTCCTGACAGCACACTTTGAGAAGTAGATGGCATTCCCACTGGACCAACCTGCAGGAGAGAAAAAAAATTGTTTTGCTGCTCTGTTTGCTTAGACCTCAAAAACCTGACAGTAAACATGATAGTAAGCCTGATATTTTCTTATGTGGAAGTCTTATGAGTAAAAACTTTTTAACTGAGAAGAAGTCATAATAAGGTGACAGTATTTGTGAAGCTGATAGAAGGGAAAAATAAAGAAATGTGGTTTAGAAGAAGCAAATCAACATCAGCTTGATAAAATCAACACTCATGATGATATGAGGTAAACCCCATAGCGAAGAATGAGAGACGAACAATTCAAAGCAGTTGCCTTGATTGATAAGGAATGTTAACGTGAATTATCCTTTTCCTTGCTTTCTTTGGCCTAAAGTAATAATGTTTTTCCAGACTCAGTTGTGAAGTTGTTCTTTCCAGGACGGTGAGAAAGGAAGAAGTACAGGCATGGGTGGGGAAGGACATGTCTTTCAGTGTGCCTTGAGTTTTGGTCTGGAGGTGCAGCCACATGAATGCTGTTATGCGCCATGGCAAAGATGGTGGAAATATCTGTGTTTTTAAAGATGGTAATGACAGTGAACTCCAAGGCACTGGGTTTCTGTCAAGAAGAAGCTTCAATCTCTGGCTTCTGTTTCCATGGCAGAATCCCAGGGCTACTAGTATTTCATCATTGCATCTCACAGCAAAGAACTGACTTCCTAAATCTGCAGAGCCAGAGGGAAGACATAATGCAGCATTATGCTCAAGAATGAATAATGTCAGTTCAGTAGAAGACTGAGCTACTAATGTCTTGAAACAAAAGTCTCTTGACAGCCCAATTTGCAAGGATTTTTTTCTGATATTATTGCTATCTAACATTATAATATTTCGTAAGTCTTTACACTTAAACTAGGTGTTAATACATGTGAGATTCCATATGCATGTACACATTACTCTTGACAAATAGTAAATTAAGTAACTGATCATTCCGTAGTTGCTATCTTCCATACCATGTGGTTACATTAGCTGATTTCACCTACCTATATGACTAAAGCTGAACTTGTACTTAGCTTCTAACTTGTGAATATAGTAACGACCATGAGGGCATGCACATCTAAGACCTCTTCAAAATATAAAACCACTTTTTATCCCTGGAGTCTTTATTCTCTTAAACAATTAATTGATCCATTGCACTACAATGCTCCAACAGTTTTTGGAGCATGCTCTAGATTCTTCAGATTTTTCTGACTGTTTTAGTCTGTTTTCTCCTCTTCTCCCTGTTTTACTGTTTACTTGCACCTGAAGTTCAATACAACTGGAGTCTCAGACTTCACACTAAATGATAAATTCCCCCCCATACAGCTGAGAGGGTAAAGCAGAGCTAGCCTAGATTACCTCCCATTACTACATCTTCTTTTCCAAGAATGTTCCAAGTTCCCATTGCTTACTGATTTTGTCTTGTCTGCTGCTTACTATCCAAAATTCAAAGATTTAGATTAACTCTATTGAAATCTGGTTTTTGTGGATGACATATGTAAAGAAGATATAATACATTGTAAAAGTAGGAAGCAGGTGATGTAGAAACTTACTAAATAGGGTAATTGTAGTTGTTTTATTACTAGTGATTTTGAGAGACTAAATTTTTTATGTAAAATTGCTAATATCTGTCAATTTTAGAATGGGAAATGGGAGCAGGGAAAATACATGATGTATATAAGTCGATAGGTATCAATTAAATATTTAAATTTCCATGAACATTTTTTTCAAATAGATTAGTGCTTTGTCATCTCTTTTCCAGTGGATTCCTCAAGTGATGCTGTATGCTTCTCTGAGACAGAGTCATTACATTTTTGCTGCCGTGCAGCTAATTTTTTTTCTAGATGGAGAGAGCACAACAGACTTCATAGTGCTATCTGGGTTATTGCTGGCCCACGGTTCTACATGTGATAATGCTGCTTTACTCATTACAAGAACCTTATGCAGTGAATTATGGGGGGAAAGAGGTAGGTGAGAAATATGAACAGCTTATATGGAGCATTTAATTTGCCACCCAGCACTCTGATATTCTCGTGTATCTTGAGGACTCTCCAAAGAGATGTTTTTAAGCCTGATAGAATTCTGTTATGTGTTCATGGAGCATGAAAGACAAATTTTGTGTGAAATAGGAATTAAATGCCTTTGACAATCTTTTTGTGTATTAGTTCATTTCAAGAACAGGCTACATCAAGGCATTCTAGCAATCAGTGGCACATTTCTCACATGAATGAAATCTCCAATAGTTGCATGCTGTTGGTATATCAAGTCATCTCCATTCTGTTGGGTTTCTTTGTTGTTTATTTTTGTACAGAAACGCTTCCACACAAGGGGATCAGTACCCACTGTGCTGGCACCTTCCTTCCTTATAGTTGAGGTCAGTGTGTCCTGTTGCCCAGAAGACCTCTAGTTTTTAATTTTAGGAGAAGAAAGATGTGAAATGTCATGGGTGTTGGGGTTTTTTTATTTTGTTTTGTGTTTATTTTTTTTTTTTCCTGGAACAACTGCTTTCCCTAATGCAGTATAGAGAGAGTTAACTTCATTAAGTTAATGCAGGAAGTCTGTGGTGCAAGTGGGACTACCACTGTAGTCTGTAAGCAAACTGTCTGTGAAAGTGGTACAGGAATGACGAAGTAATTTTGCTAGTGTGCTATTAATAAACACAAGCAGCACTGAGAAGATACAAATGTTATCCAGAAATATGAGCTCTGATTTTTATCATTCTTGTATATGTCCATGATATTTGGACCAGATTACTGACTTATTCTTAGCAGTCTGTGCTAGGATTAAACAAAAGTATCCTGATGGATACTTGGTACTGATTGGACCAAGGGTAATGTTCTGCTTTCTTCCATTTAATATGAGTTTAGAAAGGAAAAAAAATATGATAAACTTCTTCCTCAGAGATAAATGGTTGAAAAATTCAATTTTCCTTTTCCTGACACTGAGAAGTCTATAAACCATAGTAATACTTAGGTTTGCATAATTTGTAGTTTAGCATATTACAAAAAGCTTTATTGAAGCTCAAATTTATAGCTCTTTCTTGACAATACAAATTGAAAGCCATACTTCTAGTCTCAATTTAACCTCCCTCCTGATAACTTAAAAAACAAAATCATGATTTTATGAAGTCATTTTCTAGGCCAACACAAAGAAATATCTGTGGCTTTAGTACTCTGGTAGTAGAAGTAACGCTGCTTCTGAAGCAGTTGTAGTGGCTTGCAAGTTTGAACTAACTGACCAACAAAAATTGTTAAAGAATTTCATTAAGTGTTTGATTTTATGACTTTATGAATGTGATGGTGAAGATAAGTACATAAAGAAGAAACTTTCAGAATTTTTCATATCTGTTGTTACAAGTAATAACATTCTCAGTGTTTATTTCTTATTATCTAAATTCATGTTTGGGTTGTTTAATATTGTGGGGCTTTCTTTCTTTTTTATTGTTATTGATGAATAAAACCTGAAAGTCATAAAAATGAACAATTAGAAAGAAAATTTGTTCGGACCTCAAAAGTCCATGTATATGTAGCATTTTAGCAAGACTATCAACAGTGGGCCTCTGGTACTTTTATTTTTTTTGTAATTACTATTTTAGCCTTGATATTGTGTTAGGAAAATATTTCTTAAATTCCTATTCTTTAAACTCTTAATGAAATCTAGAAACAGCTGTGAAATGTTTTCCATCAAATTATTAGAATGCCTAATAAATGCTTGCAAATATTTTCCCTCACTTAATTGTTACAATATCATACAGTAAATTTTGAATCATATGATACACTTGTTTTTATAAGAAGTCGGTAAAAATACTTCTAGAAATTAAGAAATATCAGTGACTCAAAAATTAATTGGAAAAAACTGAATTTTTTTCCTTGAAAGAAATAACTATTGCTCATTGAAAACAATTTCAGTTTTTGAAATTCAAAATTGATTGTTTATGAACAGTGTACTAAATAGAAAACTTAAATCTGTAAAGACAATAAGCATTCCATCTGTAAGTACTAGGGCAGTAAAATTCCTGTTTCCAGTGCATTTCTGTGTTGGATATTTATGGACTAAGTATGCTATTAGAACAACTGTACAACAATAGTCAATGAATAAGCTTTGAACGTGTCATCATGTGCAGGAGGAAGTATATTGTGTACATTAGTGGAGCTACAGAAAAATACAGTGTTCCCAAGTACTTTTTTTTTATGTACTACAGCTGAAAAATAGAACAGAGTAGAAAATCAACAATGTTATAATTTGCACATACCTATAAAATAAAAAATATAGGAAAGGGAGTTGCTAATGGCACACTGACACTGTTGAAATGGAGGAAAGCTGTTATTGTAAAAAGTTTATATTACAGAAGAAGGAGATGAAGTCACTAGAGCTTGTGATGTAGTTTTAGTAGAAGGTAATTCAATATTGGCTCTTGAATGCTTTCATTTCTTTGTAAAAATGAAAGAAAGCTTTGGTTTGGGTTGATTATGAACTTAGGTTCATGTTCAATAAAGCTCGAGTAGCACAAAGGAGAGGTGAAACATCAGTCCTTTTTCAAACAGTTGTTTATTCAAAGGACATGGGAAGAAAAGCAAGATGAAATGGGATCAATATGCTTGCATTAACATAATAGGATAAAATGAATTAGGAAAGCCCTTTAAGGAGATGTATTACATAGGGTGCTTCCAATTCCTAAGAGTGTATTGCCTGAATATGCTGGTCATCTTGAAAAACTGAAACAAACGAGTGAGAGGAGAGTGCTCAAGCATTCAAAGTGGTATTAAAGAAAAAAAATTCTGCAAGTAGTTTAGGTTGTGAATTTTGAAAATTTGAAAAACAAAATTGCTGCATAGGTATTTCAGGTAACTATTTCTGCCTTAGACAACTGTCAGTTAATTAAGTTTATGTATATTTTGACTAGAGTATTCAATTTGAACAACATTGGCAGGCTCTGTTTCTAATTGATCTACACAGCAAGGATTCACTGGAGACAGAGAGACATACCTATAAGGTAAACTATGAGCGTGCAGAAGTCAAGTGTGGAGCAGTGACATCCTTGGGAGCCCCAATCTTAATAAAATAAGTTATTTTATTTGTTCTGCTGACTATTATTATTATTAAACTGTGTCTGAAACCTGTATAGCTAGCTCTCCAGAATGCAGAAGACTTTATCAGGGATGAGCAAACAGTATTTTTTCCCCTGGAGTTTTCAGGAGTCAGTTTATCCAACTGTCTGAGGCTATTCTTTCTTGCTTTGCTTATCATTCTAGTAGCTCACCTCCAGGCTCGAAGTGATGTGGAGTTCTGTCCTGCTGACACTTCTATTCACTGTACTTACGTCTCTCTCAAATGCCAGCTGAATGTCACAGCTTCTCACCAGCCAGCCCAGCAGAATAAGGAAATACCTTTGTTCCCATGGTGTATCAGGAAGGGCAAACAGTTCCTCATAAAGCTGCAAGATTCTAAAGTACAACATGACCGACATCTTGTCACTGATCATGCTGTGTGCCTTCAGCAGCAACAGCTACAGGGCGTGCCAAGTTTACTTACTGCTAATGCAGAAAACTACAGCTCAGAGAGACTGATCAGATCTCTTGTCTATCTGCAGTGGAGTCTTGGTCCTTGTGTATTTTTTAATTTTTGTTTCTCTTTTTTTGCAAGCCTGTGTTTTTTTATCAAGTCATTTAGGCAGGACTTTGCTTCCAGTTTTCTTTCCCTGCCTTGACCCTCAGTTTGGAGGCTTCAGGCTGCTCTGTAGATCCCATTTCTTATGCTGAGTCAAAGGTTTCATCATATGCTAGGAATGATCAATGCTTACTCCGTGCTAAAGGTAAAGATGAACTGAATTTATACAGCAGTTGCAAAGGAAAATAGCTTAATCGATTCTACAAGAATATGCTACTGTTGTCATACAGAAAGCAAGGTCTGAAAAAAAAGTCTCTTCAGTTTAATATTATAGTTTACTTTTTATAGACCTTGCCATGGTTACTTATGGAGTATAAGACTGAACTGGGCTTTCTAAAGTTTCTGAAAATTACTTATAAGCATTAAACTATGCACTGTCTTCACTGATGCTGAAACACAGATGGATTCCTGCGTCTCTGCAACTTGAAGTGTCTGTAGGGTTTAGTCTCTATTGGAGGTATTGATGCTGATCTACGGAGCTGTTTATTGCGAGCTTTCTTCCTTGTAAATCATGTTGGCAATTTAGGGGAAACCTGAAATGCTAATTTTTATTGTTTCTGAAGAGATGAAGGCAAAACAATTTCAGTAAAGAAATCATGTAAATTATAATCCATTCAGAATGTTTATGATCTTCTGAAGTCTTTGAGAAAATCCTTCCTTGAAGGCAAAGAAGGTAGTTAAATATTTTGAGATAAATTATTTTCTATGTTAAATTTTAAATGCTTGTCTTGACATCTTGAAAGCCTATAGCTGAAAAAATTTTTGCATAAGAATGTCATAATTAAGAGTATCACATAAATTATTCAATATAATCTTGGGTTTTAGAAGCTGCCAATTATTTTAATAAGAGGTTTTTATGTACTTCAAGTTCTGTAAAATAATTTGGGCATGAACTAGATTCTAAGAAATTACATTATCTGATGACAGTCACACACTTGAGTATACTGAGTACAGTTTTAGTACATTATAATACCATACATACGAGAAATTAAATGCATAACCACTTAAGTATTATAAAACCCTCAAATAAGCAAAAGAATGTATAGGGCTTTGGGTTAGAACATCACAATTTTTTCCTGTCAGTGTGGACTTGATGCCAAAGTATGCCAAAGGGGCCAAGTTAACAATGAAAATGAAACAAATTGAACTTGCCAATTAGCATCTCAGTCACAGTTATGGGAACTTGGAGGCAACCTCATTGTTGAAAGTGATCAGTGTGTACACGTGCAATACTGTGGTGAGACTGGATTGTATCTAAAGTATTTGACTTAATTACCTGGTAAAAATCTTGTTTTAAATCCTGCGGAATGGAAAACTAATGATGACTTTGTATGTAAAAATTATTCTGAAAAGCTACAAAAATCTTCATGTTTTGTGTACTCTTTATATACTAGTTTTCCTTTTTTTTTTCTTACTATTCCTTCTTAGTTTTTCTTTTCTTAACAGTACGCTTGTATGTAGTTGTTTTTTTTTTTGCATTTTTCTTTATTTAATGTCTTTGTTTTATTTCCTCTTGACTATTGTTTTTCTTGTTATCATTCATGTCTCCGTGAAATAATGTGACTGTGTATGTATGTGCATATAACTAGTGGTGAGCTTTTTAGAGAGCATAAGTTTATTTCTTCAGAGAACTTAGGTAATATTTTAAGCTTATTATTGATCCTATCCACTTGAACTTTTTGCTCTGAACAGTTATAATGAAAGGCCACTGAGACATCTTTTTAAGAGGCTTTTGTTTTATGAATGCCTCAATTATTTGAGTCTATATTCCATTCAAATAAAAAAATTCATCAATTATCAAACACCATGTTATTGAATTTTCTGAATCACTGGCAGTTGAAAAAATGGATTTTTTTAATGCTATTTTAAATCTCTTTCATGGTGAGAAATTTAATTTAAACTGAAGTCTTATACTGCAGATCTCTTAATGAATATTATTTCTAGGTGCCATGTGCATTTTTTTTTCCTCTCACAAAGATAATCCTTTAACAGATTGGATCAAAATGAAATCATGTCTTCTGTAAATTACCATCTGTGTATAGAATATAGCTCTCTTAAATGTGTGTGTGATGGAATAATTCTTTAATAAAGCAAACAAAACCAGACAAATATTCAGCTCTTGATTACGCAGAACTCTATGGAAAGACTACCTGGTTTTAGCAAGACAATGAATTAGAAATTAGTTCAATGAACAGGGCTTCTCTGTTTGAGGGAAAGACTAGGAAAGTTAAAGGTGCCACAGTTTAGGAATTGATCAAGCTTACAAGTCTTTGAAATGATGTTAGAATTAGGAGTGATTTGGTGAATATCTTAATTTACATCAGAGAACAAGATGTGATTTTTTTTTTTCCCCTATTAGAAGCTGCTAGGTTATCATAACTATGTTTAGGGGGTCTTTGAGATAGAGATCTCTGATAGTTTCAAGCTTACAGATGAACCATAACATTGGAAATTGATTTTACTATTTTGTATGTCACCTATCAGGAGAAAATAGATATAAAAGCATCCAGATCTATTGTATTTGTAGGCAGCACCACAAATTTCATATCCAAGTGCTATGAAGTAACTTCTGTACTAGTATGCTCTTGTATCTGTTGTACTTTGAGAAGAATGAATGTGCTTTTGACAGTAACTTCTGTCAAAACATGGCATCTGATGCAGCTTGATTTTTTTTTGCAGTAGTTGTTGTAGTAGATGGACCATAACATTCCTGAAGCAGTCAGGAACTCTCGTATAACTCTAAACTGACATTGTATGAATATTTTTGTCTTTTCTGAGATCTGTATCATTAAAACCATTTGTCTTCTGAAAAATTCAACTGCTCTTCAAGGCAATTTTTATCAAAAAAAGGTGTCGATTCCTTCTACCAACATCCAAAATGACATGGATTTCTGTGCTGAGATTTGACCCAATGTATTGTTACCCACTGTAAATATTTTAAATGAATATAAATGATTCGTCTGTTTCTTTTTTTTGCTTGCATACATTGAATGATGAAAGTAAACAAATGATAAATTAAAAAAAAACAATCTTGATTTCTATGCCTTTCAATGTTAGATTGTAATATGCATTCTCATAATCTTACTTTTGTAGAAATAATTGATTACAACATAAATTGTAATTGATTGTAATTTATTACTGGAAATCTGACTAGTGTGTTGAAAGTGAAGACAAACTCTCAGACTGATATGAATACATATAAAATTTATTCCTCATGTTTTTCCATCTCTGAAAGTAGTTTGACTAGTTTAGTACAGTATGATTATAATTTGATTTAAGTCTCCTTGCACCTTGTCATTAGTCACAAGCTTTGCTATAATGTTACCTGCAAAATACAGAAAGATGAAATATAACTTCCAAACTGTTATTATAATAATATCCATTAATGCTTGCAAGTAATATGAATATGTAAAATCAGTGGGCTTAATTTCTCTTTTGAAGAGAGAAAATGTTCTAGAATGCATTAGTACGCTGTAAAGGAGAAACAATGTTATTAGCATAATAAAAATTCAATTTCATTATTATTACTATATAAGACATTTGAGAGCAGGGAAAAAAATGGCAAGTCATTTGACAACACTATTTGCCATGAAAATGTATTTAAAGCCATAACTCTTTGCTGTAATATCACAGCTTTTTGTCATGTGGTGGATAAGAACTCTGTTGATGGGGAAAAAAAACAGTACTGCTCTCATTGTTACATAACTTTCTAAACATTTGCAGGGACTAACTTTTGTAGGTAATTTATGAAATTCTTAAAATAAATGGTGACTCTGAAGGTGTACCATATCTCTCATGGCTTCTATGACTTTTAACTTTGTGGTGACATTTTTTTTAATTCTTGTTTGGGAAATTTCCCAGTTGCATGGTATTATAGGAAAAGCTCTATCAACATGAATTCTATAATATGAGATGAAAAAAAAATTAAATGTTATTGCTAAACCATCTCAGAAGAAATGCCAGTGTCCTTTCTTTGAATATGGTATCTACCAAGAGAAACTGAATGGTACTGGAAGTAGCTGTTACTTTTCAAAGAAGCCTGAGGAAGTAAAATATACAAGAATTTCAGGAGAAATAGAAAAGAAGCGAAACATGAGTGGGGTAGCAATTACTATGGAGAAGTTTTGGGAATAGTAATTGAAGCATTTGTAGAGAGCATGATTTTAACAGTAAACAAAACGTTCTCATGCTTCATCATTTCAGATTTGAGGATCAGCATATATGAAGAAACTGCTATTTTTTAAAAAATAAAAGCAAAATTTAATCTTCACAATTTAAAGCATTTCAAATTTAGAATAACTATTGCAGTGTTCTATTATTTTAGAATTAGACATTGCAGCAAACTTTAACTTCCGTAGCAGCAAATGTTTTGGTGATGAACAACAGGAAATTCTGCTTGCTGAGCAAAGTGCCAGTTGTATATCTGCAGGTATATCAGCTGTATATCACCTTTGGAAAACATTGCCATTTGAGCATAAAAAATAAAAATTAAACTTGGCAGTATGTGTGCCTAAATTTGGAATGATATATATATATATATATCAAGATGTCTTTTGTGCTTTGTTTATAACTTTCTTTCCTTGCATTATCATGAGAAACTTGGCTAGAGCCAATGATATTGCTACCTCGTAAAGCATGTAATTCCGATTAGAGAATAGAGATACATTTCTTGTTTTTGATATATAGTTGTAAATATTTAGTTATGTTACTGAGAGTCTGTTCTAAGATATGTTTATTTTGATGATATTCCTTGCTCAAATACGCCCAGTGTATAAAAGCTCATGTTCTAAACTCTGTACAAGTTTTGTTATAACAAAACTAGTTTTTTCATTTTTATGTGATTTTATTATGATTTTTTTTGCATTCACTTAGAGTATTTGATTTTTTTTTTTAAATCCTTTTTTAGTTACATCTTTGTAAGTATTCCAAATGGAGACTAGTTATTGGATATAAAAGTACCTCCACAAAAATCCTGAGACTTAACACAGAAGGCACTTTCTTTGATATATAAAGCAGTTAACGCTGGTTTCTCACATCAAAAGGAACATCAAAATAATTTAGGTTAGTCTGCTTAGTATTTTTCAAATTTCCTGGAGACCAAGAAAAGGGCAAAGAATGTATGATGCTTTCTCCAAAGTACTCCTCTGATCTCCAGCTGCTTGCTGTTCACGTCAGTCATGACTGAGATTTTTGTGTTTTCAATAACCTCAGCTGCTTTCTTTTCCATAAATGTGTTTACACAGGCTTTAAGGAATTATGTCCTTGAGGCATGGACAAAGCAAGTTTTTGACTTTATTTAATTATGTATTACATGATCATTTATTTATTTTAGCACTTCTGGTCCTGTTTCCTGATGGCTTGTTTTGGTACTTTTCCACTGGATGTTTTAAAGACTTGTGCTTGCTGAGTCTGTGCTGCTTGTGATTTGAGAGACATATGTGATTGAGTCTTCATCTGTGTCAATATAGTTCTCTATGTATGCTTAACCTAGCCTTAACAGTCCTTTCTTCCTTCCTAAAAGGAAAAGATTGATAGAGACAGGTAGGTGTGCTGATGGGAGGAAAAAAAACACTTTATGATTCTAACATGCATATATATAAATATTGGGATGGGAGAAGAAATAATCACAAAGTAGACAAATTATATATGGAAGCAGAATAGAGAATTCATGAATATTCAAGATCGTCTAGTTGTAGTTTTTTATTAAAGTATTACTATTAAGTATAGGAAGAAGTTTGTTTATGTGACAGTAAGCAGTTCCAGAAATAAACTAAGAAGGATTTGAAGTCAAGGATACTTGAGGATATTAAGGTTCAAAATATTTTTTAATAAAAAAAAGTTTCATTTAAATGGTTGTCAACATCTTTCCATTATGATCCAGTAATTTTGTTTAAGACCAATATCACTAATGTCCTGAAACATGCTTAACTGTAGCAATTCAGCTTCTGACATGTTTCCCCTCCTGTTTTTTTTTCTTTTTTTTGCCCTATGAGTGATGTGTAATAGCAGAGCAGTATTACACTTGACCTGAACTTGTGTTCATTTTGTGTATGCGTCCATGCAGCAGTGGAGCAAACTTGACAGCTTAATTCCATGTTAGGGGAATGTTTGCAGGGATAATCCTATTCACACTGCAGGATAAGGATGCCCTACTAGTGGCTTTGGCCTATAAAACCATTAGCTCTAAATAGTGTGCTGGCATCGAGATCTTCTTAGCTTGTAAACCAGCTTTTTCTTAGCAGTTTATTGGTGAGTGAGGAACTTTGTGATAAATTTTCCTACCCGTGCCCTGTTCTTTGTTTTAAATACAGTTGACAAATACATCAAAAGCAATAAAATCTTCACTTCAAATGGATTAACTGATTGAAGAATCATGATATTAGATTTTAAAGCTATAAATGTTTTTGATTAAGCTATATTTAATAGCAAAAAGATGAACTTGGTGTGAAGGCCTGAAGATAGTGTTTCAAAAGGCTCTCTGAATGAAGGCAGAGAGAAAAAAGTAAGCTGAACATGCTTTAAGATTTCTCTTTTGTCTCTTTCTGGTTAACTACTTTACAGTAGCTCTGGATAACTCCAGCAGTATCAATTAAATATAATATATGCTGATACAGTTCTGTATACCCACCTTAGCTCCTGTTTTTTTCCTTGTGCAACTGCAAGTTATAGTACTGAATTCAAAACAATCCAAGTTTCGTGATCAATCTGAATTTCATTGTAAGTGTTCACTAGAAAGCACAAATTAGACTTCCATCTTTTGCCCTGCAGAGACAGCACAAAGTTCATGATTTAGTTTTCTGAATATCACAAGATCAACAGGAGATTAGACTTAGTGGAATTTACACACTTTGCATTGAAAGTCAAGGCTCTTATATTTGATAAATTCTCGGTAATATTGTAGTTTGCAGAATGCTACTTTTCTAAGTGCAATCTGCGTGCTTAAACTAAAGAGTGGAGTCTTTTTACCCATACCTACACTCAAGGTATAGTAGTGTTTGTTGGAACTGAAGGTCTGTTGTGGCTTTAAAGTTTTGCATAGTAAAAGCCTTTCCAGCACAATATAAACTTGAATGGGAAATAATCACAGGAAACAGTAAGAGCCTATCAGTATTTCTTTAATAATCAGCAGAAAAAAACCCCCAAATATACTGAGACCAGAGCAAATTTTACTTTGGAAATGAAAATTGCCCAGTGTCTAGAAAAAAAAATGTGAAGTGAGGTGCATGTCAAGAATGTTTTAAGGTATTCTGTACCAAATAATTCTTACAGAACAACTGGTGCTTTGGAAATGAGACCATTCTGCATTACTAATCCAGTAGGGTGTGCAGGGAGAAGCAGTTACTTCATTAATGCAGGAAAAGTTCAATGAAAGAAATAGACTTGAGAAATGAGGGAGGACAAATTTAATGCTTTAGTGCATGAAAATAAGACCTAAACCAAAAATGTCTGTCCATGAAAAGGATATTTAAGTTTTGTGACTACCAGTTGGCAATATGTTGAGAATTAATGCCTCCTGGATTCCTTCTTCATCTGTGCAATATCCTTATATCCTAGTAGCACTGGATTACTTTCTTGTTTTATGTATGGCAAATATAACCTTCACTGGTGTGTTTAATTTTTTTGTTTTTGTTTTCTATTAATTTATCAAAGCATCATTTATTATTGTGAGTGGAGAATCCTTTCTTGTTTGAGATAGTATATTGTTGTTAAAGCTCATTGATATACATGAAACTATCGCTATCTCAGATAAGATGAGATTTTCTTATTCTTTTTTTCCAGAAAAAGAGAATGGGACCTGTCTCTGTATGGTACTTATATTCCAGTTGCTAAATTTCAGTTGTGCAGTGTAAACCAAAATAACTTGGGCATGCCACGTGGCTTTTTTTCAATATAAAAACGTAGTAGACAGGTTTGTGTGGCTTATCTTGGTTTACTGTGTATAGTAATGCTCATTATGGTTGATGGCAAACTAGAAGCATGGCACAGAGACCTGCAGCGGTGTGTGTAACTTTCATCCAAATATGTCAGATAGTCAATTTTCCCTCCTCAGTGCAAATTTGTTTACATAATCCATATAAACTTAGTTATATTCTGTAAACATTGCTAAATATTAGTGTGAAAATAAAGGGGAAAAAAAGAAAAAGCTAAAGCTATTAAAATACCATTGCTACCATTTTACTGTAAGAGAACAGCTAGGATAACACTGAACTTACAATGTGGTGATATCTTTTTTTTTTTTTAAGTATATGAAAATATACATTTGGAAAATAATGGGAAGAAAAGTGAGCCATGCTGAAAGTAAGGCAGTAATTCTTCAAAATAGGAAAAGCAGACAAAGCTTGTTAATGTGAAGTTAAGAGTAGCTGAAAGGAAATACAGCCTTTTGTACTAACAATCCATTCTTTGGTTCTCATGGTCCTCCTCATGTATTCAGGATCCAGACACAACAGAGGTGGTATAAGAGAAAGAAGAGTTGCAAAGGTTAAGCAAATTTTCTTGCTTTTGTGTGAATCCAGGTATCTGGAGCATGTAAGAAATTCTCTTCCCTTGAGGGAAATTAACCAGGAGTCACAGAATTCTTTAAAATACATTCCCAGCTCTTATTGTTTCAAAGACAAAAAGAAATGTCAATTAAGTGCAGTCAGAGTGTAAATCAATACTGTGATGAGTGATTTGCTGATAGGTGTTCTGTGCAATGTGCTAGCCCTAATGGAGACAGCATAAGACCAGGGATAATCTATTTAAGTGTGTCTGAAGACAGTGCATAGCCCATAATGTCCCTTTCCCTTACTGAATATTTTGACAGAATGGCAATGCCTAAAAAGTCATAGGCATCTAGAGATAAAGAACATGCATTTTGAATGAATGTCAGTCCACACTTTGAGTCATTCCTGAGCAAAAAGAAGCAGAAAAGTGGGTAGGTTGTCACAACTTAGAGCTAGTGATAAATATATCTGAAAACTTTTAAGAGACATTACATCTTGAGGATGAATATAACTACATACATACAAACTCATTGCCTGGCATAAAGATGTGGATATGCAAAATAACAATATGCTTATTTCATAATGCTCTATTCTCTTCACAGAAACAAAGTTTTGTCAGTGATCTGGAGTAATCACAGTAGCTTCTGGCAGCTTGAACTTAATTTAGTGACTTTAGAGGTATAATTCCTTTCCCTATGAGGTTATGCACTGTGCAATTCTACAATACCTTCACTTGTATCTCTGACACACATGGTCATAATTCTGTGAATTTTAGCTAAATCATGTGATAGAGTATTTCTGCCCAATTTGTTTTTAATGAGAAGGAATATTACCTGATCTGCAAACATCTCAGTGGTATAAAGTTAAGCTATCAAAATATTTTGAAGAAATTAAAATTTTCTTTGGACAACTGATTCATGTTGTCTAGCATTACAGGTCCTGAAGCAAGACATATTATCTTGCTGATTGTTTCCAATAGATGTATAGCTTTTATCTTTTTGTCTTGTCTTGAAAACAAGTACTTAAAATAATCTATATCCACAGCTGTGCTGTTTCAGACTTCAATCCCTGAGGATGAAGTTAGGTTTGTGTTGATATGCTGGCTTGTTTCCTGCGTTTGCTGGGCTCTGTCACTGTTTGCCCAGCATCAGGTCTGGCATTTACTGGAGCTTTGTGAGCTGATTCAGTGCACTAACCTGGGAGAGAGAGCAAGGACAAAAATAATGTGCACAGGTCTCTGTTAGGAGTCACCTTCATCATTTGAGCATTAAGTGTCGGACTACTCCCAAGAGGGAAAGCCAAACTTTGCAACTGGAGATGATGAATAGACAGATGTCCTGTGGCAGACATCTGCTGACTACCTTAATAAGCTTGAACAATCCTGCCTTAGGGATGTTACTTTGACAGATTCCTGTAAACCAAACCACCATTGAGAGCGGTGGGTCAAGTACCCCTGTGCAGCTCTCCTCCTTTTGTCAGCAGGAGTAATTTTATTTCTATCTATTTCTTAGAAAAATGGTAGGTACTTGTAGTAGTATTGGGTTTTGACTTCCAGTGTTGTACATATGCAGTAATTTGACAACTGAATTAAACAGTAACAACCAAAGAATTGAACAGCTTGCGTAGGATAAATTTCCTTCTCACTGGGTTAGAAGGGTGCAAGAGAAGTCAGCATGAATGAGCTTAAGTGGGATAAACTCTTTTTACTAAATGTGTATAAATTGTGCTGCTGAATGAAAGGACGTATGTATTGGGTTTGAGTAAGCTATGAACCAAACAGATGAGAACAATGTATTTGATTGAAATACTTCCGTAACAGGAACTGTTATTTTGTTTTTTTTGGGCAAGGCTAGTTGCGCATGTGGCTAATGTTTTTTTAATAATCTTGGCCAAGACACCCAGGAATTTTGGGCAGCATGTATATGACATGAGAGTGAAATATATTCACTGGATAGCAGGCTTACCATGGCATAGTCTGATAAATGTGCTCATCCCTCTTGCAGCAAAATGTTCATGACAGTAAAACTCACCAGGTACAGAGTAGTTGCTTATTATTTACGGCTATCCTACTGATGGGGGCAAAACCAGCCAAAAAAAAAAAAAAAAAACAACAGTCTGAGGAAGTGAGATTTCCACGAAAGTTTTCCATGTGAGTATATTTTTAATTCTATTGTTCTGCTCCTGAAAAGGACCATTAAGACCTCTGTTGTAATACTTCTGGCTCTTTCCTGGAGTCTGACTGCTCTCATAGCAGCACATTAAAATGCTGCAGCCTGCTACTGACAGCCGAAAGAATAGACTGCTCTTTGTGACAACATATTGAGTAGATTAGAGTTTAAAGTCTTCCAAAAGAAAAGAAAAAGTTAAAAAGTAATATGATTGCATCATGATTTTTCTTGTCAGAACCAATTAGATGGATATAGGAATGGATCAAAAGTCACATTTGATTGTTAGCTCCTAACCCTTGAAAATAGCCTAAGGGATGCAGATATCGCTTCTTGTAACCTGAATTGACGGAAGACTATAGGCAGATTTTTCACAGCTACAGATCTAAAAACCATCTTCATAACTGAGGTAATCTTGGCCATGCTATCCACCTAGACAGCTGCTAATTCCAGTATACATGACTGGAATGAGGAAAACTATTCACAGTGTATGCCATAGGACTGATTTGCTCATGTTTGAAACAAATAATCATTTTTGTTTTGCCTTTGTTTTTTCCCACACACCGAAGGGACAAGAACACTTTGCATTGCAGTGCTCTGCAATACACTGCAGTATTTATGATTGAAATGAAATAATGAGAAGGGAATAGCAGATGGCTTAATAGACAAACTTTCCTGTGAGTCTGGGTGCTGCTCAGGTCACTGGACTGTTTCCTCTTCAGCTTAACTGTGACATCTGCTCTCTCAGCTGCCTTTGGCAGGTATCTCTCCAGTTCTGGGGAATCTTCCTACCCTAAGGAGTGACTAACAGCATTTTAGTTTTAGCACTTTTCTCTAGTTTTTTTTTTTTTTTTCTTCTTCTTTTTTTTTTTTGTGTGTGCATTCTTCTTAATTTGTTGCTTTAAAAAGGAAAATGTAACAGAACCCTAGAAAACCTCTCTTTCACCCTCCTCCCTAAAATCCCAACCCACACAAGACAAGAACTACTTTATTACCTATAAAGAAGGTAGTAGTTATTTGCTTACAGTAAATATTCAAGCCCTTAACTGCTGCTGTGGGCATGGGTTTTTGTTAATGCACCTCCTAGCAAAAGAACACAGATGTTTTTGAGGTATAATCCATGGCTTTTTTTAAATTATCATTTTTTTTAGGAGCAAAGCCATTATGAAGAGAATATTAATATCTGTTTGTTTTTCTGGTTCCTTCAGTTGTGCTGACTCTTTCTTCTGAAACACCTTTTTGTCACAGCACATCAACAATATATTAAAGCCAATGTTTTTGGAGATTGATTTCTCTACTACAGGATTATTTCTCACAGTTTGGTTTATATGTTCCCACATATTTTTATCAGCATAACTATAGGAGCAGGAATGAGCAACCAGGACAGGAAAGTCTCAAGCCAATTTTCACCACTCAACAGCAAAATGTTACGTGTATATTATACAGTTCTAAAGTGTGGTGTCAAAATGTATATATGTATACACAAACAGGAAATCTGAATTAAAATCAGAACAAGAAGAAAGGCGATGATAATACTGCAAGATGGGAAATGAGGTCACTTCAAAATGTTCCAGAAGATCTGTAAAATATATTTCTGAACTAAGCTCCTTAACAGCTTCTAGATGAGAACTTGTGTAAAGTGTCAAGCAAGATTAAACATTTTCATACAGTAGACTGAAATCTACAGATTTATTTGTTAATACTTTTAATCAGACAGATTTGAGAAACAAAGAAAGAGGACTGAGATGGCTTAGCTGGGGTGAAGATGAAGAGGGTGAGGAAGGCAAAAATCTGATCTCATTTTGAGTCCTGCACAATGTAATTTTAAAGGGAACATCTAGTCTATATGCAAGCTTGTGTTTTAAATCACCAACTTTTTTTTTAAACCTACAGCTGTGTTGTTAAGAGGGAAGGGAAGGAAAGCTGAATGGGAAAGAGAGAATCATGTTTAAGATCTTTTTCTGATACCAACAATAACTGCTTTTTAATGATTAACACCAATCATCAGATCTTTATTTTTCTGAAAAAGTATCATAAAGATCTCCTGCTGTTCCCAGCAGTGCCCTGCTAATTCAGCTCACTAGCAAGATTAACAGCAGGAAACAAACCTTTGAAATTTTCATCGTTCATGAATAGCATTGTTCATTCGGTAAAGGATATGGGCTCCTGCTGTAATTGTTCCTGTGTTATGAAGGCTGCAAGTTATTTTCTCTCCATCAGCCTTTAAAAAAAAAAAAAAGAAAGAAATCGATAGAAATAAATACACATACAATTAAATAGTGAATTAAACAGCTGACTGACTAAGAATTTCTTTCACTTTTGAACTCTTCTGGTTTCTCTCTCTGAGGGAGGACCATTGTGCTGCCATTCCTTCACAAACACTCAGTAATGCTAAAGTGCTTTGAAGTTGCCATTGGAGAAAATAGAACAACAGATGGAGCATGAATAAACCCACACTGTTGTCCTTTTAATCTGAACAAAAGCATTTTTTCTTGGCAAAAAATAGTTAATATTTAATTCCATTTACTCACAGAAGTTTGATCCCAGATGAGAATACAAAAAATTGAGGCAGTACTGTGTATACAACAGTTAAGTGCATCTATATCCTGACTTTTTATTAGGATGATAATAAAAAAGAAGTAAACACAAAAAATCTTTGTCTAGCATGCATTATAATAGCTGTGATAGATCTTGTTCAATACTGATCTGAAGGCCAGCAGACCCAAAGGGATCTGTGAATTAGAATGAGTAAGATGCTATTACTTTGTGGTTACCATGGTGCAAAGAACAAAATCTGGACCTCTCATTTAATGTAATATTTCTTCTGTGTATCTGTTATTAGTTGTTATAACTGAAGTTGCCATTCTGGTAGTACAAGTAGTATTTGAACCTCAAATGTATTCCCACCACAAATAAAATGGAGCTCTTACTGTTTTCTGAGGTTATCTTTCTTTTACTACATAGTTAAATATGAGGTTTTAATGCCTTATCTTTGGATATATGTTTTTCCCACATCAAATTCTCTAAAATTCTTATCTAAAAGTTCAACAGAAGATTGTTTCTTCTTGTTGTTTGTTGTCATTGAGACTTGCAGGCACTGGTCTCATCTTTGTGCTGCAGTTTTTAGCAAAATAGATGTTGCAGAACTTTTGGAAATAAATGTTGTAAAATCAGCTTTTTGTACATTTACTATTGTAAGTAATAGAGAATTTCACTACTGAAATGCCAGTTTTTCCTCTTATGCAATAGCTTTTCTTTGTTAACACTCAGAAGACGTGTCTTCCTGTAAAATTCTATGCCTTTTGTTATTGCTGTGGATTTGCTTCCTGTTTCTGACTGATGGTTTCACAATAGTCTGCATAATCTGATCACTGTTGTTCTTAAGGAGTAGAAAGACACGTGATGAATTAAGTTTTACAGGGTTGGACAGTGTTATATTTTCTCAGCTTGTGCGGTGCTTGGGTTTGAAGGACGTTCCTTCCTATTTAGGCCTTCCAGTCACTGTGTAGGGGACATTCTACCTGTCTTAAAAACTGGTTAGAGGTAAGATGTGAAAAAATCAATAGTCAGGAAGGATAAGAAATGGACAACCTGTACAAGCTAAGTAAGTTTGCTAAGTCGGAAAAGCTAATGTTTCATGCAAGAAATGTCACAAGGCTGCGCAAACAGAAGTTTCTGCTTCTATTGTTGTTACATAGAAACAAAGGAAAACAAAATCTCTTACAGAGCTATTTTTTTTTAAACAAAGCAAACAAACAAAGCCAGCAATTTTTATTTTTTTTTCCTGAAGGAACTGTAGGTGCAATTGAAATGATTTTGCTACTGCTAATGATGCAGTTCATGCTAACTCAGTGTGGCAGACACAATAGGAATCATGCTGTGTGTGTGAGCTCTACTGCTACAAAACCAATACCTACATTTTTTTTTCTTACTGCCTAGTAGCACAAGCAGAATACCGGTCATCTGGAATAGGAGACCTCACGTTTAAGCTTACAAGATGTTACTTTCTGCCTTCAAATCCAATCCTGTAGGAGTAGTTATAGAATTACTTCTACGTTTGGCTGTTGGACGAGTTTGATTAGCTTTTTACTAGTTAGTAATCACAATTTTTTGACATTTAAAACAATGGATTGTCTGCTTGAGTCATCATCTAATCTTCTCACAGTACTTTCAGAGATATTTAGCGCCCTTTTAGGTCTTTTCTGCTCTGCTTTCTGAATCCACATATTGTTGTTTCACCAGAATAAGTAAAACTCTCAAACTTCTGCCCTGAATCTGCATTTAAGAAAAAATAAATGAAGTGCAGCTCAGGAGTGACACCAGACAGAATTGACAGACTAAAAGTTTAGCTGGCTTGCTAGCTCAAGAACTGCTTTCAGTGTCTGAATACATATCTGTTCAAGAAAGCCCCTGTAGGTAAGAGACAGATGTAATGGCATATTGATACTATGGCAATAGCATTGGCACAATGGAATTGATAATGACCTTTAAGAAGATGATACTTGCCCAAGATGCTTCAAATTGTTGTGTATTTTAAGAGCATATGGTAAGAGCAAAAAATAATGTTATTGTATCATGCCCTCAAAATGGGGGAATACTTTCAAATGTACTGTTATATGAAGAGAGAAAGTTCTTTCACTAGCTGAACATGAATTCAATGCACATGTTGCACACAATGTTTTTGGTAAATCTTCAGAATTCAATTAAGTACAACATAGCCCTGCTGTGCAAAGATAAGAATATCAGAAATTTTAGGAATGTGAAAATGTTATCTACACAGCATGATTCTTTGTTGTTCTTGTTGCGGATATCAATCCATGTTACAGCATTCTTACTATATCCTTCAATCTTTCCCTCCAGAAATACATCTAGATTTCTCTTGAGCTAATTTATATGCTTTGCAGCTACTGCTTTTCTCTATAATTTATGGTTTCTGCAGGAAACAATTTTGTTCTGATCAAGTATACCATTTTTTTTCCCAAGATTTCTTAAAACCTTTTCTCCTAGATTAATTTCAAGGGTTTTCTTTAATGTTTTATCAGCAGTCTAACTTAAGAGGCATTGATAAATTAAAATTAATTATCGAAAATGTTTTGATTTGCCCTTTCAAAGAACATGTATTTTTATTCTGGTAGTAAAATCTTGCTCAAACATGGAAGAGAGACTTAAGCATGTATTTGAACTGAAAATGCATGGTAAAACTTGTTTAAACAAACATTTGTGTGCCTTGTTGATATTCACTTTTTTTTCTGCTTGCTTTACTCTATTTCAGTAGTGAATGTTAACAGTTGTGCTTAAAAGCTACCTCAGTAATAAGTGTACAAGAGAGCCACCATCTTCAAGAAATGTTTGTTCTTTAATGGACGCCCCAGCCTACCCTGAAAAACCTTCCTTTATCTCTATTTGTCAAAGCTGTTGTTTCAAGTGACAGCGTTCCCAGAATAAGAACTCCCACAGCTTGCTAGGGAGTATGACTACAAGGAGGCAAACAGAACACAAATTTTAACTCAAGTAGTTTAAGAAGTTGTCTCTTTGTTGTAATGGTATTTATGATGTGCTCATCATTACTATAAAGCATTGTGAATATTTTCAAATTATGTTTGCTTTTGATAGTCTTTATGATGGTAACAAAAGCAGTAAAGAAAACTTTATCTGATTACGAGTTATTTGAGAATCTACCCTAAATGAAATATATTTTAAGAAAGGAAAGAGAAGACCTAATAACTAGGTCACCAAGGATATCTGCCACTTCCTAAAGATTTTACATAAAGTAAGAATCATATCTGGAGATATTCAAGAGACTAAATCCTGCTGAGAGTCAAAGAAAACTTTAACTTCATATGCAAACATTGCATGTGAAGAAATTTTGGAATACAAACTTTTTCAGTGCTGCAATGTGTATGTAAAGCTCAGACATATTTTCATGTTAAAACATTTTAAAATACCAGTTGTAGGCCCAGACTGTAGTGTTTTCCAAGAGGATATTTGTTCTATCAGTTTTTCTCGGATTTCTTAGTGGATAGATATATAATGAAATTAGAGATCTAGGAGTTCCTTATTTGATTTAGTTTCTGAATATCTGAGAGTTGCTATGGATGAAGATCAGTGACACTGACTTTGTGGTGGGTACAGGAATATCAGAAATAATGTACCAGACAAGTACTTTTTTATAGAGCAAGAAATGGAGGAAAGCATTTCCACTGGATGAATGCTCATAGTATTGTAAAATGTGCATGTCTTGTCTTCAGACTGATTTTATGTTTATATGAGGTTTACATCCTTAAATCTTTGGTAGTAAAATTTCCCGTGGGAAATATGAGGGCTACTCTGAAAGTAATGCTTTCTATTTTATTATGTTTGCCCACAGTGACAGAGACAGATGGTGGTGGTACAGCAGTAGAGGTTGAACCTTTCTCACCAACATTCCGTTTCACTTTGTTGCAGTGTGACAGATGGCAGCAGAGGGGCAGTCTGACAGAATAGTGTCTGACATGGAAGTGCATGTGAAGCAAAGGGGTGTCACTGAATCCCTCCATATGGAAAAAATGGCACCCACTGACATTCATCAACGCTTGCTGAACGTTTATGCAGATGAAACAGTGGATGTGAACACAGTGAGGCAGTGGGTAATTTGTTTCAGCAGTGGTGACAGAGAGTCATTTCCACACGGCATGCAGGCTCTTGTTCATTGTTGGTGAACATGCATAGGTGACTGTGCTGAAAAATAGTGCTTTGTAGATGAGAATTTTTGCTCTTTGCAGCTGTTGTATTTTCCATGGAAATAAGCAAGAGGCATTATTTTTGGAGTGGTATCCATATATAAATATAGAAAATGTCTAAATACAATTTTGTTTTACTTCAACTACTATCTAATGTTTTGTAAGTTGTAAGTTGAGTTTAGAAGAGCACTTAAATAGTGTTCAAAATGACTTCAGAATTAGGAAGCCATACATGGGTAAACTATAGAAGTCATATGGGGAAAATAGACTGTAAGAACAACTTTCATCTGAAAAAGAAACTAATTGTCAACAGTTTACGGGCGTTTGGCCCGGTTCCGTGACTAATGGGACAGGGGACCCACGGGCCCATGCCTCGGGAAAAGGGAAAAAGGGTAAGGAGATGGCCCTGAGAGCAAAGAACAGCGGCAACAATCTGAGGAGAAACAAACTAATTTGCTAAATAAGATATCGGAATGCAAAACAACACACTATAATACAATATAATTACAATTTAAGCTGATAAATCCAATACAGAGAGAAAGAATGTCCAAAGTCAAGGTAGGCCTTACTCTACTACCGACGATAAGACGGCTGGAGAGCGAGGTGCTGCCAGGACAAGAGATGGGCGGAAAAAGGGACAAGGTCTCGTGATCTGCAAGTTTTTATCTTTTCCCTCCGGCTGGAAAATGGTAACAGAGGTGAAAAGTACCGTGGGGACTGTAGAAGTCTTTCTCTTCTGAGAACTAGGTACATCCAGTACATGATGTTATGATGTGGAATACCAATAACCGAAAATCACAAAACCATGACATTCCACCCCTTATTCCATATCATTACATTATGTCAATATACATATACAAACAAACAATAATTAACATGCATTATACACACACACAGAAATGTATACCTATATATACATGGACTTACTGACTGCACTCCCCCAGCATCAAATTCCCTTGTGGTACACACTGAACATCCCCATTCTTCTGCATCACCCACCAAGTGGACCCAGGTCCCTGGGCAAAAACAGTGCCATGGAGAGGTTTGCCCTTTCCAGAAGCTGGAAAAACCCAAACCGCTTTTCCCAGCATGCTCTTTACATGTACTACAGGGACCTTATCTCCCTCTACATTATGTAGAGAGCTGGATTGAACAGGACCATCACGACTGATCGATCCTCTAGTGTTGACCAACCAGGTGACTTCGGCCAAATGCTTCTCCCAATGCTTAAATGTTCTGCCACCCGTTGCTTTCAACATGATTTTTAACAATCCATTGCATCATTCAATTTTACCAGAAGCTGGTGCATGATAGGGGATATGATAAATCCACTCAATACTATGATCTTTGGCCCAAGTATTTACAAGAGAATTTTTGAAATGAGTCCCATTATCTGACTCGATTCTTTCTGGAGTGCCATATCACCACAGGACTTGTTTCTCAAGGCCTAGTATGGTGTTTCGAGCTGTAGCATGGGGTACTGCATATGTTTCAAGCCACCCAGTGGTTGCCTCCACCATGGTGAGCACGTAACGCTTACCATTGCAGCTTCGTGGCAAGGTGATATAATCAACCTGCCACGCCTCACCATATTTATACTTTTGCCATCGCCTTTCCCCCCAAAGAGGTTTCATCCTCTTGGCTTGTTTAATTGTGGCGCATGTTTCACAATCATGAATAACCTGTGCAATAGTGTCCATAGTTAAGTCCACCCCTCGGTCTCTAGCCCACTTGTATGTTGCATCTCTTCCTTGATGGCCCGAGGTCTCATGGGCCCAGCGAGCTAGAAATAACTCACTCTTGTGTTGCCAGTCCAAGTCCATTTGAGCCACCTTAATTTTGGAGGCTCGGTCTGCCTGCTGGTTATTTTGTTGTTCTTCAGTAGCCGGACTCTTGGGCACATGAGCATCTACATGACACACCTTTACAACCATATTCTTCATTTGGGCAGCAATGTCTTTCCACAGTTCAGCAGCCCAAATAGGTTTACCTCTTTGTTGCCACTTATTTTGTTCCCACTGCTGTAACCACCCCCATAAGGCATTTGCCACCATCCATGAGTCAGTATAGAGATAAAGCACTGGCCACCTCTCCCGTTCAGCAACATCTAAGGCCAGCTGGACAGCCTTTACCTCTGCAAATTGGCTTGATTCCCCTTTTCCTTCCATGGCCTCTGCAACCTGTCGTGTAGGGCTCCACACCGCGGATTTCCATCTGCGATGCTTCCCTATAATACAGCAGGATCCACCTGTGAACAGGGCATATTTCTTTTCATTTTCTGGTAATTCACTGTATGGTGGGGCCTCTTTTTCACGTGATACTTTCTCTGCTGGTGATGTTCCAAACTTTTTACCTTCAGGCCAGTCCATGATCATCTCTAAGATTCCTGGATGACTGAGGTTCCCCATCTGGGCTCGCTGAGTAATCAGCGCAACCCACTTACTCCAAGTGGCATCAGTAGCATGATGGGTGGAGGGAACCTTTCCCTTAAACATCCAGTTGAGCACCGGCAGTCGAGGTGCTAAGAGGAGCTGCATTTCAGTTCCGATTACTTCGGAAGCAGCTCGAACCCCCTCATACGCGGCTAAGATCTCCTTCTCAGTTGGAGTGTAGCGCTCCTCAGACCCCTTGTAGGCTCGACTCCAGAATCCCAGGGGTCGACCTCGGGTCTCTCCTGAGGCTCTTTGCCACAAACTCCAGGTGGGACCTTTCTCTCCAGCAGCAGTGTAGGGGATGTTCTTAACATCCTGTCCTGTCTGTACTGGCCCCAGGGCCATGGCACGGGCTATCTCCTGTTTAATCTGCTCAAAAGCCTGCTGCTGTTCAGGACTCCACGTAAAGTGATTCTTCTTCTGCATCACCTGATAAAGGGGGCTCACAATGAGGCTATAGTTTGGAACGTGCATTCTCCAAAAGCCCACTACGCCCAGAAAAGATTGCGTCTCTTTCTTATTAGTGGGCGGAGACATGGCAGTGATTTTGTCGACCACATTCGTTGGGATGTGGCGACGTCCATCTTGCCACTTAATACCTAGGAACTGAATTTCCTGTGCAGGCCCTTTCACTTTGCTTCGCTTAATAGCAAAACCAGCTCGCAGGAGGATCTGGATTATTTGCTCTCCTTTGTCAAAAACTTCCTTTGCTGTATCACGCCACACAACAATGTCATCAATGTACTATAGGTGCTCAGGAGCACCGCCCTGTTCCAGTGCAGTTTGGATCAGCCCATGGCAAATGGTTGGGCTGTGTTTCCACCCCTGGGGCAAAAGGTTCCAGGTATACTGAACGCCCCTCCAGGTGAAAGCAAACTGTGGTCTGCATTCTGTACTTAGGCTAACTTGAATTATTTTCATGTTGTAAGTTGTATTAAAAATTTTAAGGTGCTTAATACCAACAAGAAATCTTTACTGCTAATCTTTATTTTGTAATTCAGTTACTATGTTAGAGACCTTTTCTTGGCATATTTAAAAACCTTACTACAGCATGGTAAATATCACTTTCCATTTATGTAGTGCATGATGCCCAAGAGTATATAATCATTGAAAAAATATTTGTGCCATTACCCATTGGTGAAATGTCCTTAAATAATAAATAGAGGCTTTTCTTAGGCCAGCATCTCTGCTGGACACTGAAATATAAATTATAGGGGAACAAACTGATTGTCATTGCAGGGTGTTTATAATAAAGTTCATGTTGTTTAATATACTTTCAACAGAATGCTTCTGGAGTTACTAAACACTTTGATGTTTAATATTACTTAAGTCACTAATTTCTGCCTGTACTCTTAAACTCTGTTAATGATTTTTTAAATAAATTATTAGCCTTTAAGATCTATATTTTAAGACATTATTCAATTAATCACAAGAAATATTCAGTTGCTAACAGTACATTCACCTCAGTAACTGACAAGCCACTATTAACTAGTCTTGTTAAAAAAATAAAAAAGTCTCTCACCGGATTTTTTTTTTTTTTTTTTTTTTTTTTAGCAAATGGGCAACTGAGGAAAAAGCATAACTTAAACATGGAAGGTGCAGAGTTAAAACAGATACTTTCCGTAAAAATAAACAAAAAGCTCTTTATAGGAAGATCTTACTTCCTTCTCAATTTATTGCTTCTTGAAAAACTGTAAATCAGCAGATATTACAAAAATTTCTCGTGCCTTAAGATTCGTGGCAAATGCCTCAAATTCTTAGCAAAGTTGCCTGGTTTTCGTAACTTCAGGGATGAGTCATGGCTTTTCCTCTTGAGGAAGGAGAATAAAGCTCTGAATATATAGCCTGATGAAATAAATATTTCTATTTCCAGTTTTGTTCTAGCCAAATTCCTTTGGCAGATTAAAAAAAAAAAAGGTATATTAAGAAAGGCACATGGATTTGTTAGACAGATTGTATACAAGAGAAATGTATTTGATAATCACCTTGGGGAACTCTTCTGTTTACCGTGTTCTTTCTTTTGGTTGAATCATAAAACATTCTACTTGGATCTGTAACAGAATACAATTCATCTGAAAGTATAACAAGCTCCCCATGCCCTCAGCAGGGATGTGGACTAATCCACAAGATTAGACATTTTGGCAGCTTTTTATGCTTAGGTTTAACTTTGAATCATAAAGCATGGTGTGAATTTCAAGTTTATGGTCAATTTAAGCTTTTCTATCAACAAATGACTGAAGAGGGTCATAGGTTTCCAGATACCAAACCAGAGACGTTTTCACAAAGTGAAAATGAAATTCCACCTGAGACATGGAGTACAAAATCTTTGCATTAGGCCATTGCTGTGCTCTCATGAGCATCTTTTATTACCCTGGAGCTTACTTAAAAACTGATTTTGATACTAAACAGAACAGAGCTGCAGAAAATAATTTATGGAGGGTTTTGAGTTTGTCTATCTCTTCCTCCTACATTTTGTCCTAATTAGAAATTATTTTGCTATCATAAAACCCCCCAAAGAAATCTTACATAACATTCTCATAACCCACTTAGTATCTCCAACCAAGAATTTCATTGCATTGATTTGTTCATTTATTGTGATTAAGCTCTCTAGAAAGAACTATGTCCTTGAAACATGAGTATCTCAAATCAGAACTGTTTTGATATGTCTTCTGATGTATGCCACTCTGAATCATACATAGTACACCAGAATGGATGCCTCAGAAGTAGCACTTTGCATTCAGGGTGTGAGATTACAAATTCTCCTAAGCTGAGCCCTGCACAAATTGATGATCTGCATTGACTGGTGCTTGAAAAGGGGAAAACTTCCAATATTTAACTGTGAACTGTATATTCATAATTAAGGAACTGGAAAATGTTCTTTAACTTGGAGGATCAGTGGACAGGGTTTGTTCCCTCCTTCGCTGTGCCCCTCACTTGAAATAGCACCTGTCAGCATTGCCAGAATTGTTTTGGAGGAGTTAGTGACCATTCTTAACTTGCCTCTGGCTTGCTTCTCTTGACAAGTTTAACAGAATATTGCATTTGATGTTCATTTTTACTTAATAAACCTGGAATAAAGGCTGTTAATGTAAAATAACTGAAATAATTCTGTCCATTACTTAAAGCATTGCGAATATAGTTGGGCGTTCTTTAGGGCCAACTTCATCATACTAATTTGACTATGATTTTTAGTTTACATGTGTCTAGCTCATACAACGTATTGTATGAAGATTGGGACAAATGATTTGCCTGTTTCAAATTTATGTAGATCAGTGGAAATCCTTTTTATAGCCATGTACTAACTACTTATTTTTTATTATTTTTTATTCAGGAGTTGTCTTGCTAACTAGCAAAACAAGAGTAGGTTGTGTTCTGTTTAAAAACAAACAAAATCAAAATGAAACATGAACATTCTAATAGTGATTTGAGATTTACATTTTATCTCTATGTGTAATTACATAATAGTCAGTCATTTCTCTGTAAGCTGTGAAGCGGGTTTAATTGTGAATTTTAAGAATAGAAAAACAGAAAATAGATTGAATGAATGCAAATTTGGCTGAATGAAATGTATTTGCATATCAATCATTTTCTCAAAGAAGATTTTTTCCAGTAATATGGAAATATTTTTTTCCAGTAATATAAACTGTTGTTTTTGCCACTGTTTTTCTTGTAAAATCCTTTCTAGAAATATTCAGTAATTTTGCTGAAACAGAAGTTCTACAATTATTATTGTGTTAGAAATTGTGCCATTTAAAAAATATATATTTATTTTTAATGATTTCTCCAATTCTAGCTGACAAATTTATAAAGTGGCAAAAGCATTATCTATAGGAATGTTGTCTTGTGTCCAGAATGTGTGCTCAGTCACTAGGTAAATGACCAGAAGTATTCTTAGTTGTTTTGCATATGAATTACTTCTCTTCCGCTATCAAGCTTCTAATGGTAATTTGGGCATAGAAATGTATAAATGTTTTAAAGTTGTTCATAGAAATAAATAATGAAATCTGGTTTCTATTTAAAAAATGAAAAGGTAAAAGCTGGTAATTATTTCAGAAGACATTGTTTCTTTTTGTACCCTTCTGGTTGTTGGCTTTTATTATTGTTTGTTAACTGGAGCTACAGGCATCAAACTATTACTGTAATAACATCCACAAATCTGATTTGATTTTTAATGTTATTGTAAAGGATTTTATCAGAACCAGGCATGAAAAGCTTAATAATTCTTCTGTTAACAAGGGATTTGAAAGTTTGTTTAGAATTTGGCAAATGTCACCAGCTATAAAAATACACTGACTTGATGTACTAAAAAAATAAAACAAAAGAACCATACACCTAAAAAAAAAAAAAAAAAAAAAAGTGTCATGCCTTTGACTTGTACATTTGCTACAGCTTTTTAATTAGCCTCAGCATATTCTGTATAATCAAGTGGAAAATACACTACTTATGTGTTTTATTTTTTTTCCTGGAATAATCCTAATAACACATTTGCAAAACATAATTGTATCCCACAAGATGTAAGACTTCTGTGGCTTCCCACATAACGTGACTTTGTTGACTTTAACAGTATTTTTCTTGAGTGATGAGTAATGGTTGTTAGTGAAGTTAATAATTGTTAGTGATGGCTGATGTTTTAGCTTTCTACAGTATTTTCTCAGAGTAGGTTTGCTTCAAGCCTTTATGTGAAATCCAGATTTTGTGGGTCTATACAGGTTCCAAGTACATAGTCAAGGTCAGGCATCTTAAGTTCTGAACTCTTTTAAATAAATTAGTTCTCACATTTCTTGAAACCTTTATGCTTGTTTTTCAGCTGCATTAATTGTTGTGTACTTGCTCAAAACACCTATAATTTCAGTCATAGAACAGAGCAATAACACATGTGGAAGAAATCTTTTAGTTGCAGTCTTAAGAGTTACTGCAACACCTTGTTGTAGTCTTACTGTCAAGCAGGGCAAGTCTGTAATTTGCCATTCTGCAGCTTTTGAAAGAGGCATTTATTCACCGCTGTCCTAGTCTGCTAAAGTTACGATGCTTCATCTCTTACCCCTAAATTTAATTTTGGAAAAGTTTTCTCACAGATTAATTATTTGCTCAAGAAAAATAATATACATAATTAATGTATATTCATTTGGTACTTCAGATGAAAACAAAAGCTTTCTTGGTGCATAGAAGAGGTTTCAGAAGGTACTGTTTCATCAAGTCAGTCGTTGCTGCTATCTACGTGGTCGACAAGTTTGGCATGGAAATGAAAGGTTAAATGATAACATTTTTACACACTTATTTTTTCTGCTGATTTCTTCGTATGATATACTGTAAACGCAGTGTGAATGGAGCAATGATATCAGACTGCCTTGGAAATCTTTGTGGAAATGGTATTTAAATTTGCTACTACTGTAGATAAAATTGTTTCTGTTCAAGAAAGTATGCTGTTAGTGACAGTCCAGAAGTTTTCTGCTCGCTGCCACTGATAGAAATATTCTGTAAGATGCAGATGATAAACACTTAAAAATACGTTACTTCCTGAAGTTAGCAGTCCTGGATGAATTATACTCAATATGTATCTGTTCCAGCTCCTGTATGACAACTAAGTTTTACCTTTGGCAGCAGTGATTAGTTTTTCTGGTTTCAAACTATAGCCGCAAAATTCTCGCTAAGAAACGAAATAAACAGATCTGCACCTCAGCCATTGAAACCTACATCCTGTAGTATGCATGAGAGAAGCACACTACGTCTTTGCTCATTGAATGGAAAACTTTTTATGACCTAAGGTAAAACAGACTGTTGGCTTATTCTTGTTTGCTTTTGTACAGTGGAGTGTTTCACATTATTGCCTTTATTTTTCAAGTAACTTCTCAATAGCTTTGTCTGTCTCCGTTTTTTCCCAGGAAAGCAGATTGTAGCAACAAAGCCACTTTATTTGCTGTAAAATAGAGAATGCTTTTAGAATGTAAAAATGAGGGAACTCCTAGTTTTATGCAGATTTGAAGGCCAATTTAGTATTTTTGTGCCAAATAAAGGGCAAATTTCTCTTGGGATATGAAGCTTATTACATGAACAATTTTATTGAATTTTTGTTTTATTCCTGTCAATTTTCCTCTCATTTAGTGTTTTACCATCTCTTCCATATATAAATTTATATATATATTCAACTTTTCTCTCAGAAGAAGCCTAAGATGATGGAACAGCTGATGTCTTATGCTTGTAATGCTACAATTTGTATTATTTCGCTGTGTCACTATAATGATGTCAGTTTTTCTTTTATTATTTCACATGAAAAACAGATATGGAAGAGGATTTTTCACTGTCCCAAAACATGTTAAGAGATTAGAAAATCATCAGTTTGGTGAAATTGATTTTTTCTAAAACTTTCAGAATTAGAAGGAATCAAGCTTGTCTATCATGCTACAATTTAAAACCCTAACCTGCTTGCTAACTTTGAATTCTAGTTGTTATGAGACCTTTTTAACGTGTGGCTACACATAGAGGTATGAATCCATGAAATTAGTTTCATGGATTCATGAAACTAGAGTTCATCAAACTGACATAAGACAGGCAATCTTTCTTCATCCCTTTTGACCTGAACTTTATAAACCAGAAATTAGTAGAGGAAGGTTGTCAGTCTCTTTACAAATTGCAGACTTTTTCAGACAGTGAGAAATTATCTTCAATTTGAGGAAAGGATTATAGTGATAGATGAAGTTCTGAGATATTAGCAGTAGTGATGGGTGGGCAGTCACCAGAGAATCAGTAGAGCCCATCTATATGCCTAAAACCACATGTCACTGCAGTCCAAGTAGTGTTTGCTTTTTTAATTTTTTACTCTTATACAAAATATATTTAGAATTTGTCTTCTGATGAGGATTAGATCTGAAATTGTAGCTGCCCAGTAAAACTTTCAAGGCTCATATTGGTTCAAGATAAAGATTTCTGCCAATGCATTACTTGAATCAATTTTATATTAAATAGTAAACATCTGACTCATTTCTTTTGCCTACAGAGTATTAAATGATTACAAAGAAAAACAATAGCATTCAGTATTTGTTACAATTTATTGTACCAGTCTGCTGTATGACAGGTACTAACTTAAGCAAAATTATATATATCTCCAAACAGTTTCCTAAAAGCTACTTTCACTTGAAAGCAGTAGTAACAAAGCTTTCTGATCTTGCTACAAATGTTGCTTCAGTAGAACATAGACCATGATTTCAAGACTGTGAATTTTTTTTCTGCAAACTTTTACAGGTTTTCTGAGTTATGTTGCATAAAATCAGCTCCCATCAAGAAGAGATGGCTGCAGTAATAATTGTGATCCTTATTTCCAGGAGTCTTGCAGTGAATGGAATCCTTCTACAACCTCTTAAGTATTACTTCTCCATTGGAGTAACTGTAGATGCTAATGTTTTCATTTGAGATAGCAGTGCGCCTTGCATAATTTTATATGTTAGTACTATTGCATGAATAGCAGTAAAAGAAAAGGCTAGGCCTAAAACTTACAAGTTTTAAGTTTTTCTTGCTTTTTTTCTTTTGGAGGGGGGTTCGTATAGGAGAAAAAAATTGCTTACCATCGCTATACTGGTATACCAGTTCAAGATATGAACATAATTTAATGTGAGCTGGAGGTACCATTTGGTGTAGGCAAAAAACTTTAATGTTGAAGTATTCCTACTGTGTTGGAAAGTGTGAGATGGATTTTCAATTTCTTTATATGCAATTGCAGCAGTTCCTTCTTTTTCTCCTCTGTGAAGTGTAGAGGCTTCTGGGTAACTGGAATCTGACATCTGGAAGGGGACAGACATCAGGATTTGTGAAAACTAATGTAGTTCATTTTTAAACCAGAAATATATTTTATTTTTTTTCATTGTAAACTGGTGAAACTTGTTCCATTTCTGCTCCTGTGATTTACAGGACAGCTAACTTCATTTTTAATCAGAAAAACAACAGTAATGCATGTAGTTTGAGGAAGTTTATCCTAGTTCTATTATTGCTCATGGATAAATGATCATATGGTCCTACATTGAGATTACACTCTATTTCAATGAGTCATTTTCTTGTATGAAGAAAAGAGGAGGTGAGCAAACTTCAGTTTTGTGGGAAGACTAGAATAGGACATTTGGTACCTCTTATTTCTTGTTTTCTTGCAATAAGTCTCTTGAGCTTTTTGAACTAGCAGGCCTGAAAACGTAAAAGATTATTACTGACTGGCTCCTGTATGGTTAATTTCCGTTTCTTTTATTGCCTTTTGCATGCATTCTTTTCCACTGTTTCTTTCCTGCCTTGTCTTCGTCTTCCGTACCAGTCATAGTACACGTTGAGATGAATAGTGATTCACATATTCATATACTACTTATTTCTTTCTAGGGCCACTCAGTTATATATGATTTTGATGTCTTGGTGCCATTGTTTGTTTTAGCTTTTGAAAATGAATTCTACAACACTCTGTAAGAAAACAAGTATATCATTTATTGTCTTTTTGGTATGGGTTTTCTTTTTATTTTTCCCTTACTGTTTTGTTTCCTTCAAATGTAAACTGTAGCTGAATAAGATGATGATACTCTTTTACTATTCTAGCCATTCACATATTTGTTGGCCAAATTTGCACTGTACCAATGAATGACATTCTTATGATAATAATCCTTGTGATTCTTTGTGGTTATTATTTCCTTCCCAAAATTACACAAAAATGAATACATTTCACCTGAACTGAGAGAAAGAAAAGAAATGTTTTCTTATACTGCTAATGTTATCAACAAATTAGCACTAATCTGATATTGTGAAACCCCACAAATATTAGTCACATATGATTTCTCTAAACTGTCTTAGTTTTATCCCTCTCAAAGTTTCATGAAATTTATAATAAATAACTGCAGTCTTTAAAGTCTGTACATAATATATGTGATGCTTTTTGTTGCTCAGATTGAAGGGTTATGAAGAATTATCTTTTCACGAGGAAAGTTAATCATGGTAATACCGATAAAAAGTACACATGTACAATTCAATATTTTTACAAATAATTTATGTGACATGCTGTATTTACCCTACTGTGACGTAGTGAAGTTTGTTTTAATTACTTGATATTGCATCTTGGGGGATAATTTTGCTTATTTCTCCAAGTCTCAGCCTAACAAAAACTTCTTAGCTTTATATCCTGGTATAATATTTGTTGGGATATAGGATTACTGCTGAAAATGTAGGAAGAACTAAAAAAATAAGTAAAAAGACATAGAAATAATCACTTGTGCCACACTCTCTCTAGTACATGTGTACATAAACATTACAATGTGATTATTAATTACATGACATAGGGTTATTTCCATGGGATCTTTGCCTCATTTAGCATGCAGATTGAACTGCACACAGTTAATGATGCAGCTGTTCAATATTTATTTTTATTTTCACTTCTTAATGTGTGAATACCTCTCTCATTCATTTGCTTCAATCTCAAATATCATGGTGAACTGGCATGGGAAACTCCAGTTCCCTGTCTCATCCACTGCTTATGCTCTTCTTTCCACTGAGGCAGAAATGAGCTGTACTGCTCTGAAGTAAATGCAGATTTATTTCATGTTTACAAATAATAAATCAAAGGTGTTTATTTGTGTTAACACAAATTTGGCCTAGAATGAAAGCAGATGAAAAGATCCCTTATCATTACTTTAATATCCATATTCTATTAGTCACTGTGTGCCCCTGAATATGGATTGTGTGTGTGTGGTTGACCATTGTTGTTTTTGTTTTTTGGTTTTTTTTTTCAAACTGCTGAGTTCCCTGAAACTAGTCCTGCAAGACAGTACTAAGCATCGGAATAATCATTATGCTATCTTTGTCTGTAAGTCACTGATTATTCCCCCTAAAATCAACAAATATTTTCTACTAGTACATATATGCTTGGAAGAGTAACGGTAGGATGAATTGATGAAACTCAACTTGTACCTGACTTTGTGGATTGCAATAGTGGTATTTGTATTTAAATAAAGTTAAGGAATCCAGGAGATTCTTGTTGGTATAGTCTGCTACGTTACCTACTCGTTGCCACATACGATGCTGATACAAAACCAGCACACTTCTGATTGAAAAATGTATGTGGGGGAAAGACATTATCTGTTCATGGAAATGTTCAATTTCATAAAGCTTGATCACAATTCTAACAGGAATGATTGACTGGCATGAAATGATGAAAACTCTCTACATTTTAAAAGGCAATTTTTATTTTGACAATTTGTTTTAACTATAATTGAAGAATAAGAAAATTGAGCATTTTGCTCAAATTGGAGTATGTGTCTTCACTGAGTTTTCCACAGAAATTTTATTTTCAGACCAAATAAAGAACAACTTGGCAATGGAATTTGCATTTGATATTTCTTGTCTGTTCTAGGAACATCTCTGCAGAGACAACTTATGTTCTTATTGTATTTACCAGTAGATCAAATGTAGATTGACTGGGGAGGGAAAAAATAATTTAGATATGAGGTGTCTGATGTGAGACTACAAACAGTGAACTGGTTTACTAATCTGCGATGTAAGTCATAGGTGCTCCACTGCAAAACAGCATGAAATACCATGTTCAAATAAGGGAAGAAAAAAATCACAAGCATATCAAAATTAAACTATTTTGGAATTCCGTATTTAAGGTAATCTATTTCTCTTTCTCCATGAATAATTCTCGATTTTTCCACAAGATGAAATTCCAGAATTTATTCTATGTCCTTTAGCATAATGTTTGGAGTATTTTTGAAAAAGTGTTTACCTGACGCAAAGTCAGTTCTACTGATGTATTATTCAGGTTTCTAGTGATCATTTACAAATGAGAAACATGGATGTCTTGCTTGGATTAATTTTTTCGATTTGTATATGACTGTCTTGTGCCAAAAGTAAGAATTTTTTTTTTTTCACTCGAAGATATGTTATATTTTTGGGCCTGAAGAATCTAAATTAAGTCCCTATTTTTGTTATTAACTTCATATGTCCAGGTTGTGATTCATCTCATGAGTGTATTTTTGATAAACTTCATAGCTGTTCTTCTTGGATTGAGGTTATATCTGCACTGTTTACATGACAACTTGTTTATATTCCAAGTGATTTCCATACTGGAAAGAATAATATCTAGCAAATATAATTGTTTGCTTATTTGATAGGCATGTACACATTTTCTTCAGTTTTTGAGTTGGTACAGCTACCTGGTGACAGCTGGGATAACAACAATTGCCCACAAAGTTTACATTTTCAGTAAGAGTTTTATATTAGATGTGACACTCTTATTTAGGATAATTTCCCATGTGTAGCTATTGATTCTGCTAACAGTGAAATTTCAAATCTTATGAATTACTTTTGACATTTTTACACTGGCATAAAATTGTGTTGCATTTCTTAAATGTTAAACATCAATTAGTTCCATGTACTCAATCCCCCTGAAGTAATTATACTTGTGTAAAAGAAACTTGCAGAACAGCCAAGGGCTGTGCGTACTGTACTGTACAAGCCGGAGAATAATTGTCTTGCACAGTACTGTCAGGAAATGTTAAGTGATTCCAAGTTGAATTCGCTTGCTTGCTGATGTCATTTTTTAAGCTTTTCTACAGAGGATAAGGAAGAGCACAAGGCTGATGTACATGGAGATGAAAGAATTATGGCAGTACCTCTCTTGAAAGTAAATAAGCAAATAAATAATATTGTGCTTGACATATATTATTCGAGGAAATTCCAGCTTACTTTTTCTTAGGCTACTGATAATTTTTGCTGGGAGAGATTTAAGGCAGTGGCTATGGACAAAGTCATACATTAACGAACAGAGTTTCATGTAGAGTACTGGATATGGACAATACCAAAAATAAGTTATCTATTTGTGGCAAGGTGAGAGAGGAGTTCTTGGTTTTTGACTGATTTTTTTTCTGATTTTTATCAATGAATTGCAGATATATTGCTATAGAATATACTGTTGTTTTTGCCTATAACTGCATGCATAAGACTGCATGCAGCTGGATGAGTAAGAGCATAAGCTGAGATTTTGATTGCCACCTTGTGATTTATGTAACATCACAGTGATATTAGTGATATATTAGAGAACTGAGCCTGTTGCTTGGTACATTCTTTTTAATAATAATACAAAAAAATCACTATCACTATTCAGCAGAGTTGTCATGTTTCAGCTTTATGTGATATGACTTTTCTCATAAGTTAAGAGAACAAATAAATAATTTGGTATTAAAATGGATGCTCAGTTAAATTTAGTGCCATGTGTGAAGCCATTATATTATGCTTCCAATTATTTTAATTGTGATATGCAGATGCTCTGGACTTTGTTGTTAATATTCACTAAAGGTTTGTAGTTGCAGTATTTCTTGGTTCTTGCAAGGTTATTCACTTTACCCAATTTTTCATCTTTGGTAAACATAACCAAATATCTTACTTCATAGCAGGAGAAACCTTGTATGGCAGTATTAAGAAATAATGCCTGGGAAAACCCAATCCCCTTCAGAGGAACCCTTGTCTCCTGATGTTTGCAATGGGATTGAGATAGCACTCTAACATGACAAAAGATGGCTACCATCTTTACTATATAGCCAACAGAACTGCAGGAAATAATGGGTAAACCAGTAGAATATGGGATAAATAGTGAATTTAAAATATTGAATCCTGTGGGCTTTCTTTGGTTCCACATAAAAATGCTGACAGCTCATGAGCAGTGCATCTCAGTCCTAATTTTCATCAGTTGATGAGGACTGAATCTCACTAGCAGATGCGCATGTGTGTGTATGCATGTTTATTTGCTAATGATTCTCCTGTTCTCTGCAACATCTCAGGTGTTAGAATATCCCAGGTTGGAAGGGACTTGTAAGGATCATTGCGTCCAACTCCTGGCTCCATCCAGAACAACCCAAAAAAATCAGACTATATGTATGATAATTCCCTGAACTCCAGTAGCTTGATGCCATGACCTCTGCCCTGAAAAGGCTGTTCCAGTGCCTGACCACCCTTCAGCTCTCTAGAATCTTCAGGCAGATGCTGGCTCAAACCTGGGGTCTTTCCAGCTCCTGTTCTCCTGGCTAGTTCAGTTAAGGATTGAGAGTGAATGGCACATACCTGTGCACATACAGAACAGAAAAATTATTTGTAACATAAAATAGGAAGAAATCTTAACAACTGGTATAAACTGTGTTGACCAAGTGCAGGGTTTGACGAGGTAAGGGCACTGACCAGCAGCTTCTTTAAATGTAGCCTTCCTTTTTTATCTTCCCTCTCTCAGTTTTCCCACAGTTGTTCCTTGTCATCCATCTTCATTTCTCCTTTCCCAGCCAATGGCTATTCTTCTAAAATCCCACAATAAGTTGTGTGTGTTCCCATAATCACCTCAACACTTTTCCATACTGTTTAACACTATTCTACAGATTCCCCAAAACACCATAATAATTTGCTCTTTCCCACAAAAGCACAGTAATATAATTTTGCTCCCACCCTTCCAAGTCAATAACAAATCTCTGGCTTCTTCAATTTTTATCTCCTTTTTGGGAGTAGATTTCTTTATCTATCTATGACTTATTAGTTGTCCTACCACTTGCCTTTGGTTTCTGAGTTGATAAATGAGATGATATCCTTATGCTCCAGATACATACGTATGTATCTTTTCATTTCCCTTATACTTATAGTTAGCATATGAGGATAGCAGTAGTCAGAAGAATCACAGAATCATAGTGGTTGAAAAGTATGTCTGGAACTCATCTTGTCCAACCCTCTGCTAAAGCAGGTTCCCAAGAGCAGGTTACACAGGAATGCACCCAGGTGGGTTTTGAATATCTTCAGAGAGGCAAAGTCTACAGCCTCTGTGGGCAGCCTTTTCCAATGCTCTGTCACCCTCAAAGTAAATAACTTTTTCCTCATGTTTATACGGAACTTTCTGTATTCCAGTTTGTGCCTGTTGCCCCTTGTTCAGTCACAGGGCGCCACTGAAAAGAGCATGGCCTCATCCTCTTGACTTCCACCCATTCGATATTTACAAGCACTGATAAGATCCCCTCTCAGTCTTCTCTTCTCCTGGCTGAACAGCTGTCCCAAGTCTCTCAACCTTGAGGAGGATTCCCTCCCTCGACAAGGTGGCCACACTCTTTTCAATGCGTCATTGGTCTTCCTGGGCGCAAGGGCACACTGTTGGCTCATGGCCAAACTGTTTCCCACCAGAACACCCAGCTCCTCTGCAGAGTTCCTTTCCAGCAGGTCAGCCCCTGACATGTACTGTGTGTGTGAAAATCCTGAGAGAGGTAATAAAGGAAAGTACAGTGAGAGTAGCAAAAGAAATAATAAAGAAGAAATCCGGGTTATTTGAATTGAGTTGCAGCTTATGAGATACCCTTAATGATTGATTTCTCTTCCCAATATTATATGTACATGATAAAGCTTGCTTGAATTTTGTGGGTCATATTCTGAATTTCCATGTATACACAGGCTCAGAAAGATAAAAAAAATAACTTGTTACACTATAATTTATGCAACTGATGAAAATGATGCTGTAATTTTTTTTTTTATCTACTCTCATACTTAATGCTATAGTAAATGCCTGTTCTTGTTTTTCTATCTTACTGTTTCTAGGGATCCATCTAATAATCCAGAAGAAAGTTATATATATTTCCTTCAGCTGCTAATGTGTCATTAGTGTTTTTAAAATATTGAGTTTCCAGTACTGCATGCTTTTTCATTTTCGATACTTTGATTGGGATGACTGGATACTCCTTCTTTTCTTTCAACATCCCACAAACATTTTCATAAGTTTCAAAGAGTGCATAAACTTCATGTGATAGTATAAATACAGAAGCCCCTCAACTAGGTCACTGTTCCTGACACTTTAGCTTTTTCACAACAGAAACATCCATTTATTGAATAGGAAGAGTATAGAACATTATAATATTGAATATATATATAATATATATAATATTAAAAAAATAAGGAAAACAATGCATATGGATTTTTTGAAGCAATATCATTCTTTTCCTCCAGAGCACAGAACCAGTATCTGTTGAAAGTTGGAATAAAAGTTTCCCTAGGGACAAGTTATCTCATAATGGCCAATTGCGTTGTCTTCACCTGATATTACTGCATACTTGGTGAGCCCAGGGCAACTGATGTACCTAGACTGTTGCCTAAGGCAGGCATAAGACTCTTTAGCATTATTGCTATGTCACAAAAGACAGCTGGTGATCAGGCTGTATTGCAATTATGGAAATGACCAGTGCAATAAGTAAGTATAAAATCAGCCAATGCTTTTTTTTTCTTAAAGGAGGAATTATGTGAACTATTTTAGGGAAAATAAATAATTAAGATCTAGATCAGCTGCTGAAGTTAAAGCACTGCCTTGAGGGGTCAGTAAACTGATTTTTCTTTTTTTCTTCTTTTTGTCTCTGAAGTAGGCAGGGGAGAATACAGGTACAGGGTCTACCTTTGTTATGGAGAGCATTTAGTTTTTTTTAGTCCTACCAATTTGTCCTATCAAATTTCTTTATTGAATTCAACATATATTTCTTCCCCTTGTTTGGTAATGTTAATTAAGCTTCCAGATTTTGTTGTATAGAGTTAATCCTCCACAAATTGGATTTTGTTGATCATTACTCCCAGTATGATCTTTCTTGCCTAGTGGGGGATAGTGTGCATGCATATATGTATGTTGCAAAGGGCGCTTCCATCACTGAATAGATTTTCATCCAAAATTTTACCTCAAAATATGACTTTTCTCTATGGTTTTAGCATAGGTATTCTTAAAGATAAAAGATCTCTTAATTCAGTGCTATTTTTGACTAGATAACCAAGTGACAACAAAGGGCACCTGGAAAAATGGGTGAGTTGTGTTGAAAGAACTGAAAACAGAAATGAAAATGTGATGTAAAACAATGATTTATGTCTTAATGAAACTTTATAAAAAATTGTAGTGTGAATACTAATAAAACTAAGAGATTATCTGGAGCTTTATTATGAAATTAAGGGATATTCAGTTACATTTTACAATATATAAAATGGCAAAAAATGAGAAAAAATGTGGAAAATCAACTTCACTTAAGGCTCATCTATTAACAATGTAATAAGGGGTCTTCTTAATATTAGCATTATAAATTTATTGTTCTACATAATTGTAATTTGATTGATTCTTTCTTTGAGATAAAAGATTGCCATGTATGTAGCACATTGACAGTTTATACAGGACTTATGTAAGGACTTATAACTCTCTTGGTTTGTTAAACCTCTGGAAGGAAAGATCTGTGGAGGAGGGAGTTATTCTACCATTTTTATCAGATATTACTGCAAAACATTAATGTCTAATGTTCTGTGGAACATTTTTTCTGTCACATATTTCTGTTCCCATTCAAAAAGAAGTTGCAGATGTTGTAGAATATGGATATTTTAATCCTAATCTTTGTGTTCAGATCAGACTTTGCCTTCAGAAAAGTTTGTTGTATTGCTGTTGCACAAATTGTGTTATTATAATAAGAACGATATGTCATCGTATATTGTGTAGACACTAACAAAGACACTGTTTTTGTCTATGGAGACTTTACCACTCAATATATGAAGTGCCCTATCAGTGCATTTTGCAGAGAACTGGAAACCACCAACTAGATTATCAGGTTCAGTGTCCAGTAAAAAACTACCTATCATTCTACAAGTATATTAGAAAAAAATGAAAAATCCATGCATGCTCTTTTTTTTGTACCACCAAAAAAACCTTCTTTTCTATTTCAGTATTCTAACTTTTTTCACTAATGCTTCAATATATTGAGCAGTTCTTAGCACTGTTCATATTTTCCCTTGTTATAAAGGTCACTGAATTGTATTGGAAACAGTATTAGTGACTTTGTCAGGGACAAAGCGTGTGGTGAAACACTATTACTGTCTGAAGGAGCTATTGTTTTTCTGGCCCACTTGGAAGAGAAATTCCATTTTTGCTTTTTTTTTTTTAAATATAAAATGTCTTAGATCTAAATCTGTTTAAACTAGCACTCTTGAACTTGATGTGAATGATTAGGCTGAGCATGATATGTGTGTGAATGAAGTTGTTTAATCTTAGAAATAAATGGAAAAAAATAATGGAGTTAGAGATTCAGCTATGTCCTTTCTATTTATTTATTTATTTTACTTCTGTGAATCCATAAAAATAGGTGGAAAATCCAACCCTCCTTGAAAGAAAAATGTGAGATGGTACTTCAAATCTTTAAGGGCCTTCTTAACAACTTGCTATATCACATAGTAACCTTCAAGAAAAATAGATCATCATGAAATAATTTGTATTTATTCTTATTTCTATACACAAAAAATTATATGTGTTATTAATATGATTTATAATATAAGCATTTATTTTATGTAAAATATATTTTACATAAATAATATTTATATAAAAGAAAAAGTTGTCTTACTGCTGCTTTTTCTGCTTCTAATAACCTGAAATTCCTCATTAGTAATGCATAGAGACTTTCAGATCATTCAGATGTCACAAAAATTTTTAAGATAATTTTCACTTACTGCTCATTTGGCAAACTCAAAAGAAACAGGGCAATTTATTAGAAGTACTTTTAACCAGAATATGAAAAAGGAAATTAGGGAACCATTCTAAAAATGCCAGTTTATGTGCATTCCTAGAGGTGTAGGTGTTCTGTGAAACTTATAAACTGAAGTCTAATTGATTCTCTTTTTTCTATTAAAATCTTTCATAATGCTCTGTAAATTAACTCTTACATGTTCTTTTCCGGCTGATTACTCCCACTTGTAGTCATAAAAAGCTTTTATGATGGGATAAAGCAAGGTTCTAAAGCACTAAGGAGACATATATACCCTGTTATGAAAGAAATACAATAGAAAAAGGCCTACATGGGAATTCTCCAATTATGTTTTGTAACTTACAATAGTGCTACTAATAACACAGTTAATTTTATTTGCTCTGAACCTTCTGTGGCCTATTAAATGTGCCATACAATGCAAGAAATTGGAATAGCAAAAATTTTGACCTGTTAGTTTTAATTAATCTGATGGAATAAAGGTACACTTGTTTAACATCCTAATCCTGCAATCTGTCCTGTATATAAAGAAGGGCAACAAGGCTTGTGAAGGGCTTGGAGAATATGCCCTACAAAGAGAGACTAAAGGAACTGGGGCTGCTTAGTCTGGGGAAGAGGAGGCTGAGGGGAGACCTTGTTGCTCTCTTCAAATACCGGGAAGGTGATCACAGCAAGAGCGGAGTCGATCTCTTCTCACTGGTGACAGGACAAGGGGAAGTGGCTTCAAGTTGAACCAGGGGAGGTTTAGGTTGGATATCAGGAAAAACTTCTTTACAGAAAGGGTTGTTAAGCAGACTCCCCAGGGAGGTGGTTGAGCCACCATCCCTGAATGTGTTTAAAACCGTTTGGATGTGGTGTTCAGGGATATGATTTAGTGGTGTGTTGTTAGAGTTAGAGTAGTATGGTTGTTTGCGGTTGGACTTGATGATCTTGAAGGTCTTTTCCAATCTGAGGAATTCTATGATTCTATATTTATTTGCTATGATTGTCTTTCAGTAATGAAAGATGCATGTAGACATTCAAACATAAGAATGATCATTTTTATGACATGTTCTTAAATTTACTCTATAATTTGTCCAAAGATCTTTAGAGTTAGTGGAAAACCTTTATCCAAAGATCTCTAGTTTAAATCCTTGCATTCCCCTGATATTTCATACCAGTCATTTCTAAGAGTAGGTAGGTGCACCTGCCTACTAAGAGGTTTTAGCTGGTTATGGTGCATCATTTCTTCACTTGCTAAATCTTGTAGTGAATGTGTCTTGATTGCTGTGAGCTTTTAAGGATATTTCAATAGAAATGGGCAAAATCTTGGAAATAAGCAGGAACATTGTGTTTTTGAAGAGGAAAGCAGGGATCCTTCACAACGTATCATGTCTAATAAAAAAAGTTACTTGCAGGTGCAGAAGTTTCTTGAAAAGATTACACTGAATTTATTCTGTTCAATGTGTTTCAGTGTTGTTCGTATATCTGCAGCAAAATAGAAATCCAGTTTAAGTGTTATTTTCAGTGGTAAAAAACTGAAGTTTTTCCACTATTCAGCAATAAAGTAATTTGAGAAATGTCAAGCATAAAGCACTAAGGAAAATAGACAGGAATGCAATGGCAGGTATCAAAAATGAATTGCTATTAAAAATGGTGCAGGAAACAGCAAAAAATGAATAAAAGAAAAAGAAATCATGAAAGTTGAGGAAAATTATTAATTTGTAGTGTCAGAATAAGAAAATGTACGAAAAAATCCATGAAAAAGTATATGACAAGTCAAGCAATGAGGAATGGAAATTTTGGAAGTGATGAGACATTGTTTAAGATAAGAAAATTTGTCAGAACTGATAGGAAAGATGTAAAGAATACCATCAATCTGCTAGGTAGCAGCTAAAGTATTTTAAACAACAGTTATTCAACAGAAAATATATAAGAAACAGAAAGTGTATAAGAAAATTATCTCTACTGAAACAATTGAAAATGAATCTCAGAAAATTGTTGGAGGTAACTGAATGAGTACAGATTCATCAGCTTTTTCTTTGAAAACGTACCTGGGAATTATAAGAAAATTTGTATTAAAAGAATTAGAAGAAATTTGTATATTGCAGCTAGTAAGTGAAAGGCTGCAGATCAGTAAATAAGCATTATTTCGAGAGACAAGTGATTTTAGTTTACTGATTTTAGCATACTAAGTTAATTAAATTCCTAAAAGTGTCCTGACTTCAAGTGTATGAAGTTTCCTCATGCTAGTATGCTACAGGGTGAGATATTTTAAAGAGTATCCCATATATTTCTACTCTTCTGTATAACATTCTGTTGTTCTAAAGTACTGTTCTACAGATGGAGAAGACTGTCAATCAAAATAGATTGACCTCAACCCAAAATATTTAAAAGAACTTCCCAATAGTTATGGTATCCAAATAAATAAACAAATAAAAATCTGTAGAATCTTGATGAAAAGAAACCTTGCATGCTTTTTTGTTTTAAAGCAAGGAAGATGAACATATCATGTGTCAAGTACTGATGTGTTGCCTAATCGCTAACATTTGAGTTCTTTATTTATGTTTCTTCCATCCTTTTCCTTTTCCTTCCACGTTAAGTCTAGCAGCCTGTGCTGATCTCACAAAGAAGAAAAATTTTGGATGTATTCTGTAGGGTACTAGATTTACGTATCTGAAATGCAAAAAAAGAGGAGAACGATATTTAAAAGAGATTCTAGTGTCAAATAGTCTAAAGAATGTCAAATGTAATTATACTTGTCAGAGAAAATAGATGAATTTTCAGAGGTGACATTCTTTGGCATATTTTTTTTTATAACTAACCTTAAAATTAAAAATTTTTATGGCTTTCAACACTATTAATTCTCCCCAGAACACCTGTTAGAAGATTCTGTAACCAGATCACTAAAATATTTCTAGAAATTCATGCTAGGAAAGTACACATTTCTGTTCAAATGGCTTGAGAAGGAATTGACCTCCTAGACATTTGGACAAGATGAAATGTAAATGGAATTAAAGAGTAGGCAGCATAGGAAACATAGTGGTAGTGTGAATAGAGGCAGAAAAGCAATATTTGCAACAACAAAAGTATATTGGGTAAACTAAGTCATTTACTTGAAACAATTATGTTTTCTCTTGGATAGAACGATTCTTTTATTCTGTCCTCCTATTGTACCTCTGTGTATCAAAATTTTGTGCGTTTTTGTAGGAAGTTAACATAGTTCAAAATAGAAAAACTTTATAAAAGAGCCCTGCTAACTGGTTCTGTTCTGGATCACAAAGTAGGTCCAAAACTGAAGCTTGGAAAATAGAGATATAGACAGTAAAATTATTTTGATAAGATAGGAAACTGGGTCTCCTAAGCCACTCCTTTAAGTGGGTACATGCTTCCTTATGGACTAGGTTGTTGTAGTCTCCAGTGTTTCTTTAGTGCAATTTTTCCTTTAGTGGAAAACTCTGTCTCCCAAGAAAGCAAATACCACATGGAGGCAAACTATATTAGACTACATCCCATTAAATATAACCTCAGGTTGTTCACTTCAAATGAGATGGATTTTCCAACCCATCATTAAGGCACACTATGACTTAGATCAGCTTAATGAGCAGTGGTGCCTGCGGCTATTGTATCTGTTTTAATAAACAGCCTTGGTCTAAACATTTTCGTAGTGTATTCATTGAATCTGGCAAGTAGGGAGTATAAATAAGACATAATAAGAGTTAGAAATTAATTTTCCTTCATTTAATGCAAACTAAAGCTAGTTAGCTGATGATTCAAATTAAGTCAGCATGTATGTTTGGAAAAATTACCTAATTGTTTACCTGTCCAAGTGTACTTTCTAATTCTGTTGTTTTTACTGTTACTTTTGAAGTATTATGAAATGTATATGATGTCTAAATGAACATCTCATTTAATAAAAACAGCTTACATTAAATAAGATGCATGTATGTGTACATGTGTGCATGCATACTTGCACTCTTCTCTTGAAGAGGTTGGAAAAATAATTCAGGATTTCATGCAGAATGTCCTGAATCCAGTTCATGGCTTACGTTATTGAGGATAAGTAGAGAGCATATAATTACAATATGATCTTCCTGCTAAGATGTTTGAATGCAATAATAATAAATACTCAGTTTAAACTATTTTTAAATAAATGTGATAAAATATCTAACTTAATTACCAGCAGAGGTGATGTGAGTTACAATTATGCAAACTGTAATAAGTCTGTGGTCTGTGTGAATTTATTTTTATTTCATACCCCTTTCCTAGAGAAATGAAAAACGAGTTGTCCCTTTGCTGAACTAAGGAACTTAATAAAAACAAAGCAGCTCGCTCTGCTGACTTACACTGTAGATGTTAACATCCTTGCTGTAATATCCATTGCATTTGTATCTTTTCAGGGAGGACGAACATTGATCGTTTTTTAACATTTGCTTTTGAAGTTCTTCAGTTAAGAAAAAAAAGCATTTCAGTTTTCCAGCAGATATGTTCTATTATTGTTTAGTTTGTTCAGATATTGCAATATCTTAAGTGTACTTCGGAAAACAACTGTATTTCCTGAAGCTATCTTACTCAAGATATCTATCTTTTACAAATTCACAAACAATTTACAATTTAGCTTCTCCTAATTCACAGACAGTAAGTATTCAGATTGTTAAACTCACTTATTTACTTGAATATTTCATCGCTATTCATGTCAAAAGAAATATGAATACTTATTTTTCTTTTCTTTTCTCATCTTGACTAAATAAACTTCCAATGCAATTGTGTAGAAATAAGACGTTTGACAGAGGGGAGAGACTATTGGTATTATATTTCCTGAATAATAAATGTATCAATGTTATGTACTGTTTATCTAATGTTAAATAATGTTTCAATTTCAGGAAATGAGAATGAGATAGGAAAAGAATGGCTTAGGATATAGTTACAAATAAATATTTAAATGAAAACTTAATGTATTGAAATTATGATGAAATTATGGTTCAGGAAAATGTTACTGTTATTTAACTCTGTGTTGTTACAATTTGGTAAGAAAATAAGCTTTTTTTTTCTTCAAGTCTCATAAAGTTCTCAACCCTGTAAGCTCGTAGGAGTGTATCCATACCAAGTATGCTTGCAAGTTGAAATGACTGTTTATTTTTTCGCTTTCATGTGTTCTGCAGAAAACTGTGTATTACAGTCCTGATCTGAGGAACAGTAAAATTGTTTATTTGATTTGACGCGGTTTATCTGAATGGCTATCTAAAACATTACTGTTCAGATTGGTTGGGTCATTTGAGATGGTGAGCAGTGTCTTTAAAATGACAATTCCTGTTACCTGGAAGTTGATTTACTCCTGCTGTCAAACTTCCTTGCAGCTTTGGGAATTTTTGCTTTCTTGTTCTATTTTATGCTGTCTGTGTAAACTGAGTTTTTTATTATTTATCTTTATTCTTTCATATTTATACCAAATTAAGAAGGGATGCTCTAGTAAAACTCCTAAAGCCTGTAGCAGTAACTTTAAATAACTATTTTGTGCTTGGGCACAGCTGGCAGATCTTCCATTGTCTTTTCTAGAATTGGAGTTGTTTTTCACATTCTGTTTGTTAACAGATGTGTAAATACTTCATTTACTCTGTCATTTGTGTGAAAAGACATTTCTTTTAGTTGTTGTTATTTCATGCTTTTTGTTTGGGAAATTGCCAATGGACTGAATTTTATGTCACATCTCTTCTTAGGATACCATCCATACATTTTGAATAACTTTTCTACTCAGTATTCCTAATTTGATTTTTGCATGACCTTTTTCACTTCTTTTTTTTTGCAAACAGATGATACTTTGGCCAGGTATATGCTTGTGTTCTTTTCAGCCATTCAGGTAGAAAGCACAGCACCAAATTTCTTTGGAGAAATAATCATATTTGAACACATGATTTTCACAATTTTTCTGTTTATATCCCCATCAATATTTGAGAAAATAAATTTTACATTCATCAGTTATCTGTTTTTGTATCCATAACCAAAATTATTTTCCTTATTGAGAAAGAAGAATTTTTTACTTCCAATTAATTTTATTCAGATTACATTTTTTGCCCTTTTCAACTTAGAAATATTATTGTAATTGAAAATCGAGCAGAAATGAACTGAAATAGCTGTTAGTTGGATCAGAGAATAAATCTAATTCTGCCCCAAACAATGAATTACCCTCCTGATTATGACATTTGCCTTCAATGTGGGATATTTTTTGTCTCCATTTGATAAATTTGATCTTTTGTATGCTTTGCGGGTGCCAGAGCTATTCATCTCTTTTGGATTTCCTGTATTGGCCAAGTAGTTTCTTTTCTAGTTCAGAAGTTTTATTATTTTCCAAACTGGAAATTTTTTTTTCTGGACTTTTTCCTAGCCAAGATCTTTTGTTGTAAATAAAATTATGTAGAAACTCATGGCTTGTAACAAACTGAAACCTCTCTGAAGGTGAGTCTCAAATAAATACATATATGCATATGTAAAAACTTATTAAGGAAGTCTTTTCTCAAAATATCCACTAAGATTACAGAAGCACTGATATGCTTTAATGCAGCAAACACCTTGTTGGATAAATCATGAGATTAATTTACTGTTAATAGATATTCTGTATTGATAAATGCCTTATATCTAGCAATATATCAGAGTAGATTTTTCCTTGTACGTTCATTATATGTTCAGTGGCACCTAGGGAACATTAAGTATTTCTGGTCCGTATTTATTATTGTGTGTAATATCTTACTGAGTAGAAGATCTCTACTTTTGTACAATTAGATTTTTGTTGTTAAAAATATTTTATCCTGAGTTAAGTACTATGTGTTGCTGCTCCTGGAGGATCTATTTTGGATAGCCTTTTCAATTCAATGTATCTTATACAAATTACAACATACTGCTGTCATTATATTTCATGTTAATTTGATGTTTAATGTTAGCTGCCTACCATTCCGACTATAATCTATCTGTGCCAGCATGCGTGAATACCAATTACTGAAATGACTGGAGCTCATCTCTAAATCTCCTTCTTTCTAGTGTAATTAGACTTATGTCATCAAACAGGAAGCATCAGAATTATCGAAGTCTTTCAGCATTTACTTGCTCTTTGTAATTCTGTTTGCGTGTAACATGGACTTGGAAGAGGGCAGCCTGTGGGTCTCAACGGCTGCTTATTAAGCGATAGCTGCGCCTGCACATGTGACCGAATGAACCCGGAAGCTCCGAAAGCTGGGAAAGTCAAAGAAGGATTTAGAAGACAGAAGAACCGACCAGAAGGAGGGCGGGCAGCCCATGACAGAGAGCCTCGTGCACGGTGCGTGACCGAGACTGTGATTGGATGTGGAGCCTCGTGCACAGCACGTGATCAAGGCTGTGATTGGACAGAAGTTACGAAACCAGCGCGTGTCGCGGATGCAGTCGGTTGTACGGGTATAATACCGGGAGTGTCCCGGGGAATAAACGAGATCTGCTTCCACCGCATCGGTGACTGAGAGACTCCATCCGAGCGAGCACGGACAGCCTCGGGTCGGGAGGATGGACAGCCGCGGAAGGGGATAGCAACAGCAGTCAAAGATAATCAAACTCACAGGAAAAAATATAACTAAAATGTCTAACATATATAATTTTACTATGTAGTTCAAATTATTATTTCCATTATACCATTGTTTTGATTGTAAAAGCTTTCTCACAATTGTCTTAAGTTTTGAACATTGTTGGCAAATTTGAAGTTGCATAATGTTCTTAAATACACACATATAATTTTATCTGCATGCATTCATTTAAATATGAGTGTTCAAAAGCCAGCCTTTGCTGTAACATTGCAATTAAGGCTGGGGAAGGTACACAGTCTTTTTGTAGTTATTATTGTAATAATAATATTGTAATAATGTAAGTAATTATTGACGTGCTGGGATCTGATTATGTGAAGGAGCAAGAAATGCTTTCAGCTACAGACCTAGGAGAGCTTAGAATCTGGCCCATGAAGCCCTAACTATGCGACTGAAAAAAGGCAGATACAGATTGCTATAGCATACGTTTACTTTAACAAAGCATTATCACAAAGAATTGTATAAATAAGTCTTACTATGGAGGAATTTAAAATAGAAGGATGAAAGGAGGACTGTTTACTTTGCAATTTTACCAGCTAACTAGGGTGTCTTTAGAAATATTTATAATCATGTTAAATATATTGTGTCTGGACCAATCTGTGTACTTATTGTTATATATGATAAATAACCCGTTAGACACTCAAGAAAAGGTATTTTCCCTATATATATGTATATGTATATATATATATGTGGATATTATGCACCTGTTCCTCATGTTAAGTTAATGTTACATTTATACACTGCCTTTCTGTCCAAGAAGTAGAAAAGATCACCTTTGGATTACTCTAAAAGGTAACTGTTTAGTTTTTTTCCCCATGTGTTAGATTACTGTGGAATATATAGAAAATTAAAATGAGGCTATTCTAATTTTAATGAACTTTTATACTCTTGTATGTGTAAGATTTGAATGAAACAAGATAAAGACATCCAAGACTTGCTTCTCACTAATTGTTCATATTCCTCCAATATCTTAGACATTTCTTGAAAGATGCTGTTCTGGTTCAGCCAGAAGGAGAGGAGGTTATAGTACAACATGAGAAGATCTTTTCTTATTTAGAAGTACAGTTGTTTTCTGGCTACATTCCAGCTATGCTAAAGTGATCTGATCTTGTGAAAAAAACAAATATTTTGATGTAGAAGAATGCTGTTATGTTTATCTAGCTGCTAAGAGGAAGTCAATGCCTGTTATTTGCTTTTGCTTACACTGAAACATAAAAATGCAATACAGAACACGTAGTTGTGATAGGTATCACATCACCTTAAAGAAAAGTAAGATTATATTGTTTGCTGAGGGTAGCAGTAACAGAAATAATAGTAGAAATTATGATGGAAAAAATGTGCAGAATCCCGTATTAATAAAACTGCTTGCTAGGAGCTAGCTTCACAATTGTTTGTGACAGAGAAGGAAAGAGACCTATATCTGCTGAATTACTGGGAGCATGAATATGAACTGCCACTTTGGGAACTGACTAACACCTTCAAGAATTTCATTAGCCTAAGTATTTCCTTAGTGACAGGCAAGCATTAATGATACTGAATAGGATGGTAGTAAAATATTATTTAGAAAGATTATGTTTATTTCTGAGTAACAAACAAAGAAGAAGAGAAGAATAAGTTTATTTTAGTAGAGGTTCATAAAACCAGGACAGCTGAAAGATGATAACATTAAAAACAACAGCAATAAACAGCCCCCTCCTCCTCCCTCATCCCCCCCTCAAAAACCCACAATCATACAATTGTGAGGATTTACCCTGAAGTTTGAGAGTTGGTTTCATTAGTATGGATGCACTTGTATGAATTAATTGGGATGCAAAAGGAAGGAACGCACTACTTAAGGAATTATACCTAGGCAAAATCACCAATGTTCTTTTCCTTTCTGATGCATAACTTCAAGGTTGAAGATGTTATTTTTTCAGCATGCAAGTGGTAGACCCTCCTGAATGTATAGTGTTCTGACTTGTTAGTTCTGAGTTAAAATAATCAAAAAGTCTGGGCTTAGAATAAAACATCTGCTGTATTTCCTCAGTAGGGAGAGGTTTGTTGGTTTTGTCATGTTCTAGAACAGGGTATAGGTTTTTTTTTTTTTTTCTCTGGGGTTGTGTAAAAGAGCTGCTTATGAAATTGGGGAGAGAGACAACAGAGTCTGTAGTGTTTCACATGAAAATACGCCTTTTGTAAATGTTTTCAAATAACATTATTCTGTTCTTTCAATCAAAGAGTAGTCCTTTGAACCTCCTCCTACTGAGTCCCTAGATAGATCATACTAAAGAAAGACAATGTAAATCAAGCATCTTTTTTCAGCCTTCTTGAATACTTTGTTATTGCATCGAAGTCTTAAGTCCTGGAGGCTGTATTTAATTCTTTACCCTTTAAAAATCTTCTTTATTCGTAGTAGGTTGTTTATGTTCTCATTGTTTGAATTTATTTCATGCAATTCTAATGTATTGGGTACATTGGCCTCATATCAGAATTAAGTAGTAGATGGAGGCTGAATGAAATGTATTTACTTGCCATTAATCTACATTACCCTGTAGCAAATTAGCTTGGCAAAAAGCCCTAACCTCTCAGATGTTAGTCCTTCCAACATCTGTACATAACACAGCTTGCTGGTTTTTTACTCTTGGCTAAAATATGATCTGTTATGAAACTATATTGCTCTTAAAAATTGTTTTGTTTTGAATCTTAACATTGTTATTTCTCCATTCTCTTTCTGAGTGTGAGAATTGACTGAGAAACGTACTTGGCACATGATATGTGAAGTAATTATTTGAATTATATGAGATCAGAAAGTTAATGTTGGAGCAGGAATTTGAATTCAAGATCTTTGAAATGGCTGAAAAGGGCTAAGAATTGTTTGTCTCTGATTGTATATGCTTGTGACTAAGCTCCGAAAAGATGGAAAATTGTGGATGAGTGGTTATTTTAGCTTACACATATACATGGACATGAATGCCATCCTTTGTAGGCTTGTATTTTAAATAAACAAACTTCCTTGACATAAAAAATACCAGCATGAGATGACTGAAATCTAAGTTACCCTTGTTTATGCGTTGTTGTAGAGATTTGCAGTTACCAAGATGGTTTGATACTTTTAGTTTTAACTACTGAAATTTAAAATCATTGTTCCCCTCTTAGCAACTAGGGTATACAGTTATATTTAGTAGCATTATAGAACATATGTTACTGAGACTGTCAAAACTGAACTAATACTGGATATGCTTCTGTTTATTCACCAACCATGATTAGGATTATCTGTTCTTCATCCACTATTATGCTTTGTAAATGTTATTATGGATCATCATTTCTTTGCTGCCTGTAATAGAAATCCAGTTTTCTAAGACAAATACTGCAAGACTTCCAGATTCGTGCATTCCTGTCTTTACGTTTGTGATTAGCTTCTATGAGGTCAATGAATTCATAAATTAAAAATCAGTATATATGTTTACAGAATCAGGTTCTTACTGTTTGGGAGCATCCTGCAGATACTTTGATAGTTACAAGTAGATATGCAGAGGAAATTAAGTGTCTTTATTCCACAGGAGATCTGATCAACTGCTCCAGTTTGAATTAATTCTACATCATGCTTTCTGTCAGCTTACTACAAACAGTAATTATTAGCTCAAAGAAAAAAAATAATATGATTGGTTGCTGATGATGAAATGTCACAAATGACATTACTTTCCTAACAAATGCAGGCAGGCTGAAGTAAAAGAAAAGAGACAATAAACGTTACACACATTCTCACCAATCTGGGTTGCATAAGAAAAACTAAAGAATGACTTCTGTCTAAATGTGAACCTTTCTGAATGGAAGTCTCTTTAAACACTGTTAGACATAAAATACCAAAGTGTAGCATTATACCATTTTACAGTACTGTTTATAATACATACTTCCCTTAGCAATGATAATGACTTATACACTTGGAAAAAAATGTCAGCAAAATCATCAAGGACACTCAGTAAATGTTAGAATTTTCATACTGCCTTAGTTTTCCTAAGTAAATGATAGTTCTTTTCCTTGTAATTAAACAAAGTTTTAAAAACTAAGTTTCTGTGATTATAATATGACTAAGATTTTTCTGTGTAGGAAAATATTGGAAGTTGCTAGAACAATGCTTTATTTCTTCACTCTTTTCTATGAATGCTTATCATTCATATGCTTATCTGGTATACAAATTCTCTTTGACTCAGAACTGTTAACTTTGAGTAACGTGTTCCAAATATGTTTATGACAGACAGGTGGATATTCTTATTCAATGAACTGCAGTTGAAAATGAAATGAAAATTTGAAGATTTGTTTTTTTTCCAATGTGAATTGAAGTGTCAAAAAACCTCTTTAATGGTTACAGACCTGTGAGGTCAGAGAGTGAATTAATCTGAATTTTTCAAAATCCTCTACGTGTGATGCCTTTAAATGTCTTTGGGTAAGATTTACTTTAAATTGGTCTACCTTTGTTAATGAGTACTCCTTGAGTCACTGGTAACACCGAGTCTATTCATGTAACCTAACAGACCATGCGAGTCATGGAAGAGGTGGTATTTTTTAAAGTTACTGGACTTGTTATGTGTGGGGTTGTAGCTGGAGACACAGAATAGGTCTGGTTTGTTCTGAGGTTCTTTTAGCACTAACTGTTGAATGAGTAGAACTCTTTCCAGATGGTTATAGCTTCTTTCATTGACATGCCTTCAAGTTTACCAACTTAAAAATATTCAAGAATAGCATGCAGTGCTGGCAGGAAAGTCTTATGCAAGCAAAGGATATTTTTGTAAGCTTCCTTTAATCTTACTGAAACTTTATTACATGTTAAATATTTGAAAAGGTGGTATTTGGGTCAGTACCAAAATGCATATTGATATCTCAATTTGCTTAATGTAATAATAAAAAGGATAGTTATGAAATTACAATTATGAAGCTAAAAGTACACTTCTATCTCAATATCTTTTATAAAGCAGAAACTCAAATTCATCCATAGACTGAAGGATCTCAACGTGTATAAAAACAGCTAAGCTGATGGGAGGAGTGTGCTTCTGAAAAATAATGTAAAAAGAAGATAAAAACTTTCCTTGGAGACAAGTGTCATTTTTCTGTGTGCTAAAATGGCATCCATAAAAACACCCTTCCAACTAATCATATAGCCATATAGGTTGGAAGAAGAAGAAAAAAAACATAGCTGTCTTGCGTTTGTTTGTTTTCTTTAACAGCCATTGAAAATGGAAAAAATACTATAGCAAACAAATATCTTATTCTGTGAAGTGTCGTTATTTGGGATATTAGGGCAGGTTGACTCACTTTATAGTGGCTATTTAGTAGAAGCTTAGAAATAAGTTTCCCATTTTAGGAAACAGTAATCCAGGCAGCTACTTGTATTTCTGTTGTTACACCATTTTCAAACTATATATCCTTTGTTACTTGCAAGAGTTTCCAGCTTTACTGTCCCTTGAGCACCGTAAGACAAAGTGAAAATAAGAGTAGACTGTAAGCCTGTTTGTAATTTGTCTGCTAAAACAAACATAATCAACAAAGACCAGAGAAGGACAATCTTGTTTCAGTAAATATTTAGAGATATTACTGAGAGAAAATTCCCATCAAACTACAAAAATGGACTGAATTTCAGCTTTCAGCTAAGTGGGAGGAAAAAATACCAACAAAATAGATCAAGGACTATATTTTAGCATGGGTGAAAAACAGGCAGGGAGTACAACCTAAGCGTGGCAGAAAAGGATTTGTTCTGATCAGGGAAAGTCATAGATCTGAAAGCAGGATAGGTTCCAGAAGAAGCAGCACTACCTACTACCAGACAATCTGTCAGGTCCTACAAAATATGACCCTTGACTAAGATTAAGCAGGGCTTGCATTTTTGAATTTTTAGTGACGGCTGAATTTCTGGTAAGCTTTGTTCTTGATCCAGAGATGTTGGTTTAGCTGTTTGTCTGCTAGGGCTTTACAGGTTAGACTTAGAAAGAAAGTGCAATAAACTTAATGCTTAAAGCAAGTGTTATAGTGAGACTTAGAAAATGAATTTGGGGCAGATTTTAAGACTGATGTTAGTTTTCACCACAAAAGTACATCTAGTAGAAAGAACACGTCACTAAACTCAAGTTACCTTTTGGGGTCAGTGTTCAGGTTTGCATCCGGGAGAGGATTCGCTTTGGCTATGGAAGAAAAGTCCAGGTAGAGGTACGGCAGGATTTCTTAGATTTGGGATTAAAGATAATGAAATGACTTCACTTTGCTCTTTTCGCTGCCTCTTTTCTTACTAAACTCATGAGGATAGACTTAGAGTTGTATGTAGTTCCTCTGTGAGTTGGTGCTGAATTTAGTGGTGCTAAATACTGAGGCTGGTAGCAGACTTCCAGCTTCCATGGCTGAACCAGTTTTCTAAGCTAACTTCAAGCTTAAACATGAAAAGTTTTTTTCAGATGGGCAACACTGAGTCTTTTTGGTCTTCAAGTTGAGGTAAGGCTCTGACTTAAAAATATTTTTACTTCTTATGAATAGTGTAAGGTTTCTAGCCTTACAAAAACTAAAAAAAATAACTGCAGCGCAATTTTTTCTGCATAGAGAACTTAACTGACAAGTTCTGTACTACAATTCTGTGATGATTTTTCTTATTATAAAATGAAACGAATATCTCTGGATGATAATGTCTTTCAAATTCAACTTTTTAACAGGCTTAAAATATGCAAGAAAAATTTCTTTAAAGATTTTCTTTGCATAATTCATATTCATTACTCTACAGTGAACATTTCTTTCAAGAAGAAAAGGACTTATGGAGAATATGTTTAGAAATTATGACTAAGTCTAACAAATTTAAATATAGATATGACCAATGTGCTCTCAAACTTCAGGAGCTTCTGAATATGAAATGAATTATATTTCTGGCAGTTTTCTTAACTGTTGAACTACTATATAACTATCTATATCTTGGCTTTCTTTTTTCTCCAAAAAAACCTCTTGTACTGAAAGACTGGTTTTGCAACTTCAAGTGGAGACTGAAAATGAAACAATTTCTTATTCTGAGCAGAAATGCTCATCTTTCATCTGAATTATTTAACTTTTCCTTTATAATATTTTTCTTATTTAAAACTCATTTTCTCAGTCATTTCCTTCATTTTTACATCATAAAATTTCCACCCATTTCCACATCCGTAGTGACTTTCGCTTCCCTTCACAATCCTGTAGAGCTGCCTTTATACTTTTACTCTATGTTCTTAAAACTCTGTACTTTTTAAGATCTTATAAGAACTATGCTGCTTTAAAGTCTAAAGCAGAATGGCAGTGGAGAAACTATTGATTAAGCTGTAACATTTTTTGCCTTTTTCTTTATTCACTGAAGCTTCTTTTTCTGAGAACACACACACACACACACACACACACACACAAAATCATGAATTTGAATAAGTTTTGCTAAATATTTTTCTCCAAAGCAAGAGTGATGTTCTTAAAGAAATAAAAAAACACCATACTCTTATAGAATGTACAGGTTCATTCTAGACAGAATGAATGAAGGATTTCAACATTTCCCTATTTGACCATGTCTACTAGGGTGACGATCATTTCCTGTCTTCCCTTGAGAGTTTATTTAACATGGTTCTTGCATAACATTAGTGATTTGTCTTTTGGTGGGTTGAGTCAGTGAAATTGTGTTGTGATGTTACATCTGAAACAAAATTTTGCTCTAGTATTGAAAGCAAGAAGATGATAGAGGAGACAAGGATCAAATTCAAAGCAGATTTTTCTATCAAACTATATTCTTAGTATTAGAGTTGATCTACATACCAAATCTGTCTGAAGTTAAATAGAAGTTAGCAATATAGCTCTAAGTATCACTAAATCTCTCTCCTTTTAAAGGAATGTATTTCCACACTCAGCTTTCTGTTGTAGCTACAGAGGTAACCATAGAAAAGTTCATTGATGATTTTGACTTTCTAACCTTTTCATCTCACTTATCTGCATTTTACATTTCTTGCAACTCTGTGCAGAAAATTACTGTTATTTAATTACACTTTAAGTAATAGATCAGTATATAAAAATAAGTTTTTTTGGTAGTGATTTCTCATTTCAAAATTTAATATTTGAAGTGGAAGTTTGATAATACTTAAAAAAGAATAGCAATGCCCTCTGTCTTTTCCTGTATCTGAGTTACAGGTTATACTGAATACTTTATTTGTCAGAAGTACTTTGAATAGATCAGGCAGATAGCATTTACTTTTAATTTACCCTTCCATGCAGGCTCAGAGAAGTAAGTTTTCAGAACGTTAGAGTATACTATTCAGCTGCTCCGTACATGTTCCTAAAAAGATGTTGATCGACTCTATTTTTTTATGTGAATTTAAGCTTATGTTATCAGAAAAGCAGAATCTGAAAATGTCATGAAAACTACTGGTTGTTTAAAAAAAAAAAAAAAGGAAACTTCTTTTTCTATTTATAGATTTTCTTCATCTAAGGTCTTTTCAGCAGAATCAGATATCTCTAGGTTCATGTTCCATTTAAATGCATTTTGGCCTCATGTGGCATTAAACAGTTTCCAGTAGGCCTGGGGAAACCAGAAATAATATTGTATTTCAAAAAGTGAAGGAGATTGTATAAGAGGTTACTTGTATGTATGTATACACATGTAAGAAAGATATAAAATTGTCTATGTGTGTTACTTGGAAAATATGCAGGTTTATGTATTTATTAAGTAGGTCTTCAGCACAGACTCATAGCAGAAATATTCTTACAAATATTAATTATGTTTATTTTTCTTGCAACAGAATGGAGCTTTAAAGTTTCCAAATTAGGAAGTAGATTGTGAAAAGTTGAACTAATTATAAATATTTCCAGGTCAGACGAGAGAAGGAATTTTTTCTTATTTCGGGTCTGTTTGTTTTTTAAATTAACATTTATTTAGTTACTGGTTTATTATTGTGGAATTTTTTTCATCAAAAATTAATTCCTGTTTGCAATATCATATTGATTTTCTTTGGAGACCAATTTTCTTCTTCCTCTCTCTCTTCTTCCTCTCTCTCTTCTTCCTCTCTCTTCTTTCACAAGTATTTGTAACCTGCCTACTTTGTTACAAACAAAATAAAAACAAAATTAACTTCTATAAACTTATTAAAGCCTGCAATCAGTTTTCAAAGATGCCATTAAAACCAGAAAAAATAGTTTCAGAATCTAAACTTGTTAAATAAGCCCTTACTCCAAATACTTGTGCAGACCCCATGTCTTTTGATGGAATAGTTATTGACTTAGTGCTGTCATTTGTTCTGTAGCACAATGTTTTCCTTGCAGTCTCCCCAGTCATACGTAACCTATCTTAGGCCACTAAGAAATATTGCTAAAGCTGTTTTTCAGACTATATCTCTGAAGATCAGCTAGCAGCCTGGTTCAGATCATCTCACAGTACCGTAATGGTGATAAATTACAGTAAGAGATGTAGTTGGCTGCAGATAGGCAGCTGTTGCTTTTCTGATGGTTGTGGGTTTTTTTGTAGTTTTTTTTTTCTTTTGATTTTACACTTGTTGTCCAGGTTTTTATGGACTTGTAACAGAGTTGCATAGAGTAGGAATGTATGAAGAGCAATACATTTATACTTCATACTATAAAGTATAAAAATACATTAACTATAAAATATTTATATAAAATTGTAGCAAAACACTCAGCACAGGGTTACCCGCCACTCGACGTTGAGCCCCAAGCCCCCGTCAGCCCGCGTGGGAAGCAAGTACTCAGTGTGAGTTCAAATAGCTTCATTTATTAGGGCAGCAGCCCTTCCTTATATAGCATACCTGTTTACAAGATAGGTGCCCCACAAATCTCAGGAGTGTCTCAAAACAATATCATTTCCCAGGCTATTTTTGAGCACAGCACCTGCTGTTAATTAAAAGAACTACAAGCACTCAATTCCACACGTACACAGCTTACTTCTTATCTAAGGTCATACCGTAAATCTTTGAGAAAATCAGCTACATGCTACCAGACATGCAATGTTCCCAACATAAAATACAAGATATAAAATATAATAATATAAAAAATCACAATAAAGATAATAAAACATAGATTATAAATATTTGTATAATAAAATAAAATATTAAATATATAAAATATTAATCTCCTTTTATAGTGAAAAACAAATGCTGAAGTAGTAGGAATGTAGCTCTTGAGCCCAGGCAGTTTTAAAAAAAAATAAAAAAATCAGTGCAGGGCATGTTTTTCCTCGTGCTCCATGACTAGCAGCAAAGGCTTTGTACTTAGTTTTATGAATTTGAAAAAAAAAAAAAACAACAAATTTGCATATAGAAATATTCTTGATGCTGAAAGAAAAAAGCACATTAATCTTTACAGCCTGTGACAGAAAAATGAAGACCTCAAAGCTTTCATAAATATCATGTGGACATATAGAACAAGTGAGTAATTGGTAATGCAAATGAAGCTAGCAGTGTTTTTGCAGTGTTCAGCTGGAGGTGGCATATGTGCTTTAGTTAACGTTTGGAACATCTGTATCTATTTGAAAATACATTTAAAAAATAAATTCAGATTTCTGAATAAAATATATTTTGGAAGGATACCCCCCAAAAAAGAAGAGTTAGAGAATCTACTTATTCTGCCTTGTCCACTTTCCCAGATAGCAAGCCTTTCAGCTTTTATCTAGTACTTGCTCACACTCTCGTCTTGTATCCTGGGGACTGAAGACTTGCCATTATTATTCTCCATTTTCATGACAGAAGTCCTTGTATTTAAGAAGGTTATGTATCCTACTTACTACATACTTTTTTGTTATTTATCTTGGTTACAAATTTTGAGCAACACATACTTTGTGTAGAGCTATTGCTGAACATTTTCATATCTGTTCATTGTTTTTCACAAATTCATATCTCATTGAAATGAAGAGTATTTGGAGAGGAAATATGTTAACGTGCTCTTATTTGTTTTCCTATCAGTGATTCAGTGCCCTAATACTTTCTAGTATTCAGCAATACAGCAAAGGGTAAAATGCTTCGCATATTATCTAGTGCCAGCAGAGTTTCTTCTTCATGCTTGATCCTAGCTTACATAATTACCTAACAGCTTTCATACAAATAAAGAAAGAGTAGCTCTTTAACTGTGGGATGAAATATAGTTGTTGTAAATGTTGGTCATGACCTGCATAGCCAGGAAGACTTTGTCTTGTAGTCATTCTCTGTGGACTATTGTATCTTCATCTCTGGACTGCGTGATTTGTTCGGGATTTAAAAAAATCAGTGAATTCACAAACTGCATGTTGTGTATATTGGCTCAGATTTGAGTCATTCAAATTAAATTGTATCCAATTACCTGCCAGGTTCACTCATTTTTTGTAGTCCTTTGCCTGTCTTCCTACCTTTTAAAATTGTTCTTATCCTTTCAAAACTTATTTTCATCAGACAGTAAGAGACATACTCTTTGACTTATTGCTTGTACTGTCATTTCAAAGGCTGTTTCTGAAGTTTATTGCATGCATGTAAGATGTTGTGAATACTAAGCAAAACTTTAAAGATTCTTTTGGGTTATTGATAGGTCATTGTTATAATAAAATGTCTCCAATTTAGAAACTAATATGAGCAGCCTAAAGATGAAAACTTCTTGTAAAACTGAGCAAAAGATTCTGTAGCAAAAGTCTCCCCAGATTTAGTTCTGTGTAGCTGCAAAACATGAATCAGAATAACAGTTGGTATTTGTTTTCATGATCCAAATCCATCAGTAGTGATTATAAAAATTATCATGCCAGTAGTACCCGAATATACAAGAGAGATGTAGTCATAGTGGAGACAGCTAAGCAAAGGGACAGTAATATTGTTAAAGGACTGGAGAACCTTATAGGAGGAGAGGCTGAGAGAGCTGGGTCTGTTCAGCCTGGAGGAGAAGAGGCTTAGGAGGACCTCATCAATGTCTGTAGATACTTGAAAAGAGGACATAGGACAGAGCCAGACTCATATAATTGGTGGTGCCTGCTGACAGAACAAGAGGGCAGGGGCACAAAGCAGAACACAACATGGTTCCCTTTGACTATCAGGAAGGACTTGTTTACTGTGTGGCTGCTGAGGCACTAGAACAGGTTGCCCAGAGATGCTCTGGTGTCTCCTCCTTGGAGATTTTTCAAAGCTGCCTGAATGTGGGCCTGGGCACCCTGCTCTGTGTGCCCCTGCTGGAGCAGGGATTGGATCAGGTGGCCTCCAGAGGTGTCTTCCAGCCTCAACCGTTCTGTGATTCTGTGTGAATGTCCTAAAATGACCAGTCCCGTTTCTTTTCCCACAGCAAATTCAGATTTCATTCTTCGGGTTACTTTGGGTCAGCTTCTGCCATATTACATTATGCTGTGTTGTATGTGATGTGATTTAAGATCATGCAAGTAACCCTGAGTGGAAACAGGAAATTAAAGGATTTTTTTTTCCAGTTTCCCTACAGCAGTATTTTAAATTGCAAATTCCTAGCTTATTTTTATACTGCTTTAATTTGCTGAGAGAAACTCTGAAATCACCTTGACTGAGTGCTAGTTTTGCTATCCATCTAGTTAGCATGATTAAGTTTATAGATAACTGATCTGAATGTGATGGAGGGAAATAGAGTAGTGGCTCTTAAAATGACAGTTCAGTGACAAAAGTCATATAGTTTAACTTAAAAATAAGCAGACATATTTTGCCACAAAGCAAGAAATTTTAATTTCATTGAATCTTATTATGCTTTTATATGCAGATAGTGCACATCTTGAAAAAAATTGTCACCTCTACAGTTCAGATATGAAGTCTGACTCTCAAGAGCAGCTAAAAATCACCTACCCTGTAGAGTATCCTAGAACTTCACCTGAAACTTCAGAAGACACTTCATAGCAGTTTAATGTTTCATGGTTCATTTGCATCTTCAACTTAAACTGTCATTTGCCACTATCAAAAAAGAAGACCTAGAAAATAGCATCTTAAAGCTAGTAGATATTTATTTGCTTCACTTTATGGCTGTACTGAGCAAAATCCTACCCTAAAAATGTTATAATTTTGGCTCCTTTTCCAGTCAGTAGGACTTATTCCTGGACTAAGAATGCTGAAACCCATACAAATTCTAAAAACATTTCAATAACAAGAATTAGAAGGAAAACAAGAGCTGCAAAGTAAAAGCATCTAAATAGAGTGTGTGAATGAAAAAAATAAATAAATAAAGGAAAATAGCATTAATCATCTCTCTTGAATTTTCCTGAATAACTTATGAAAAATAATACTATGATAACAAACCTTGAATTTTAGCACTTATACATGTAACTTATGTCTTTCCATACAAGGAAAGGCTGAGAGACCTGAGATTCTTCAGTCAGGAGAAGAGAATGCTGAGAGGGGATCTCATACTGTTTATAAATATATAAACTGTGGGAGACAAGTTTGTGTGGGTGGGTTCTATCCAGTGGTGCCCAGCAATAGAACAAGGGACAATGAACAGAAACAGGAAGGTCCACACTAACACAAGGAAGAACTTCTTTATTGCAAGGATGTCAGAGCCCTGGAACAGGTTGCGAAGAGAGGTTGTGGATTCTCCTTTTATTGGAGATATTCAAGACATGCCTGGATGCCTGTGCAACCTGTTGTACAGAACCTGATTTAGAGGGACAGTTGAACATGATGGTCTCTAGAGGTCCCTTCCAACTCCTGAAGTTGTGTGACTTTCATAGTTTAGACAAGACTGAACAGATTTCCCTTCTACGGTGTACACTGACAAGTTTAGTCTTAGCTTGCCATTTATTTTTCTGTGAAACTTAAAAGTTTTGTTAGTCTGTACATCTCTGTATGTGGAAACTCATCGGAGAAACAGAAAAGAATGAAAATTAACAATGATACATTGCAGTACAATTTTTAAAGATATCAGAATAAGAGTTAGGAAATGTACAAGCTAAAACTTTTCACAGGACTGACATTAAATCCTGTTGCATTTCTTAAGTGAAAATATGTTGCGATCCTTTCCTAATAGAAAGGAGAATATTATTTAATAAAAATATGCACTTCAATGGCTCTTAATACTTATAAATTGCCATGTATTTGGATGGTAGCTTTTAATAAATAGAAGAGAGCATGAAGTGTAGAGAGCACAATGTAGCACTACTTACTATTCAAGTCAAGAAAATATTGTTTCATTATATTGTGAACTTTCAAAGAGTACTTTTTCCTAGTGGATTTATATTTAAGTCTTGGAATTGTCATATTGATCACATTTTATTGTTTTATGATACTGTAAACCTAAAGAATTTATATTCTTAGAAGCTTTGTGATTAAATGTTGATACTTTAAACCTATTTTTTATTATTTCATATGTTACAGAAAGTTTATACTAAAATATTTGATAAGTAACAATTAATCTACAATATGTCAGGGTGATTGTAATGCATGTAGATATTGCCTCTGATGTGAAAATTAAAGAATAGGAAAAATCAAATTGGAGATTTCTAACCCCTCCAGTAATTACAGAGCATGATATATTCTCTGCCTCAAAGGCACAAGTACTTTCGGAGATCAGGCTATTCTGTAAAAATACAAGATGAATGAGAACTTAATTTTGCTAACATTTATTCCTGAAAAATGAGTAACACAACTAGAATGTGCATTTATAAGTCTCAATTGGAAGGACTGGTCTGCTTGCTATGCAAAATCTGTTTCCATTTTACTGTACAATCTGAAAAGAAATGATGACACTTCACAAAACTAAATAGGTTGAACATGTTTGTTACTTGCCTTAAATGACATGACATCTCAGGCAAATTTATGGGAAATGGGCAAACCTCTATGGGGCCATGACTGAATATGGTGACAAGACATGGAGAATTAACTTTCTTTTACCTGTGGCAATGAGTCTTTGTTTTCTTTCTTAGTTTTACACTTCTTTGGGAAGGCTTTTCTCAGTCCCTGATCCTCTAAGTATTTCTGGCCTTCTACTTCCTTTATAGGAGGCATAGAGCTCTGAGATAAAGGATCATTCTTCATTCTGTAACTGAAAAAAATTCCATTTTTTTCTTTCTTCTTCTTTTTTTTTTTTTTTTTTGGAATAGGTCATTTCTGACAACTTCTTTTGACTTAGTTTTTTGAGCGTGTCAGGTTCCAATGCAAGATACTCTTCTTTGCCCTGGATACCTGCCAGCTGACACATTTCAAGCCGTGAAGTTAGGGCTATATTCTTAGATGTGATGTGTTGATGTGTAGATAAACTCTTAGCCACCCTGTTTCAGAAGAAAAGGTAGCCGCCTCTTCTGAACCACTGAAACTACAAAGCCAGTAGAAAGCACTAAAGCTCTGAATGTGAGCTGTTCTCACCTGCTTTATCTACCCTTGTGTTACCAAAGGAGTGTATGAGATAGAGCTCCATTCAAAAGCCATGATCTCCTCTGCTTAAGAGCAACCTGAGCTGAGAAACCTCAGGTTTGACTTTCTGCTTCTGGCCAGACCAGCTGGACAAGATTGTTTTAAGGTGTGTAAAGTCAGGAAGGTTTTGATCAGCGTTCCTTTCTGTATGTGTTTGAAATCCCACAAGCCAAGATGATTTAACAGTGAAAAGGAAAGTAGCAACTAACAGTTACTTCTTGAAAATCATGCATGAAGAACAAGCTATAAAATATGATTTTATCAGTTACATAGGAATGTGGTGTTTCTTCGCTACTTCGCATCTTCTCTTCAAGAATGAGGCAAGCCATTTGGCTGGTAGAAGCCAGTACTCCTATACAGTGCTAATAATACACTAACTCCTTTCTTTCTTGCAATTTGTCACGTAAAGGTAGCTTGATCTCCTAATCATTTATATTTCCTAATCTGATAAGGGTATTTTCTTTATTGTTTTGTTAGGTTAACAAATGATCTTTTTTTGTTACTTTTGATATAGCGATGGATGATAAATCTTAAGAGAAACAAATACTAAAGTTCTTTATTATTTATTTAAATGAGAAAAAACAGCTCTGAAATCTAGAGATTTTTTTTATCTCTGATCTTCAACTCCAGAGCATAGCATTGCTTATTACTATTAAAATACAACAAACTGAAAAAAAAAATTGTACCCTTTAATAGGTGAATGTGAAGGAGTGCTGCATAATGCATACTCAAAGCATGTTGCCCTTGGAAAATACTGAACTACTTTCATGTTGTTCTGCCTTTCATGTATGTTGACCTTCATTTTACAGGCACAGTTTCAAATTGAAAATTTATGTATTTTAGCATCAAGTATGCCATTATTGGTGATGAGATTGTGGTGCTCTTTAAAACTTGTAGTACTAGTTCAGCTGGAGAGGAAGAAATGAAATGAGCAACCTGATAGGCTTTTCTACATATCCTTTTCGCTATTTACATAATCTTTATTCTCTGAGGATTCTCAAGATCTGAAGAAAAAAATGTTTGTATATAAAATTGATTGAACATAGATTGAATAAATTTAGAAAATGCATTAAGTGATCAGTGTGTATTTTATTTGTACTTTCTACTGTATATCATAGAGTAATGACTTTCATTTATAACTTTCTAAGACCTTAGAGAAACCTTATATTTTTATCTTTTAAAAAAGAAAAAATAATTTCCTTCTGTTCTTACCTCTACATGGAAATGGCTTATTTCTTCCATTTTTTAGTTGCTTTTTTCATTTTTTTTTTCTTTTAGTAACAGTGATTTTTCTTTGCCTGGAACCTTTGAAACACTTAGGACAATATTTTATCAATAGTTTTACATCATTTAAAGTTCCAGTAAAGATCTTCCTACATGATAGCAAACAATTTTAAATTTATGTCGATCCTTCACATGTTTATGGTCATAATCACCTTACAGTTTATCTACTTCTCCAATATGAAAATATGTACAAAATACAATCAGAAAGTATGAATAAAAAAATACAGTGTGGGTTGTATTAAGTGGGTTGTAACAAGCAGTGTTGTACAGGAGATTTTTATAAACTATGCAGTTGAGTTGTGATATAATCACTTAAGTTCTTGCTGCCCTGGTCTCACTGACAGTTGTTTTTCAGTACTGTATTTACACACCTTGATGTCTTGTTTTCTTTTTAAGACTGCTGCATTGAACAGGGGTAAGAGGAAGCAGAGGAGGCAATATTATGTTTTGAAATCATGTCAGCTCTTGTTTCCATGCATTTTAGATATGTTGTGTATTGAAGGTTACACAGATTCTGCATGTTACTAGGCATAGTACATGACAAAAAGTGGGATAATCGTAGATAAATATTCTCTGGAAAGCCTTCCATGGCACAGTTTCAGTGTTTAAAGACGATGTACTCTGATTAAAAAAAAAAAATAAAAATGAGATTTTACATGATTTAATGAATTGTTTTAAGTAAAAAAAAGGACCGTGTGTTGTACAGCATGAAAGAAGAGGAAGTTTAGATGATAAGTTATATCTGCTCTGAGTTTCCACAGGCTGAATGCTAGTAACATCACTAAAATTAGCAACAGAAAGTGCCAAAGTAGAAATTTGCATGTGAATTTTGGGTTGGAATCGCAGAGAGAAGAGCCTTGGGTAATTTTACCAAAAACAAACTCCTTTTGACTTTTGTTCTGCCAAATCTCTTCCAAGCAAGAAACTAAGGATGTAGGACAGGAAAGTTATACAGTGTGAAAAGTCAAAGAGGGAATCAATACCTGTGAGAAACAGCTTTTATTGTTGGACTTGAAGTAATTTAGTTTTATTTTTCTGACCCTATCCATTCCTGAATAAATTAAGGTTGAAAAATAGACAGAAGCCATTGTTTTCCCCCTCTTGCTTCTCTCTAAAAAAAAAAAAAAAAAGAAAGAAAAACAAGCAAAACAAAAACACTTATTTCCCTTATTCTGTTATGTTATATTTATCAAAATGTTTGGAAAATCTGAGACAAAATAGGTAATTTTGTCAAGAATATTTTAATATTTGAAAAATTATTTTGGTTCTGGGCAACCTGCTCCAGATGTGTCTGTTTGAGTAGGGGGTTGTGGAGTTGGATCAGGTGACCTCCAGAAGTCCCGTTCAACCTCAACTACTCTGTGGTTTTAGGAGGATATGGATCTCCGTTACTACAGTGATTTCTTCATGTGGCATGTGGGTGGCAATTAGACAAGAACAAATGCCTATTTTGAAGCTTAAAGTGACAAAAGTCACTGTAATTCATGACTACAGATGCTCTTAAGTGAATTTTCCAGAAAGCAGTTCAAGACCAATTGCTCAGCAAGTGAGCACTCTTTCCCCAAATAGTGTGATCTGTCTCGCAGTTGGACTCATGCTCACAGCTCCTGCTGATAAATTCTCAACTTTCCCTGACGATCTTTGGGCAGAATGAGCACTCTTAAAGTACCAACATTGACCTGTGATGGGTTTGGTCAGATCTGAAAGTCAAGTCCCGTATTGCCAACTGCTGAAAGTGATTCTCCAGCTCCAGAGGACCTGGAGTACTCAAGGAATTAATAATAATGAATTGATTAAGATTCAGGCGATTGTATACTGTGAAAAATAATTACCTTGATGACTTTCCTCTGAATATCTATGCTTTGAAATGCTGCAGTGCATTTCAGTCAATATTTTGGTTGAGGTTGGTGAAGCCAAATGTATAGCAAGTGATGTGGTCTAAATTACTTCAGTGAAGTTCTGCTGAGTGCCCTGAACGGAAGATTCTAGGAGGATCTGAACTTCAGTGGAGTTTCTCAAGTTACAGACTGCAAGATGAAACATTTTGAAATTATTTTGTATATTGTTTAGACAATTGTGTCAATGTTATTAACAGATTCAGATTTTGCATGGAAGACTAGGATGATCTTTCTCCTCATTTGAGTATTTTATTGCAAACTGGCATTTGCTGTTCCTGAAAGATTACTTATTCTCCTAAGCTATATAAATGGTCGATAGCAGCACACATAAGAGTTTTTTAATGTGGTGAAACTTACTGGTTCACATGCTTATGCATTTCTTAGATTTAACAGCAAGAAATACTTGATCAGAGAGAACAATTTATTTTAAATTCAGAAAATTATGAAAGTAACTACTCTGACATATGAAATGTTTGGAAGTGATAAACCTATCAGTGAACTAAAAAGATAAAGCAGTTTTGTAACGCTCTGAGTTGAATATTCTAGGTTGTTAAAAGAAAAGAAGATAAAGTTTTGTTCTAGTGTAACTGGGAGCTCTTTCAGATTGTTATTGGTTTTAATGCATGTGCCATTAACCAGTTAAGTAGCTCCAAATAACTTGCCATCTGGTCCCTACTGGAGCATTCAAAGGAGCTATTCCCACTGAAATTAGTTAAAAACTTTCGAGCTCTTGAAATCTAAAGAAAAGAAGATTTAAACAGAGCCATGGATGTTAAGAGTTTATGAAAGGGGCTTTCATCTGTTTTCCCACCCTTCCCATCCCCTTTTTCCTTTTTTTTTTTTTTTTTTTTTTGTTGTTGTTGTTGCTTTATTTCATCCTCATTTGAAAGCTTAAACATTATGTACTTAACTTTTTTTTTCCCCCTATATATATACCCTAGGGAGATGAAGTGAAGCAAAGCAATCATACTTCTTCTTTAAGATAAAACAAAAAAAAAGTAGTCAGCATTTTGTTTCTATGATTTGACACACATGGGCTATATTATGCTCATATCTTGTGAAATGTTACATATTTCTAAGTGATTATCAAGGGTAAGCATCCTCCAGGTTTTTATATCAATGGTTTCCTTTTTTTTCTTTGTTTTTAACAATAACAAAAAAGAAGGTGAGCACAGTTGGTAAAAAATATTATTAAGCTTCTCGATAAAAGAACGTCAGCTTTCAAAACAGTGATTGCTGAAGACTTATAGAGTTTGTGTAAGGTATAAAGTTTGTATAGCTGAAAGTTTTTCATGGTATATTAATTTAGGTAGATAATACTACCAAACAGATATGTAAAGATGGACTTCTTTTTGTTTCCTTTTGAGGATGTGGAAGAAATGAAGCTGGCTGTAAATCACTTAAAAAAAAATTCTGTTGGCAACAAATGTAGTACAATGGTAATTAAACTGATATCTTTTTAAAATTAATAACAATTGAATATATATGAATGTTCATTTGGAGATTTTGTGTATTTTTATCAACTTCATCTAGCTTTCCAAAAGGAATTTATATGTTTTATCAAGTAGCTCAACAAATTCTTCAGAAATCTTTTATTAATACAACTAATGAGTAGGTTCAGTGTGGCTCTCTAGTATATTCAGAGAATGATTAAATATTTAATCTTTAATGGGGTAAAAAGATATTAAAAACAGAATGATAGACAGAGCTTTGATCCTTTAATATTGTTCAGATATGCACATTAAAAGAAACCCTGGAAATCATTTCAGAGTTCTAATTTTACTGTATTTTTATGCCCAGAGCTAACCTCAAGATGTTACTGTTTTCCTCCCACCATTTTAGTCAGAAGGATCTGAGATTTAGAATTAAAATTCGTGACAGTTGAGTGACAAAACTAATTAACTACTCGAAGACAGTCTTCAAGAATGAAGTAAGACTCTAAGATTTCTGAGAAATAAAACAAAAGACTTCCTCTGATTCCTAACACTGTGTCACAAGAACACTGATATTTGTCAGACAAACTCTGAATATTTTCCACTTAAAATTGTACTTCCATTAGAATTGTATTGTGAAAGGAATATATGTAAATAGCCTTCTAAAAAATGTTATGTTTAGAACATAAAAAGCTTTAATGAGATGGCTGTCTCCTAACATCTCATTAAGAGCTTAACAAAATAGTCTTTTTAAATCTATTAAGCAAAAAAGTCCACTTTGCTTGCTAAATAACATATATAACTGGTGAAATCAACATTTTAACTAATTTTTGAAATTATTTATCAGACTTTTTTGGTGCTTCTTTTAAAAGGGAAGAACGGGTCTAACTTGTTTAATGGTCCAAGTGCACTTCACGTGCACAATGCACATTCAAAAATGTGTATTTTTATATTTTTATATAGTCTGCAAAAACAGATGACAATGTAATAAAGGAAAATTTATGAGTGTATCTATAAACTGATAGTTACTGTGACTATGAGAGAGTTGTAGCACCTGGTCTCTATCAGAATTTGCAGTTTCAAAGTTAAAAGCGTTCAAGGAGATAAGGTAGGTGGCTAATACACTGCAGCAATTTTTTCTATAAAATGTTCATTTTGCTCTATTTTTAACAAGATTGCAAAAATCAGATATGTAATGTAAAACCTCAACCTCCTACCAGGAGATATCATACTCCTACAAGTATGAAAGTATTTCACACTTTCCAAGATGCATGTTGAGAATAGAGACATGAGAAATAAGGATAAATCATATTAGTTATAATTCTTACTGCTTTCATTATTCAACATGACCATGACCATGCAATTCTGTTTTTAAATAACTCTGGAATAGAAACATTAAAAGAAGAGTGAAGTTAGAGGACAACAAATACATGACGTTGATGTATTGTACTGATTGATCGCTTAGGAAATATTCCGCTTAAAGTTAATTAGTTATGAATAATAGTAGAAGGACCAAGGGAAATGAAAGTATTTTGACTTCTATATGGGTCAAAGGAGGTGTTCAAAACTTGCATAATGACTCAGTTTTTGAGTTTTTTGTTTTGTTTGTTTGTTTTTCCCTTCAGAGGGGTTTTCTTGTGTTCTTTCTAGCAGAATATGAGGAAGGTATTTCTGAGGGGTCAGTGCCTTAGTCCATGGGTGTTGTAGTAGGCGTGTCACGGATCTCGGTCTGTAACGCGGAAAGGCCCTTCCCCATATGCTTGCTATTGGTTTACCTGAATAGCTGAACCTGTGTCGTGGACACAGGGGGTTGAGCTTCTTAGTTTTCATAACAAGGGGCACAACAACTCCGTGTATGGCCTGTCGGAAGTGACAGGTCAGAAGCGGGAGATTCAATATGATTGGCCAGGAGCACCGCGTGAGCTTCTGGAACAGTCTAGCAAAAAGATAAGAAATACTATATATTTCTTTAGCTTTTACCAATAAACGCCATTTTGCTGCACATCATATTGATGCTGTGTGTGGTATTTGGCTAGGACCGGGTTTAGGTTCCTTTCGTGCAAGAACAATACTAAAAGGGTCGCCAGAGTTCGGTAACAATGGGCTTCTGTACAAATCATACAGATATTTGTGCTTCCACAGTCACTGCACTTGTGGAAGCTGAAAAAAAAAAAGAAATTTATTTTAAATTCAAATTTTGTAAAAGTTAAGATTTTCTGATTTGATTGTCTGCAGTGAATAATATGGACACAATATTATTTTTAATGGGCTTCTTGAATCTCACTGATAACTACAGAACTGTTGTGAGCCAAAAGTTTGCCATAACCCTATTCCCAACCCCACTTGGGATCCCAGGCAGAAAAGACCCAATGTTCTCATTCCACCCTCTTGTGTGAAGATTGCCAGTCAGCTTCAATAAATGTAGGTAACATGATTTCTGCAATGTTGACAAGTTAAATGACTTAGACTTTTTGTTAAAAACATTTCTAATAGTCTAAACAAACATTTCTAATAGCCTAAAATAAAAACTACTTTTCAAATCAAAATAATAATAATAAAAAGATCTATAGAAACCTATTGATATTCTCCAATCAGAATGATTTACCCTACTTCTTGTATTTCTTCAGGCTTTAGATGGATTTTCACATTCAATGTACTAAATTAGTGAGTTGAAACAGAAGACAACAGTAATCAGGGAGTAGAAGAGGATATCAGTAGAAGAAATCAGTGCTAAAGAGAATTCACCTGCCATCAATGTCAGAACCCTCACTGAAGTCAGTGGAAATGCCTGCGTGAATGCAAATACGTTTTCCTTTCAAAGAAAGAGTAATCTTTTTGTAAATGCTTCTATTGTGCTCATAATCTTCATATTTTTATACAATAAAAAGAAAGCAGAAAGATTCTGCTGGGGTCTTATAGCTCTTAGAAACTGTGGAATTTAGACAAATTTATACTACTACTTTTATCAATGAGTATAGAAGATAAAAGGAAGAAAGGCTGGATATCTCTAATTCTCATAAGATGTTAATGAAAGATTTAATTAGCAATAGCAGCATTGTTAAATAATAAATCAATTAATCTCTCCTGCCCTTGTGAACCTTTTAAAACAACACAATTAATTAACTGAAAACTTCTGCCACTTAATCATTGCCCAACAACCTCGAATTATACTGTGATGAAGTAGAGCAAAAAGACAGTTTTGATGTGCAGAATTACCCTTCTAGCTTGAATTAATTTACATTGGTTTTACAGATTAATTTAAGATAGGTCTTCTGCTTCTTAATTTAGAAATTTGAAGGGACTACCTTATTGATACATTTGTTGATTAAGATCTGCCTTTAAGATATATATTCATATAAATAAAGTGATAATTTATATGTAACATTTTTAATAATATAGTCAGATGTGTAATAGACAATGCACACCCTTTCATTGTTCATCTTGCAGTATATGTCCACATATACTCACAGCACACTTCTGTACTGAAGGTGCTCATGTGAACGGGACATCTCTCTGCTTAATTTCTTAATTTGGTAGCGTGGTAATTGCTTAGCATTGTTTTAGTTTGTATTTCTCACAAATCAAAACACTCAGAAACGTTTGAAGTGGAAGACAAGCAGAAAACTTGCTTTAATGCTGTGTATTCAGAAGATAATCTGCTTAAAGAATGAAGGAAGGACTAAGGAGATGAATTTGTTAGTTGCTGGCCCTACTTTGAATGCTTCCTGTGTATCCTTCATCTCAGCCTTTGCCTGTTCACTGAGGTCCTTCATTTATAAAAATAGATCAATAAATAATCAAAGTTAATTAGGATGTGATGGGTACCTTCAAAGAGGTGTTGTCATTAATAGATATGTTTTTATACCTTATTTCTGTTCTTATTTAAAGATTAACATGCTAAACATGTCATTTCTTCGAACACTTAAGGTGCCTTCCACAATCACCCTAGCTATGTCTAAGATCACGATGTGTGAGAACTGCAGCCAGTCTCTTCAAAAAGGTCAGTGGATGTTTGAATTACATTTTTTGCCTTGAAGGTGATAATGCTTCGGCTCTCTGTACTGCTTGATGTGTATGCGGACAGTTAAAATACATGTACATTTAAAACAAAAATTCAGAAATACATATTTTTAAAGAAATCATATTGATGGCAAAGTTTGTTTTGCTGACACTGCTTTTAAAAGCACAGATGTGTGATAAAATGTTTTGGGTTGAAAGAAATCTTCTCCTTGGTTTTGAGTGGTATAGATTTTTCTATTTTATTCTGCCTCTTGTGAAGCACATCCTATCTTTAAGAAATTATCTTCTCAAAACTAATAAAAATTTTCTCGAGTCACCAAAAGCAATCCAAGGACTTTCTGTTTATCCTGGTTTTGGTCTTAAAAATATAACAAATTTTCATTTCTCCAGGATAAATGCACTGTAATTAATACTATATGCCGCATTTTGTATGCAGATTTCAGATTGTGTTCTCAAATCCACAGTGCAGAAGTGATGTTCAGAAGGTCTTGGAGAATATAAAAAGTTTTACTGCAAAAAACTAAACCAACATGTGCCACATTGACACGAGCAAGCACATGAAGTCTCCTGTCCCAATGCCAAAGCACGTACTCATCTTTTTGTCCAAGCTTGTCATGTTTGGCAATGGTCATTTGGTCTGTACTGTGAAGGTCCTTCTTTAATCCGCTTGTGTAAACTTTAATCGTATATTTGCCAAATGAGTTCATATATTTCGATGTGCTGAGTCCCTCTTCTGGGCTAATAACTACTTGGGAAGGAATTTATCCAGAAAAACAAGCGTTGAAAGGGACTGGATAGACAAGGTTCAGTGTTCATGAAGTAATTATGTGAAAGAACTTCAGCAGTGCTATTGACTTGTAGTATCTGCAGATGTAGACAAACTCTCTAGTGTGAAAGATGAATTAGAATGAATCCTCATTCATTCATGAGACTGTAATGAACTTGTTCCTCTAGCATGTCATTAAGTGAATCAGTATGAGGCTGAACATCTTGCTGATGAGAAGTTTCCTAGAACAGTCAGGCTAGAATTTACTCGTAAGGTAATGTGGTAAGGCATCATTTGTGTCAATCAAATTACACACAAAATTTTCAATAATTTATATGATAAAAATGTAAACATCTTCATGAAAATTTCATCTCCTCTTTGTTAGATGCTTTTGTCCGTTTAAAACGAGATGTTAACATACAGAATTCTTTCTTAGCTTCACATAATTATTATAGTACTTCATACTCATTACACTAATATGGACATTTCTCAATTATTAGAACAAGGCAATAGAAATAGAAGTAAATCATTCCAAAATAAAATGGCCTTTAGGGTAATTGACTGAATTAAAAACAATGCACTAATAAAAATGCTGACAGATTAATTATTGTGAATTGATATATATGTAAGTAAGTACAAAGACTTGGTTTGGAAAGGTGTCAGCAGTGATTACTCAAAATGTTATTTTTTTCTCACAATAAGGCAGTGTTATAATATTAAATATAGATTGAAAGTTACTACATTTATGTCAAAGATGCTAGAATAATGTATTAGTTTCATGATGTTATTTTCTAGAAAACTTAAAGATTTCTGCTAGACTTGATCATTTTTTCAGCTAAAGGAAATTCAAAAGATTATTGTGTTGATAACTAAATCAGAGCAGTCTGGAATATGCCTGAGAACTGAGAATAAATGTGTGAGGCAACTGATCCATTAAGAAAATTCTATTAGCTAGTGTAGATTTTTATTTTATTTCTAGCAAGCCCGTGAGTGGGCTTTTATTCTATTTTTTTTTTTTACTCTTTAATTGGCTCTGTGTTGCAGCTGCTAAAGATACTAAAGCAAAAACATTGCTAAGCAGACATTGTACCAGAAAATGGGTCCAGTTCATTAAACACATTCATCTTATTTAAGTGATTTATGGCCATTAAAAAAAAAGTTGTTACTTAAAACCTGCTGCAGACATGTGAATTTGTTTATCATAAAAGCAAATACATTTCACTTAATAAAATGTAAAGCTTAGATGTTGTCAGAAGATAAATTATAAACTCTGTTCTCCTAGTATGAGATGGCAATCCATTTGCATGAAAATACTCATTTTTATATGAATGGTAGTAGATAAACACTTAGTTGGAATGGGTAGGGAGTGGAAGTCCTGAATTGAAGAGACTTACTATCTGCCTACTTTGATTGTAATAAATTCAAGTCTAATGCACCTTTTCAAACTGGTTATGAGGCAGCTTCTGACATCTTTGTGAATCTTTGTTTTCACTATTTTATTTGTCTGAATCTATCAATCTATTTCCCTTAGGTTGCTTAGAATTTCTGTTTAATCTCAGATTTCATTGAGTTTGTTATAATACTTTGAAAAATTTTTGAAGCATTCCTGAAGACAAGCCTAACCTGATGGTCTGTGTTATGCTATGGTGACACTGGAGCAAGACATGAAACATTACCATATGGACATAACAAGGAACAACAGAAAGAACCTATAGCTTCCACCACTCTGTTTTTGCATTGTAACTTCCAAATAACTCCTACTAGAAGTACTCAGCATGAATTTAGCAAGTGCAAGCAGTGCTTTGTCGCAGTGCGACAATTAATAGACCCTAAGGAACCGGGATCCCCTCCCAGGGTGAAAGATGCAATCACAGATGCCATGGAGTCAGATCTCTGTTTAACGTTGTGCAAAGCCCGTTATTATACCCGTACACTCGCAGCACATGCGCACCCACACATAGCCCACGTGCCCGCCCTCCCCCCAAAGTCTGCTTAGCATGAGGCATGACATCTACAAGCACGCACCGTGACGTTCGTCATTGTGGTTGACTACCCAAGATGAGCAAAGTCCATTGTCAATTCTTTTGCAGTCTTATGATCAGCATTTCATGCCTCTCTTCGATACACTGTCTCTTTCTGCTATCTGGACTTTGTGCCTCTTGAGGCACCACATAGTTGCTTCCTCCTCTTTCTTGCGCAATGTGAGCACAAACAATCATTGTCTTTTATCCTGTCCACTCGCCCTCTGTTCTTCCACAGTGCTTCACCAACACGATTGAATTCTGGTGATATGGGTTACTCTGTGGATAAATGGAGTGCAGTAGATACTGTTTACTTTGATTAATGTACCTACTCTTGATTTAAGTCTCCTTTGTAAAGTTTATACTGCCCCAATATTCAAACTGGCTACATTCCAGGGGAAGCCTTTTGCATTTTCTGAATATTTCATATAATTTTCCTTTTAGATTTTTTGTTTTTGATTGTTTTCATTTTCTGCAATACAAAACCTGAATTGTCAACATTTGTACCATTCTTCTTGCTGATTTTTTTTAAAGAGCAATTTATTCTTGTTATGTAAATGATGCCTCTTGGAATTGTTCTCTAATGAAATTTCCTTTAAGCATTTTCATCAATGATCAGTGTTAAGATCTTAGAAGCAACTAATTGTCAGTATGATATTGGTTTTGAATTAATGTAGGCCCTCTATGATATCTAGATGAACAGGCTTAAATAAGTCAGAATTTAGAATGCACTTCTCAACGTGACAAACACAAAAAAGTTGGAAATTGTGTTATTCTTATCTCATTTTCACAGCCTTTTAAAAATTCCTATCTCATTCCTGAAATACTTCATTAAACATCTGAATGTATGAGGGATGCTCCAAAAGAAATGCCTCCTATTTTATTATGTTGGCCCACAACTTCAGAGGCAGATGTTGGTGATATGGCAGTAGAGGCTGAACCTTCCCACCAACATTCCATTACATTTCGTTGCTGTGTGACAGATGGCAGCAGAGGGGCAGTCTGACAAATTGGCATGTGATGTGGAACTGAATCTGAAGAAAACTTGTGCCATTGAATTCCTACTTGTGGAAAAACCTGCACCCACTGACATTCACTGACATTGAATGAATGTTTATGGAGACCAAACAGTGGATGTGAGCACAGTTAGTTGTTGGGGATGTGTTTCAGCAATGGTGACATTGGCAGTGAATTACCTTCACTGTTGCAGATTTTTATGAGTATGGCATGCAAGCCATTGCTGCAAAAACGCATAGCTAATGATAATAACTATGTTGGAAAAGCATTTATATATGAGAATTTGCTCTCTCAAATAGTGTTATTGTTTTCTTTGTATCTGTTGTAATTTCCATGGAAATAAATAGGAGATATTACTTTGAGAGCATCCTTTATTACATCTCTAGCATAGTCTTTTTTTTTTTTTTAATTATTTATCGATGTGGACATCATAATTTGATGTTTTGTTTCCTACTATAGACTCCTAAGAGGGCCAGTGGGTTCAGGAGTATTCGAGTATTCAGAAGAATTGGACAGTATTTGTGAATAGAATAAATGCTGGTCATTCATGTTTTAATTATGAAATATTAGTACGTAGGATACATACTGAATGAAGTTTCATCTGAATATAATTACATCATGTAATTAAATATTGATTGAACTCTTTTTAGTGACTGACAGAACAGAGCCATTACTTAATAAGTCAATTCTTGCTTGAGGGGGGTTTTAAGCTAAAGCCATGATTGAGTATAGTTTCTAGACTAACCTAATTATATCTGACCAAAACTAGAGCCATTGTGAATGTCTGCTTCTGTTTACATAAGCATGGACTCTTGCATGAAGTATTCGCTCTTACTGTGGCATTCCCCCATATTACAATACTATAATCCTTACTGGAAAAGACTGTGGAGTCGTAGAAGTTGTATAACACTTGGAAGTGTAATACATAACCCTACTTCTCTGTCAGATTAATGAGAATTAAATATTATATTTTTTCTCTGGTCTTATTTAATTTCTTCCTGGACCATTATTGCATGATAATTTCAAAGGACTTATACATTTGCATGTGACACAAGCTCCTAATGACTTTGAAATTGGCAGCACACCCACACACTTAACAATATTTGTTTTCAATCTTTGAACTGATCCATTTGTGATGTTAGTCTTTTAATGCATGACAAATAAAAAATAAATCCTAAATTGTACTGGATCAAGTGAAGTTGGATACAAGGCAGTATTATATTTCTTTGTTGTTCAGGATGATAGCCCAGACTACCTCTCTGCATATCAAGCTGTTACATTGCATTACACCTCTGAGGAATACAGTTTACCAGAGCTGTGTTAGTTCCCTTACTCTGATCTTCTTGCAGGATGAAAGAATTTCAGACTATCACATTGGCTTGATCAACATTTTTAGCTGTGGTAACAGTTTCATTTCATCTAAAAGTGTAGAGTTTAATACTTTAAGTTTTAATAAACAAAATATCTCCTTTACAAAAAGTCGCATAAGTGTCTGTCCTTCAGCATGAGCAGAGATAACCAACCACTGATTTTATCCTAATAATGTGGAGTGGGTGCACATCTAGCCACTCAACAGCAAGGTCCTGTGGAATCTTCACAAGGATGTATTAAATTGAATCTGTACTAGCAATATCTTTAGTTTAGAGAAAAGAGGGTCTTTTCTTGATCTTACTGCAGAAATTCAGTAATTTTCACTATTTTTATAACAGATTTAGACTAGGTTATGTATGAAATGATCAGCCTATGTTGGGTGCCTCAGAGCAAAGAACATTCAACATATCTAGGCAATGAAATTAGATTGGACTTACTACTGTGCTTGTGGTTCCTCTAGCAGAAATATGTGTTGTGTTTGGGGTGGCTCTTCACAGTGCATGAATTCTTGCCAGAAATAGACAAAACATTTCTGCTCTGCCCACAGAACCCTCACCCATGCTGTAATACTTTCAAAAAGCATTCCTGTGACATATGGAGAGGTGTGAAACAAGGTAAAGCTGTTGCAAAGAGTATGGTGGTGATAGCTTCATCAACTCCTATGTTCCAATGATCAGCAGTAATGACATTAAATGTCCAGAAATGTTTAGCAGTATTACCAAATGCGTTCTGTTCCAGAATTACTGGAGAAACAGTACAGCAGGTGCATGTGTCAATGTCGCTAACTTTTGGAAAACTGAGATTTCTCTAACAATTGAATCAAAGGTGCTGTGAGACTTTCATATGCTTATGTTTATGTTTCTTCTGCTATTTGATACTGATTTTGATAAATATGAAGAAACATATCACAAACACAAAGAGTAATTTCATGCACATCACAAGAAGGATGTTCCAATACTATGATGCTTAAAGATAATGGTAATTAAATTTCCTGATTACAGCTCTCTAAATAAGATACGTTTTTTTTTCAATTAATACACATTTGGTCCATTGCAATTTTTATAATTGTTAGAAGATCTAAATTTTATGATTTAGACAAAGCCAGTGTATGTTTGGGCATTCCATAAAAATGATGATGGAAACTCAGAGCACATTTGATCACATCAAGTTCTATATTATTATTACACAGACAAGGTTACTCTGAGAGTAATGTTTATAATTTATTTCCATGGAAACTAGAACAGACATGAAGAGCACCATGATACGATTTTGACAGAGCAAATTCTCAGCTACAAAATGTTATTTTTCAGCATAGACACCACCATTAGCTGATTGATGTGGATGAGCTGATTAAGACAGTCTTCATTTCATGGTGTGACAGCTATGTGTGTCCACCTGGAATGAGGCTTCTCTTTCACATTGCTGTTTCACATGCATCACCTACAACCTCACTGTACTCACATCCATATCTAGAACACAACTATTCAGGAAGCATCAATGAATGTCAGTGAGATTCATTTTCTCTGCATGGAGGAATGCAATGACATGTCTTTGTTTCATATCCATTTCCATGCTAGCCACCATTTTGTCAGAGTGCCTTTCTGCTGCCATCTGTTGCACAGCAACAAAATATAATGGAATATTGGCTGGACGGTTCATCTTCTACTGTCACGCTGCCAGCTTAATAAGCTGTGAGGCATTCCTTTCAGAGCAGCCCTTACAGTATGTCATTTTTATAAGAAATCTTCAATTTTTCCACTTATTTTATTCCATTTATGTTTTTATATCTCTTAACATCTCTGAAACATTTTTCCGTCTCATTTGAAGCACTGTCACTAGCTACTATTGGGAAAAAAATGATAAATTTCTTCTGTCATTCTGTTGCGTGATAGTATCTATGATAACATTCACATGTAAGCTTACAGTTTCTACCTCCTTATAGAGTTGGTTTTGTGTTTTGTTTGCTCTGTGAGTGAATAAAGCTCATTTTCTTTTTTCAGCAAAGTGAACATCTCTAAATACTTCAGACTGTGGATGGTTTAGGATGCTAATGATAGGAATACTGGTCCTATTAAGGAAAATGAGTTAGAAAAGACAAATGAACACTGTCTAATTCTCACTGGGTGTTGTAAGCAGTTGCTGTTGTGAGGAAATTCTTTGTCATTTTTCTTATTGTTCTTGCAGTGAGTCTGGCGTATCTCCCCTACAAAAGTCAGTTTTCACATTTTCAAGTGAAAGTTCAAAGTATGGAGTCTTTTCATTTATATTTTTCTGGGGATAAAACTACTTGGAAAGATGAATTTAGGCCATCAGCCAAGTTACATAATCACAAACCAGATACCATCAAATTACAGTACTGCTTAGAACTGATTCAAGGAATTTTTTTTTTAAAGGGAAGAAAAAAGGGTGTGGAAACTGTAATTTTTTTATTTTTTTTTTAAATCATGCAACAGAGGGGGGAAAAGTCAGGACAAGTCAATTTTCATGCAAGTTATGTAGAAATGTCTTACTGTTAATCTCTTTTGCATATTCAAATTTCTCAACAAAGGAATGTGGGGGCAAATAAGAGTTCACTGAATGCACACTTCATTTTCTGGATCAGTGAAGGATAATAAAATTTCTGATAGCAGCTGAAAGTTAAGGTGAGGCAGAAGAAGGAATTTCAATTCAGTGTTGGAGAGAAGGTGGAAAGGGAAGAAGACACCAATTGTAGAAAAGAAGAAGCTTCCTGAAGGTGTTTATCTTCATATTAATTTAGTATTTTATGGGAAAATACATATTAGAGCAACTAAGTGATATAGCTTGCCTATTTTTTCCTTTTGACAATTTTCATTCTAGTTGACTCTTAAGAATTCTGAAAACTAAAGCCATTAGAAGTTGATGGAAGCATTGAGTCTTCTGTAATTAAAATCACAATTACAGATATCCATTTAGAGTTTACTTAACTGTCTCTTTATATGTGTGTGCGTATCTATGTATGTGTGGAGAAGAGCGTGAAAGCTTCAGGTAATCATTGCACTCAACAATAATAATAATTTAGAAGAAGTACTTGATTTAAATTTTTTATGCTCTTATCTCACAGACAACTAAAGCAACACTCAATTATTGATTAAATTGAGCTGATATATAATATTTCAATATATCTTGGTTTGGAAAAAGATGCTTGTGAAGTACAGCCTAAATTTGCTCTTTATTATTTTTACTTCTTTCTCTTCTGCTTATTTACTCTGCCTAATATGCCTTCTGTCCTTTCTAACTGAAGATTGTCTTTACTTTTCTTCAATTGTATTTACCTCTTCAGCCTTTCTTCATGAATTAATACTGTTGTAGATACTGCTATTTAAGGATGAAACAATAGAAAGGATAGGAAAGTGCATACCAGGTTGTACCTAAATTAGTAGAGTGGACTATTTTGTCAAGGTTTTGCAACCTCTATATTTTCACAGGTTCTCCACTGCTGACAGAGATGCATAGGAGGTAAGACTTCTGTGTCAGAGACATGGAAAAAATCAGTGGGATCTCTTTACTAAACTGACAAACCATTTTCATTGAGTTTTCTTGTATAGGCTTTCCGCTTAAAATGACAGTTCCAAGAGTAACAGAATGTTACAGTAATTAGATGTAACCCAAATTTCATGTCCTTCATTATCTACATGAAAAGCAGGGTTAAAATAAAACTGAAGAGGTAAAGTGTAAGATTTGAATTTTTTTTTAACTCTGCATTGTGTTCAGTTGTATTTAGACAGCTTTTTTTTTTCTTATTCCTCCTTATAATTAATGCAGAAAATAATTTCTTTTAATATCAAACTACACATTTTTTATGTTTGTGGGATTTTGATGAATATATATTCAAAAAAGGAAATGTAATATGTGAATTGGAAAATATATTTTGTTTGCCACAAAATGGATGCCACAGGCAATCACTGGAACATACAGAAATCCTTTCTTGATAAAAATCAAAGAAAAATCTGCATTTTCCCGAATAATAATGAGAGAATATGGTTCTTGGAAAGCTTTTGGTTTGGTTCTAGCTTCCACTACTCCTCAACAGTATTCGTGGTTTTAGAAACTGAAAGAGATGGACCCTGTACAAAGCAAAGAAACTTATGGTTGAGGTGTGTAGTAAGTTACCGTAGTTATCTTGAATGTGATTTAATAAAACACCTTTACAGAGGACAATCTATTTTCTGAGTGTTGGAATAGCTTCAGTAGTCCTAATGCTGTGGTACCTGCTGCTTTAGACTAAACAGAGTTGTATTGGCTATGAATCTACTCTATACAGTTATTTTTCTGTTTTAAAGGCAGATTGTGCGTAACATCTAATCTCTCTGCTAAGAAGTAGAAAAATATTAAATGGAGATAAAGGTTTGCTTTTTCTCAGATGCATCTATGAAAATGTAGTCAGGAAGAAAACAGGATGGTGACCAGCTGAATTTAAAAATATTTAGTAATAATAATGAATAATAGTTATAATAAAATAGACATACTGTGATTTTTATCATTATTTTGATGAGATGACTGATGCGTGCAATGACTTTCTTTGCTGTCTGGTGTTTCCTATTGGTGATGTGAACTTTGCAAGACAGACTGACAACTTTATTGAGAGTGGAAGTCTAACCACATGTGCATTTTTTTTCTTTCATATGGTTATAAACACACAATTATTCAACTTGGTAAAATTAGAAAAAAAAATCATAATCACTTTACCATGCAGTTTATTAAGCATTGAAAAACTGATAAAAAGGAATTTGTGCTATGATTTAAAAGAAAAATGTAGTTTACTACTCAGTGTATAGTGATGGTTGGGGAAATCTGACAATGTACGCAGAAAAATGATCTTTTATCGATGAACTTTATCATCAAAATAATGAAGACTCATGCAGTGTTTGAACTATATCCTTTTTTCCTTGCTTCCTGCTCAGATACTGGGAAAGGGCTCAGTTCTGCAGCATCTTTCACATCCAGTTCCTTTCTACCAATTATAATTACAGCATTTGTAGGTAATAAAATAGTAGACATTGAATAAAAGTTTTTTCTCCTGTATAACTTACTGATAATAAGCACATCAGTAATGAAATGAGCCAAAAGTGTTGATTTTTCGTCATCACTACATTTCATACATTTTTCTTGCTTCAGCCCTGTCATCAGGCCAGCATTTATCTGTATTGTTCTGTAAGATGCAACTTTTTTAACAGGAAGAGTCTACACTATAAGTCATGCATAAAAATAAATTAATATATTGGTGCAAATGGTGAAAATTACTTGATTTTATTTATTCATTAGATGTAGACCCACAGTCATAAGTATTTTAGATGTTCGTAAGAGTACTTTACTGGTGCTTGTGGATACTGCACAATGCACTGCTATTGGCCTAAAATACAGAAGATGTGGAGAAAGCTAGAAAACACTAGAATATTCATTATTCTGTATCTTGATTATAAGAATAAGGTATGAATAAGTGTCTGCCTCCATAAAATAATGAATTTTATATGTCTACTGAAAATAATAAATGGTGTATTTTGGTTCAGATAGATGAAATCTGAATATAAAAAATTATGTTAACTTGTTCACTGTTGGGAGATCACTTTGTTCAAAGTTCATGTATAATTATCTTTGGGGATAATGTGAACAAACTGGATTAGTTCTCGTGTGTAGATGTGAATTTTTAGCCCATAAACTCATTATTGTATGTTTCATTTCCCTTAGGAAAAATATTCTTTCTATCACTGCCCTTGAGTCAGAATCCATCAGTTTTATTTATTTTTGAATAGTGGTAATTCATTCAGAACTACTCAGGCTGACTTAAAGCATTGCTTAGACACTAATTCCATCACACATTATATGTGGTGATGTATGGATGTTTATGTCTGTAGTGCTCAAAAGTCCTGCTTTAGGTAAGAAATTCCTTAGGTTAGTATTAATCAGTATACTGTTCAAATAGCTTTGCAGAATATGTTCCTCTTAGAAGAGTTGTTTTAATTGTTTAATCTTATCAGGCAAATGAACTACTGTTTGCTACCATCTCCACAGTTAATTTCCTTTTCTATTCAGAGCTTCTGCTGTGAGATATGCTTGGAATTGCACTTTGTTGTAGATGACATCCTTGATTTCCTTTGTTATTGTTGTTTTTGAGCATGTTTATACATGCAGATGGTTGTCAGTTAGGTCGTTGACATTTAGATGTTCTGTCTTTTGGAACTCATCCCAAATTTGTAAACTTTGGCTAGTGCACAGAATTTATGAGCTTTCTTATGATTTGTGCATGTTTTAATGTCTGGCAATTTAATAACTACATGCTTCTTCTTTTTCACTATGTGGTACTGAACAATAACTACACTTGAAGGCTTGTATTTTCTGCATGTTATTAAAAGGAAAGGTATGCCTCAAGGCAGTTTGTAATAATTCTGCAGTCAAAAGCAGAAATCAGAAGGGACAGAACTGATCTGACACTGCTTTGGCTCATGTGAAACACTAAACGTATTAACTTTGGTTCATTTGTAAGTAGACATATTTTGGGATTAAATATTACAGCATATGTAATCAGGATTTACTTCTTTAAACAACTAGAACAGTAGTATTGGAACATACTGAACCATAAAGAGACTGAAAAATTATGGGAGCTTTTCTTTTTCTTTTCTATTTAGGCATTCAGTGCAAGTTGCTCAAGTAGCCAAGCTGTCTCTCTGAATTTTGCTCACAAGTGAATATAAAGGCTTTATTTTTTTCTTTTCCCTTTAATTTAAGGTATTATTATTTATTAATCCTATATTTACTTGACCTATCAAAGTTAATTATGTTAAAGTGAAAAAAAAAAAAAAAAAAAAACCCTTCAGATATCTCCATATTAGAAATACTCACTTGGTTTGAAAAATGATGTTAGATTTATGCATCTACACTATATGAACGTTCTGACTGAAGGGTCCTCAGGAAATTACTCAGGAAAGGGTCTATCCCTTCCTTCTTTTCTTTTCCTCTATTTGTTTGTCTCTCCTTTCTTTGGAGAGAAACTCCTATTTGTACAAGTCTTTTTTAAAGAAGTTTTTATGATTTCAATTTGTCATCTCACATCCCATTTCTCCCCTATCTCTAGTGCACTTATGAAATATGCATTTCCAATACACAGTTTAGGGGCTGTTGCATCGATTTTTTTTAATTTTTATTTTTTAAATCCTGCCTTAGTTTCAATGATCTGACCTTTTCAAGCAGACTTATGTTTCTCATGAGAATTTCCTAGTAGATTTGCTGCTCAGGTTTTTGAATGCATGATCTTTTTTGATATCTAATTGGGAGCTGAATACCTTTGAATGTTGCCAAGAAATCTTTAGGAAAATCTAGCTTTTAAGTAACTGCTTGCGTAACAAAATACCTTCAGCTTTAAGCTCTGTACATAATGGAGTGCTTTTTTGGTCTCAGGCCAACAGCCCTAGCACCTTACAAAATCATATCACTGATTTGCCAGTCTGCCATTATTTCAAGTAAGGCCAATGCCATAAATATATTTATACTTTACTGCAGATAACGGGTAGCAGACTCCCTTGACTCTTGTCTTAAAATGGTCAGCCTAAAGTTGCAGAGTTCCCAAAGTTCATTTGAGTTCCCCCAGTGACATGTAAACTCATTCCGGGAAAGGTGATACATCTTGATACCTCTAGGATCTTGTAAATGCAAAAGAAAACATAAAATAGGCAAGATCTTATCATTACAGGGAATTTCAGTTATTTTATTTACTTAAAGGTCTGAGCAGTCATTTGTGCAATTTGACCTCCTGCATGTTTAATGGCCAGAGGGCTATTAAATTACTCCCTTGTTTTGTTTGCACTGAGGTCAATAAATTATTATTTTCAATACTCAATGTATAAAGTTCATTTTCTAAACTCGATACTTAGCTGTGAGTAGCACACGGAAATAATGTGATCCTCCAAAAAGGCTGCAATTCAGCAACATCTGCTGAAGGGCAAAGCAGATCAACAGCCAAAAGATTCTGCATATATTTGTGTTATATAATTTAAATTAAAAATAGGATCACACTGTAGAAAAAAAGTGGTAATTTCTGAAGTTCCAATTACCATTCATTGTGAAACAACCCCTTGTTTCTTGCTCCTTTGAAAATCTATTGCTCTCTTTTTTGACTGTTGGAACAGCTAGACAAAACCACACACTTAATCGGCAAAATATTTTTCAGCTGACATATTCTATCATTGTTCTAATATTTGAAGTAATAATAATCTAAAAAAAAGTCTTTATACCAGCTGATTTAGCATGACAGTTGATGATTTGATGTTGACTGACTCGAAGCAACTTGCTTGTGAAAACAATGGAACTCTTCTTGAAGTGCTGTCCTATTCATGGAAATATCAGTTGACTTTTTCCTTTGATGTTAACAGAATGTGAGGCAGGATTTTCCATTTAGATTGGCTTGGAATTTTTTTTTTTTTTGCCAATGAGCTTCTATGCCATTTTTAGAATGGAGAATGAGGAATTGAGAAATGAGATATTAATGAATCCAGTGGGTGTGGATCCTTGAATGGATGACTGTTTTTTGTGATGGATTCTTGGGTTACGAAAACATTTCATGACAGACATACTGATTATATTAAACATACCATGCATCATTGTTTAAAATCAATCCCAAAAGGTGACCAAAATCCTTGCCTGAATTATTTCAGCTTTACTGAAAATGTTATCTCTATATAAGGCCCTGGAGCATGTCCAGAGAAGGGCAATAAAGCTGGTGAAGTGTCTGGAGCACAAGTCTTATGAAGAGCAGCTGACGGAACTGAGATTGTTTAGTCTGGAGAAGAGGAGGCTCAAGGGAGACCTTACCATTCTCTACAACTACCTGAAAAGAGGCTGTGGCAAGGTGAGTGTTTGCCTCTTCTCCCAGATAGCTATAAATAGAATGAGACTTAATGGCCTCACATTGCGCCATGGGAGGTTCAGATTGAGTATTAGGAAAAATTTCTTCTCAGAACAACTGGTCAGGCATTAGAACAGGCTGCCAAGGAAGTGGTGAAGTAACTGCCGAGGAAGTGGTGAAGTCTTGAACACCCTGAAGGTGTTCAAGGAAAGGGTAGATGTGGCACTGAGGGACATGGTGTGGTGGGCATGGATGTGATGGGTTGATGGTTGGACTAGATCTTAGAGGTTTTTTCCTACCTTTATAATTCTATGAATTAATTTTGAGATATAATGTAAGGTAGTCTAAAGAATATAGGTGTGGAGCTTTTGGAGAGAGTCCAGAGGAGGGCCACGAAGACGATCTAGGAGGTCGAGCACCTCTCCTATGAAGATAGACTGAAGGAACTGGGATTGTTTAGCCTGGAGAAGGCTGTGGGGATACCTCATTGCAGCCTTTCAGTATTTAAAAGGAGTTTATAAACATGAGGGAAATCAACTTTTTACATGGGTTGATAGTGATAGGACAAGGAGGAATGGTTTTAAACTAAAGGAAGGGAGATTTAGATTAGATGTCAGGGGGAGGTTTTTTACTGAGAGAGTAGTGAGGTACTTGAACAGGCTGCCCAGAGAGGCTGTGGGTGCCCTGTCCCTGGAGGTGTTGGATGGGGCCCTGGGCAATCGGATCTAGTACTTGATCTAGTGGCTGGCAACACTGCCTGTGGCAGGAGGCTTGGAACTTGATGATCCTTGAGGTAATTTCCAAAGCCACTCTATGATTATGATGTGCAGAATTGTGTATGAAAGTGTGGCTGGAAAATATTTGGGCTTTAGTGTTTGTTTCCCTTTCCGTATAAGCAATTTCCTTCTATTTTCTTGCTTTTTGTGTTCTGTTTTCTCTTATTCTTACTGCATTTTGGAGGTCATTATTACTTTTTGCCAGAGGATTGACTTATATGTATTTGGTTGTATTTGTGGAGTACTTATTTTTAATGCTAACAGTTCTGAGTAGACTAGTTTTGTGAGTTTGTCAGCTTTACAAATAATCCTGTATAAAAACTTGCATTCAGCCTTAATCTCTGAAATGGTCCAAAAAATTGTCAGTAGAAATGAGGCTTCTTACGGGTTTAACTTAAACCCATTTTATTATGAAACCAATCGTATTTTCCTTCCCCCTTTGTTGTTTCGAGTATGGATTTTGTAAATGCTGCTGTTTTGCTAGCAAAGATACAAGTTAAATACATGTTATTAATCTTCGTGTATACTTGTAGCTGAGAACTCAATTTTTGATATTATTACTCTGCTCACTACTGATGAAGTTGAAATAAAATAAATAATGGAGGTGAAGTGAAAGCACATCAAATTTGCAAGCACTTACATATTTCTACTCCATAAAATGTTTTGTATTCTGAAAGCTTGAACTATTCCCATGCTGAAATTATTCAGAGAAAGGAAACAGACACACTTTAGATTGTTTTCCTGGTAGTCTGAGCAGTCACCTACGATGCAGAAGAATCAGATGAAAATTCTTTATTCTACCTGGCTGTAGTTAGCCCAGACAGGCAAGCTTTCACAGCCTAAGTGAATTACCTCACCTCTGGATTTAGGAACTTAGCCTTTCTCTCACTGGTTCACAGTGTTGAGCTATTTGTGTAACTGCTGCGAGACTTACTGATAGACTAACAACGCTGAATACTGAGATCGTTCAGAGTAAGAACTCAGCGTCTGGTCTTTCAGAAGGGATCAGTGTCCTATTGCTAGGAATTTCACAAAACTGTTTCTCCCTTGAACCTCAGAAAAATTTCTGCATTAAAAAATCTTGGAGATTTCCCCTGAGAATTATGTGCATAGGTCACTTTTTTTCTGTTTTTTTGAAAAGAAAAGAAAGTAAATCAGAACAGCAAAATATCTGCTTTATGAAAGAAAGAGGATGAATTTATATATATATATATTTGTTATGATTGTTTTTCAAATCTTCCGATTGAAATAAATGATACAATATTATCCATAGATAAACTTTCTTGCTACAGCAGTCTATTTTCTTGATAAACTGTCCTATGTTATTAATTTTTCATATGTTATTCATGTGATTCTTCAAGGCAAGGCTGGATAAGGCCCTGGGCAACCTGTTCTGAGAATGTCCCTGTTCATTGCAGGGGAGCTGGACTAGATGGCCTTCAGAGGTCCCTTCCAACTCTAAGGATTCTATGGTTCTAACCTTTTTTAATAACCATGTGTATTTGTTAAGTATGTCTATTATTGAATATTTTACACATTCTAAATGCTGGAGGAAAAAAAATCCACTCAAATTTTAGGCATAATCTTATTGAAGTAAAACAATCCTTTGTTTTTCAAATAAGTAAATAAACCTGCTCGTATTTCAAATACAAAGTAAATGAATACTTTTGCTTGCGTAATGGAAAACAATTATTTATTTCTTGGAAATATCTGCGCATTTCTAATTCTTTGTGACTACGTATGTTTCACCCAGTCTTATCCCCAAACCAAATGTAAACATAAACACACACAAGAACAGTTTTTTAAAAGAGAAATGTCTTTCCCTTGCATTACAGAATCAGAGAATTGTGAGGGTTGGAAGGGACCTCTGGGGCTCATCTAGTCCAACCCTCTGCTAAAGCAGGTTCCCTACAGTAGCTTGCAGAGGAAAGCATCCGGGCAGGTCTTGAATATCTCCAGAGGAGGAGATTAAATTACATTAATTTCAGTGTAGTGGGCTTTAAGTTCTGTTCCTTGAAATTACTTTCTAAAAAGGCACACGAGCATTGGGCCACTGAGATTTTTGTTTCTGCTAATGTCTAAAGAATTTATATGCAGGGGAAACAGAATAAATTGCTGAAATATATGGAAAAAAATGTACATTAAACTCTAAAAATCATAGTTAATTGGACTGGGACTTGCCTTAATTTTATTGGATGTGGCTCTCTGGCACTAATGCCCAGAAAATTTTCTGGTCTTAAGGTCATTGTTCCTATAAAATGTTAATGTTTGAAAGGTTTTCTCCTATTCCAATTGTCAATCCACTTATTAACTCCTGTAGTTTATAGGGTTAAAATCTGGGAACTAGACAACAATTATAAAATTATTACTATGAAATTTGGCTGGTAATAATAATTGTTAGTTGGGTACAAGTAACTCCCATTACTTTCTCATTGGTAGACTTTTCATAATATTTATTTTACAGCTGTGAAAAATTGGGGCCAAATTGCCCAATTATATGCATGTGTGAATATATATACATAAAACAGAGCCAAAACAAGCAAAAAAACCACACAGAACATTGCTTTATTATTAAGCACTTATTGTTTTAGTTAAAAAAGTGTAAAGACTAGTAGAAATTTATGATCCTGCACGCTATCCCTGGGATCAAATTGTTAACCGCTCACAAGGGTTGTAAAAGTATTTAACCTGTAGTCCATGTTTAAAAACCCACTTTGTGAATTGAGGCCAAATGAGATCCAAAACGCTTCCTAATAGACATATTTGGTCTGCTGTTCTAAGAGCTATGGTCCAGGCAGTGTTCAAAATGTTTGGCAGTTGGAAAACGATTGGCTTTTAATGATCTCGTACTATTTTTCTAAACTATACTTCTTCTTTGCCAGTTTGTGGTTTCACTCTTCCCATGATCTTTTCAGGTGATATTGCTGTGAGCATAAATAAAGGAAAAGCTGTTTACACTTGGCATTTTGAGTACTCCTTTTCTTCTGGGAACAGATGGAGACAGGCAAGATGAAAGAAGATTCAGTAACTGCAGAGTTTAACTCTTAATTTTTCCTGGAAATGCGGCGCCTTGTTCTGGGACGGTCATAATTTCTTTCTTACATCTGACAACTGTTTCTGGAACAGTTGTGGGAGCCATGTTGACTTGCTTTTACTTAAGAGTGTGGAGAAAATATTTATTTGTTTTATTTTATCATTAGTTTTTACTGAAACCCACGGTTAGATTTTCCTCACTTTTAATATTTTTATGTGGATCTTTTTCTCAGGTCCGAGCAATTCTGCTGCATCATATTTTATGAGAGCTTCACTGGCCTGAACAAAGTGCCAACACCAGGATTTCTGCTGCTAGATTTCTAGAGAGCTTGACATTTCTATATGTAAGCTTTCTCCATGCAGATTAATATACGCATTATTTCCAAGAAACTTGCTTTCCAAATGTGATGTTTTTGTTGAGTAATGGTGACATTCCTTCTTTCAGCTATTTATCTTTGTTTTTCCATCATGTCATCATATGGTGACGTGATACTCTCTTGTAACATCCTATGATACTGTGCTTCAAATTATTTTCTCATTTTTAGGAAACGTTCCTGGGAAATCTCTCTTAAAAATACACCAAAGGAAAATGTTTTGAACCTTAAACCATCCCAAATAACGTTCAGCTGCTTTATATATCTGCCATAGATTTCACTGCAAAACCCCACTTGATTTCCAAGTATTATGTTCTTACAGAACTAGCATTTACATTTTTTAGTGAATTTAAAAGCTGTTAGAAAATGGAACATGTGCCTTTACAACTCATTCTTATTATTAAGTGGTAAACTGCTTTACTACTGGTGAATGTGAATTCACTGAAGAAACTGAAGAGAACCTATACTACACAGTTGAATTTCAAATGAATATCTTATCCGCAGTTCCTTTGTCATTTTACAGCAAATATGTTTGAGAACTCCATCTGCTTTCAGCTTTCATTTTAAAATTATTTTAAAATTCTTATTATTTTATTTCTTTATTTTTATTTTCCTTCCAAAGAGCCAACCCATTGCAAATAAGATTATTGTACATAGAATCTGATATACAAGTTTCTAGCAAAAAAAATCCTCCTTTTTTAAAAAAAAACTAAGATGGAAGTTGATTTGCTTTATGATAAGATAGTGCTTCATTAGTTTGACACAGTAAAAACTAACATAAAACAAAAGAAAACAAATAATTTTATTGTCATTCCTTGCAAGCTTGCTGGTGCTGCTTCATGTGAAATATCACCAAATCTCTCCTGAGACCAGTCTCTTTGATAGGTGTACACATTAGCAGGTAAGGAGTAAAGTCCTTTGAAGCCTGATTGCTGTAGAACAACCTGTTGTTATATTAACTCATGTGATATTTCCCATGACATATATTTCAGCAAGAAAGAGAAAAGATATGAAATAAGATGGCATCCCAAAGAATGGATGAATCAGTCTTTCTTTTCTTCCACTGCTGATGGTAGAACTGCAACATTGAAAGATGTAGGTATGAAAATGCTATTGCAGATTTGAGAATGTAAATCAAAACTTGCCTGCCTACCTAGCAGAACTATGCAGGAAACTTTGGTAACTATCAGTTCTGAACAAAATTATCTTGTAAAATAAGCATACATAAATACTTAGTTCAAGAATAATAAAAAAAACACATTCATTGTAATATGAAATTGTCTATTCATCTAGCCTCATGTTTTGAAACTGAACGCAAAGGCACTGTAAAAATATGAGCACTATTAGTTCATTATGGACAAAAAATATTTTCTATTTATACTGAACAGCAAATAATATTTACTATTACTCACAAGATGGGAATTTGTCTTGACAAATAAAGGAGCTAAAAATAGTAATTTATCTTAATTATAGCAAATAGCTTTAGAGTTGTTTTTGGTTTTGCATGTTTCCGTATTTTTCTACTATTTTAAACTAGTTTTGATGCTAAAGTGAATAGTTCACATAAAAGTCTATTCCAGTATTTTTGTTGCAGTATTCTTATATAGTAAGAGCAGGTCTCTGTAGACTGTCACAAGCATTGTTTCATTTCATTGTGACAATGAAATGCATAGATAGTCTCAACAGAATTTTTCTGTCAATCTGATGAGTTTGTTGTGACATCTGCAAGCCCCTAAAGTGAATAAGGAATTGGTATTCATGACAGCTTAGTGTTATTATTGTGGGCACTTAGTATTTCTTTTTAATTCACACTATACTTCAGCCACTATATGCTAGCTGCTTGAAAACTTCCTTCAAATTATCACTATGTCTAGTAAGACAATCTGTACAGGTCTGTAAAACTGATCTTGGTTTCAGATTTGTTTGTTTACTTGTTTTTTTTTTTTTGTAAACATCAAGAAAGGGTAAAAATGAATGTGCTACTTTAGAGGAAGGCTTTTTACTACACTTTGAAATCACCACTCTTCTTAAGGAGAAAACTTTTTTTCTTTTGTTTTAATAAATGTATGTATAGAACACTTGAAAACTTAGGTCTCCATCTGGATGAAAATACTGTTGGTTTGAAATAGTTTATGTGCTTTTTCGGAGGCTTAGCAGCGCAATCTGTAGAAGCTGAGACAGAGCTGATAAGCTGATTTGTTATAGAAACCAGACTCTGTCCCTGAGTCATCCGCTGACCTGCTCACTGAACTGAAGGCAATTAGTTGTATGACACTGGCTACAGGCGGCGTGCTATTTTTAACGATCTGTGTAAGCTATGGGAGACCTATATCTTTGATTTCTGTCTTGAGTTCGTCCAGCCCAGTTTCAAGAGAGAATTCTTATTATTAACTCTGAGAGGAGAAGTATTTCATGTTTATATTTTCATCCAAGAACACTACCTTTAAGTATTAAAGAAAAAAAAGTGAATTATAGATATTCTTTGGCTGTGTTATGGATTATTTTAGTACAATACTGGCTCCCAGCCCTATAACAGGATAAAGACATTAAAAAGGATACATTTCATCTCTTACTGAAATGAGTGGAAACATTTCATGATTTCACATGGAGTTTGACTAGCATACAAAAAGTCTTACTGAGAAATGCTGTGTTGATAGTTGAAATCTACCAATTATATTTTATTGCAAAGTCTGGATAATGATACAGTTACAAAAGTTCTCTGTTTAGGTGTGTGCTACTGAAATTCAGATTGTCTAGTCATCGCCATTTTCATTAAGAATAAAAAGCATAAATCAAATAATTATTATATCTTGCTAAACAGCTACAGGGTTTTTTTAATTATTATTTTGTTATTCATTCTATAGTAGCACTATTTTGCATTAGAATGCAGTGTTTCTTCCACAGGTATATTTAAGGCTTTTCTTGAGCAGAGTCTAAATACAGGCTCTGCCTAGAATTGTTGTACCTACAGGCGCATACATACAATTTCACCTTTTTGATCTTCTGCAAGAATCCTGAAGTGATGATCACCTATAAATTATCTAATATGGTTTTCTTTTTCAAACTAACGTTTGTCTTGATTCAAGTGCCATGAAAAATAATTGTCATGTGTTATGTGTAAGAATGTGTGAACTGCCTTTGATATACTTCTTTCTGAGGGAGTCCCTGCCTGGCAATAAATAGATAAATCTCTGCTTTAATGTTATTTCTCCCCTTGGGTGTCTTTCAAATGCTTTTAACTAGAAGAGATTTTGCTGGAGTAATCCATCAGTGCTAGTGCTGAGTGCTTCCTCAAAATATGGAGTCCAGTAGAACAAGATAACTAGCTCTAAAAGAGGTTAAAAGAATGTTAACCTTGAGTAAAGCCACAACTGTTTCCCATAGGGATAATTCTCTAGGTTTAACAAGTTTAATTAAGGAAACTGAGCAGAATTTGGAACTGTTCCCTGCATTTCCCAGCAGCTGGGATTCAGTTTGGATCTAGATAAAAGCATGTGTTTTCATTTCAGAGGATGAAAATGGAAGAGAAGAAGGGGGTGTGAGGAAAAGGGGAGGAGGGAAGAATCCCTCTACTGCTATTATCTTCAAAGGAACCAATTATTAATGCTGCTGCAAAAAATGTTTTATTTCTCTTCAACTGATGTGAAGATTAGGAAATTCACTGTCTGATACTTGTTTCCCCAGTTTTCTCCAGCTACTAGAACTAGATATTACAGATTTAGAATCAGAAAATGAACTCTCATGGAATTAGACAATGAATTACTATGAACTTTAAAAAATAGTAAAAATAATAAAAATAAATTAATCTGAGATTCAACTGTCGTTTCAAGAAATATAAAGATGAGTTTTCTGAATAGTTCTGAGTATATCAGCTATTGTATCCCTGGGATTTAGCTATAAAACAGCTAAAGTAGAAATCTGGAATTGATAAATATAATTTTGCATATTCTCGTTTATTTTTATTTTTCTGTGTAGCATGTATTTTATTTTTCTTATTTTCTTCTTCTACTAGCCATCATGCTCTGGGCATTTATGTGCAGCTTGATATGTATTTATATTCTTAATATTTTTTATTATGTAAGAATAATAAGGGGTTGTTTCATAAAGTGGATGGAAAGAGGAAGCAAAGGTTTGCATTTCCTTGAACAAGGAAGTGTACTAATTGCAGGTGAGATGCTGTTTAACCCTTGCCTACAAAGAATATTGTTTTAGCTGTGAGTACTGGCCGGCTCAAGAGCTTCAGGTGGCACAGGCAGAAGAATACGCAGTTGATGGCCCTTAGTGGTTTGCAGGGTGTGGGATTGGTGCTGTTGTTCAAACTGAAATATTTCGGAGCATTTCTTGACACACAAATAGAAAAGTTGGCCTACAGAATCCTAAATCTCATCTTCAATAACAGAGAGCATTCAAGCAACTCTTTTATCATACTCTGGGACATGCTTTGGCAGAAAATCCAGACCAGTGAGTGCTTCGGCAAAGGCAGCTTGCAGAAAAAAGACAGCGGTCACTAGAAATGTCACTTCAGCCTTGGCTGTGTGGAATGTTTGGGAAATGGAGAGGAAACAGACTTAGAAACTAACCCATCCTTCACTTGGTTGAATTACCCCCATTTCAACTGATTTAGTGATCTAATGCTGAAAATTATAGCCACTATGGCAAATCATAGAATCATAGAATCATTTGAGTTGGAAGGAACCTTTAACTGTCATTTAATCCAACTCCCCCACAATGAACAGGGATATCTACAGCTTGAACAGGTTGTTCAGAACCCGGTCCAGCCTGATCTTGAATGTCTACAGGGACAGGGCTTCTACCACATCTCTGGGCAACTTGTTCCAGTGCTTCACTACTCTTATTGTAATAACCTTTTTCCCTTATATCCAATCTAAATCTCCACTCTATTAGCTTGAAACCATTTCCCTTTGTCTTATCACAACAAACCCCAATAAATTGTACATCCCCCAAGTGTTTTGACCACACCACACAACTTGATGTCATCTGCAGACTTGCTGAGAACTAACTTGATCCCACTGACAATATAACTGATGAAGATTAAAGAGCAGTACTGACTCCTGAGGGACACCAAGTGTCACTGATCACCGTCTGGACATTGGGCCATTGACCACCACTCTCTGCGTACAATCTTGTAACCAGTTTCTTAATCATCAAACAGTCCATTTATTAATCTGTATCTTTCTGATTTGGAAAGCAAGGATGTTGTTGGAGACCATGCCAAAACCCTTACTGGATTCCCAATGGATTACACCATTGACTCACTGCTTTTCCATTGATGTAATTATGCCATAGAAGGCCCCTAGTTTTGTCAGGCAGGACTTGTTCTTGATGAAGCCATGCTGTTTATCCTGTATCACCTCCCTGCTTTCTATGTGTTCTAGCGTAGCTCTCATGAGGATCTGTTCCATGATATTCCCTGGCACAGAGGTAAGGTAGTTCCTGGGATGTTCTTTCTCCCATTCTTAAAAATGGGCGTGACATTGCCTCTTGTCCAGTCGCCAGTTACTTCAACTGACTGCCTTGACTTCCAACCCCAGTGGAATTAATCTGGGGGAATTTTTGGCAGTGATTTCTTTGTTTCCTGTTAGGATTAAAATAGATCAAAGCTAATGCTAGTAATAATTAGTGACTGTTCAGATGAATAAAAACTTTGAGACATCATGATGTATCATTGCAATCCAATATTTATAAAGTACTGGTTTTACATAAATAATGAAATGTGGTTTTTCCCATGAGAGATACTGTATTTTTTTTCAATTTAATGTTTTAATTAATAGACTTGAAATTGCAATTTGTGAAAATGCCAACAAGTGAAAAGTCTTTTCTGATGAATTCCACCCTTTAGACAGCGAAGAAGGAACTGAACTGTTTTTCACTAAAATGACTAAACATCTGTCAACACTTCAAAAACAGTAAAACATTTTCACAGTCTACCCTGCCTCATTCCTCTGAATATTTTTTAAAGAAATTTCTGGGAAGGGAGGTTTAGAATCACGCTTTGTGTTTAAAGAATGGGAGAGGAATAAAGATGCTGCTTAAAAACGCCTTTCAAATTTCATCTTCCATGCTCTTACATAATTACTTGGAAGTGCAAATTAAACTCTAGGGAATAAGGGGTATATTTGTATTATACGTAACAGACCAACATGAAATGGCTTGTGAACCAAAGCAGCTAGGGGATGCTGTTGTTGAGGTGATCTTAGGAAATATTTAGCAAAGTTCTTAGATTAATTAGTTCTCATATTGGCTTTTTTTCTTGTTGTTCTTTTTGTGTCCTCCAACATGCAAGTGCTTGAGGTAGATAATGTCATTGAAAATACTAATATAAATTGGATTTTGAAAGGTACTTAACTGCCTGAAGAGGTCTGAATTATTCCAAATAACTGCATGAAAAATATCCAAGACGTGAATCATTTGTTTCTCCTATCCCCTGAGGAAAGGAAGGGAAAATCTGTTATGATTTTAATATGTGCGCGACTGCAGATTCGTGCTTATGCTCCCTTTATTTATTTATTTATTTATTTTAAGATTGCATACTTTTCATTTTTGCTTGTTCGTTGCTGAATGAATTGTATAGACCAACTTACCCCATAATTCTGGATAATTGGATTATTCTTTTTAAAACCCTTAGGAGTAGGAAGAAATGATTGCTTTTCCTATATGAATTAGAAAGGTGCCATTCCATTGAAACTGAGGTGGGACAATTTGTTTCTGAAATACCAGTGAGAACTGAGCTGCTGGAGAATGAATACCTTTTGGGATAAAACTAGACTAAACAGCTTTAAGTTTCCTTTTACTTGCTGATGCCTGCAATTCTGAACATGTTAATTGAAGTTATTCTTTTGTTCCACCTAAAAGAAAGTTTTGTCCATCTGCTCAAAATGAAACGTTATTTCGTTTGAGAGAATGCACTTTTATGGTTGAACTGTAATGCATTATTTTAAAAGCATTTGATCATAGCCAGAGTTGGTGTAAAATCAATACTGAAGTTAATAGGAACTATACAACAGAAAACAATTTAACCCATATACCTCTTTCAGCCCATTCAATTTATAAGAGGGTCAACTTTTAATAACATCCAGAGGAACACAGCACTGTTTTTAGTTATCATACAAATGATTCTGTCTTTTTTTCAACTGTGAGGCAGTGGATCCTTAGCTACTAATTAAACAATCTGGAAAACAAGGATGAAATGGATATATTTATGAAGTCCAACTATGTAATATGTTATAGTAATTTGCTGTTTTGAGGGCTGCCACTGCCAGGATCTTCAACTGGTAGCATCTGTCCCAAGAGAGATCAGCCCTGAACATGATCTTTTGGTTTTTTTTTTGTTTTTTTTTTTTAAATAATAGTTCAAAAATAGAATCTATAAGTCTAAACAACTATTGTTAGAATATGTCTGCTTGGATTTCTTGCTTGAAATTCAAGCATTTCTAAACTTCACTGCGTGTGGAAGAATATAGTACAATGATGGCAATGCTACTATTGAAATCTGAACATCTGGAGATTGGCTTTATTATTACAATGTTCTATCACCAAGCTCCTGAATACATTTTGACACCCTTTATCTGATGTCCAAAGAAATCACTGAATTCTGAAGAAAGGAAGATGATGTTGTCACTGGTTTTTTGTTTTTCAATAATGGACACATAGTTCTGGGATTAAGTTTGTTTCCTTTGTGACTATGACTTGTATCTTACAAAACTGTACAGAATATAATGAGCTGTTGAAGGATATACAAAGTTATATCTGTAGTTACCGAGGACATTTCTTTGAATGTGAGCTCACTAATACTCACTAATAATCCAAAAAATTTTAGGCTAATTGAGTTTTTCTTTTGAGTTGGTCAATACTGTCGAAGAAACCAATTGTTAGCACTGGTAAGAAGGGTAAAACCAAGAATAAAAAGAAAAAAAATTGAAGCAAGTTGCATTAATTCAAGGAATAATCACTGAATAATCAATAATTACAAAAAAAATTTACATTAGTTCATAACATTTTATTGTAGAGAGTAGCTAGAAAATATACTGTATATAACTGTTAATATTTAATAATACCAGTACTTTGAATAGCATTACCTGTGAACTGTTGATAATATGAAGTGCTTAATTAACCCATTCAATAATTGAGATGGAATGTTTGTAAAATTAGGCTTGTTGTTATGAAGAGATATGAAGATGCTTCAAATAAATATCAGGTAAATCATCAACTCATGTAAAATATGTTTTTGTGAGGAAATAAAAGTAGAATATAAAAATACAGGAAGGATGAAGCCCTCAAGCTGTATGCACTATTGAGAGACATTATATTTTAACTTTTCTGGAATTTTTAGAAATTAAAAAAAAAAATCCTAGTTATTCTAAATAAGATTAATGGGGAAAACAAGCTATTTCCAACACTATTCCAGCTGCAATATTCTTCAAAGATATAAAATACATAACATTTAATTTTTTCTTAATTTGTTTTTCGTGTGAGCTTTGCCTTGACTGATCCTTCTTGGCCTATTTGCTTTGATGGGCTAGTCAGTGTGAGCTGTCAGATTCATGTCGGTTGTTGCTCAGTTTTGCAGTCAGAAAGAATCAAATCCAGCAGTTATCGGAGCCCAAAGACTGTCCTTAGAAAGAAACCTGAGTTGAAAATGTACGGCACACTATGAAGCTGAATGACTTGTGCTGGAGAGCACAAAACCAAAATTCATCTCTCATTTGAAAATGTGGATATCCATGAGCTTATGAAAGTAAATTATTTTTCTTATTACTCTAGACTATTTAGCAGATGTACAGGAACATCTTAGCAAGCAGGGCAACTGCAGAAATTGAGATATTAAAATGAACTAAAGAATGGATATGACTATACAGATGCAATCTAAGTTTTGCTTAGCTGAATGGTTCAAAATAGCTACAGATCAAAGGATACTGTCTCTTGTTCACAGCCTCTCTCCTTCTCCTGAAATACTTTGTGCTAGTTGAAGTTTTTGGGAAGCTGATAACCGTATTTGGTGCCTGACATCCCTGAACAAGAGAGAGGCAAGAGGAATTCTCAGCATTTTTAATCCTATAGTAAGTGTGTGCTAATCACACATCTCCATGTTTTCCTGTCATGGGACTTGATGTGTGCCTCTTAACAGTCTCTTGATCAAGTCATCACATCTCTTGGAAAAGTGAGCATTTCTCATTCCCCTGACAAACGGTACAATTAAAAAACTTAGCAGAATGAATAATATTCCAAATATTTTTATGCAAAGAATGGACAAGACAGGAACACAGCCTGTTTCGTTTGTATTTAAATATACCATTTTCTCGGAGAGGTACTAGTAAAAAGCATATGATACTGATCAGAGTATTAGGTTTTACAATAACTGTTGTCTACTCTATAAAACAATTCTAATTCAACGCAGTTAAAATACCCATAACATTCAACTTGACTTCCCATAAGGCTTCTCCAGGTCCATTTTCATTAAGATTAAGAATCATAGTTCTCAAGACTTGTATTCATGTAGATGGCTGATTAATCACTTCTTGAAATTATATGTATTTATTAACCATACCATCCTGAAATGGAGCAAGGATACGTGAAATCTAAATATATTTTAGAAAGATTTCCGTAAATCATTTACTGTGGAAAACAAAACTATCCTCTTTCCTGAGTGTTCAGTTGGAAAACTTGTGCTGAAAATCAGTGAGTTTCAGGTCAAAAGTAATTTATATTACCATCAGTAAAACTTTAAAATACATTTCCACTATCATTTGTTCTTTAAATGGATTGTTTAAAGTAGCAAGAAATACTGAAATTATTTCTTCCATAAGTTCTTAAATTAGTATGCCCTTTCCAAGGTATAAATCTTGTTCTCATAATGTGAGGAGTAGATTAGTCTGAAATCTTTCACTATGTACCAACTCTAAATGAATTAAATACTGAAGATTCAGGGAAATAATGAGAGAAAGTGTTGAATATTAATTAGAGAAGGAAAGAAGTGTTAGAGATCTTGACAGAGCAGTAGAAAAGCCCAAGATGGACAATTTCAGCCCCTTAAGGGCTGAAACTGAGGAAGACTCAGCCTGTCTCCTCTCTGAAGACGGGAAATGCAGGAAGAAGAACAATTCCAGGCTATGGTAATAACTGTGTTACTGATACATAACATCAAATGACTTCAAAAATTAAATTATGAATCTTTATTGGAATATCTTGTTTTCATATAAAGTAAAAGATGAGAATGACAAAAATCTGAGAAATATAAGATAATTTAAATACAAAATCTAAGGAAAAACAGTGTTAAATCTGTGTAAATACTGGAGAAAAAGAGAAGATAGGAATGAAACTGGGGTAGTGAATTAGAGAAAAAAATTTATTTCTAGCATTCTTCTACATTTTCCATATTCAGCATCGATTGGGACCTTATTAATGGTCAGTGTAGAATGTACCTACCAGCTGTGCAAACCAGTCTGCAGAAAGCATATACACACCATTTCCTAGTTCCTGTTTCTGGCTGCTTCCATTGTGGAAAAAGAGTGAGTATACATGACTGCATTTCAAATCCACACAGATAAATTTGAATGTCTATATGACTTTTGCATCATTACCTCATGTTGCAGTAATGCCTGGGACTTGCCTGGGTCCCTATAATAATCCTTCCGCTGCAACACGGCTCCTGCATATGTGATATGTGATTTCAGTAGTAAAATTCATGTGGTTAATATTCAAGTATTTGTGGAATAAAGTTGATCCATAAGGTAGCCTTAGTTTACTGTTTTCTATTAGAATAAATAAATAAATAGCCTACAATATGATGGTTTACAAATTCAGAATATTCTCACAGACAAACTGACTGCCAAATCCAAGTTAATGTGGATTTTTGCCTCATGACCTAATCTTTTGATATTTATTAAGCAGTGAATGCCAAGTGAAAGTTTTCTTCTTGATTTTTTTTTTAAATAAGTGTATCTCCTCCTGGCAGTTCAAATCCTTTAAAGGAGAAACCAGAGAAAATACTTTTACCTAGTTCCACTCATCGATAGGAACTTTTGAAAACTAATATTTCTCTTAAATTGACTTAAATACATCAGTGATTTCAGAACTGATAATGAATCATAGAATATCCTGAGTTGGACGAGACCCACTGGGATCACTGAGTTCAACTCCTTGACAGAGGATAAACTGATTTACATCTGAGGAGTGTGATCAAATGTTTTATAACCTGGCCTTCTGTAAAATTTCTTTCACATGAATAACTCCTGCTGATTTCAAAACCTGGAAAATGGCCTATGGGTTTAGCTTCCTTGTCTCCAAATTTAAACTTCCTGTAGGAGATGAAAAATGGCATTTCAATACAAACACTCAGCAAAACAGGGGAAAGTAACTCTAATTTAATAAGCCAATTATCTTGCTATTAATTAAATGTGTATTGATTTTTACAAAAACAATTATTGAGCTTAGCAAGTATGAAAGAGATTAATCTAGCTGAAATCTGATTAGTTAAGAATTGCATGGGCAACACAAATACATGATTAGAAGGTACTGCACTTGTAAGAAAGTTAAGGTTTTATTCATGAAAATTGCTCTAATTTTATAAATACATTTTGTAGAATTTACATAAGAATTTGGGGAAGAAACAGTTCTAAAAAGCTGCTGGTTTACCTTCTCTCGCAGGCCTAAAGATTATGTGTGAAGAAGACAGCGATGATGTACCAGTTATGCTGTCAGACTGCCCACTTAAATTTTCTATTTACTAATATAAATAAATCTGCAAACAGCACTTTCCTTACCACCAAGGCTCTGGAAATCTGCCGTAAAGAGCAAAAGTACTGCCCTTAGAGTAGATGGGTAAAGGAGAAAACCTAGTTGTCTTTAAAACATCATTTTACCCCTTACCGAGTAGGTGCTATGTAGCAAAGGAAAGCATAGGGTAGCTGGGATCTGTTCTGCTGGAGGATCTGTATGTGTAAAAAAATGTGGAAAAATCAAGCCACTGAGAATGTGTGTGGACCAGAGGGAAGAGTGGCACAGGCTGAACAGTGGTGAATGGCCCTTTCTCCCTCCACATGTACAGGGGTAGTACTCACGAAATAGCTTACACTGTAATTCTTAAATGTCATTAAATTGAAACAGTTTCAGTGACAGGGGTGACTGATCTTATAGAGGGGTTTTTAAGGAGACGAACCATAAATTTTAGCAATCGCGGGTAGTATTTTACATTGCTATGGGCCAGATGAGGTTTGTGGGTCGTTTTGAAGAACTTGCTAGCTAAATAATTGCAGAAAAGTCGCAGTTGGATAGGACCTATTGCAGTTTCATGCCATTCCCTGTGGTTCTAATGCTGTCACCAGGGTGAGTAGATCACTGCCTGACACTCCGCTTCTGCTCGTGAGGAAACCATAGACCATGATGAGATCTCCCTTCAGTTTCCTCTAGGCTGAATAAAACCAAGGGACTTCACACAATCCTTACATATCTTCCCCTCCAGACCCTTCATCATCTTTGTAGCTCTCCTTTGGACACCCTAATAGGTGTATGTCTTTTTTGCACTGTGACACCCAAAACTGCGCACAGTACTTGACGTGAGGTCTCACCAATGCATTTTAGAGTGGGACAATCACTTCCCTTCACCTGCTACCTTCACAGTGCCATGTTTGTTGCAACCCAAAATGATCTTCTCAGCTGCCTGGGCACACTGTTGACTTGGGTTCAATTTGCTGTTGACAAAGACCCCCAAACCTCTTTCAGCAGGGCTGCTCTCTAGCATCTCATCCCCTAGTTTGTACATAGATGCAGGGTTGCCCCTTCCCAGCTGCAGAATCGGCATTTGCTCTTGTTAAATTTCATGCAGTTAGTGATTGCCCAACTCTCTAATTTGTCTAAATCTCTCTGCAAGGCCTCTCCATCTTGGATGAAGTCAACAGCTCCTCCGAGTTTAGTACTGTCAACAAACTTGAAACACCTAGTCCTACATCAAGGTCATTTATGAATACATTAAAAAGAACTGGCCCTAAATGGAGCCCTAGGGAAACCTGCTATTGATCAGCTACCAGCTGGATGTAGCTTTTAAACTTTTCCAGGTACACTCAGACAGAGATAGCATTATAATATATATATATATTAGGGTTTTTTTTTTGTTTGTTGTTTGTTGTTTTTTTTTAACTGATAAAATGAGTTTAGCTGTTAGATACAATAAAAATAGAAGTGTAGATGTGGAAAGGGTTCTTAGAAAATTTTAAGCATGTTAATGAAAGAAAAAGTCCTTTTCTGAGATGCACATAATGGAAAAATACTGTGTCATAAAAATTCATTAACCCAAATAGTAACCATCTTTGAGAACATACAACAGTAAAATGACTTGTTCAAGGTCAGAGTGGATCAATAGTGTCAGTGGGGATCAAATCCTATGAACTCATTATAGTTCTTCGCTTTTGCTACTAAGCTGTTCCTTGTCTAGTTCTTCAGATAGGACAATTCAAAGCCAGTCAAATAATTGTGCATATTTCATCTCTGCTTTTCTTTTCAAACATATTTATTTTGTGAAATAGATTGAAACTCCATCTGTCTCAGTTTCTTTGAGTTCACCCTCCTTCAAACACTTGCTGATTAAATATTCCAGGTCACAGCCTTATCGCAGATTATCAGCTCCTTGCCCACATCTTTTTCCCCATTCACAGTTTGGTGCTATGAGGCTAGGGGGCAATTAGCAATCTTCAGCAGCAGCTTTTTCTTGCACTGAAGACAGGGACTGTGCATTACTGGCTTTTAGAGTGAGAAACCAGGTAGTGCCCCTTGACCTATTGCTCATGTGTCAGTAAAAGAAGCTGAAACAGCTGTTTCTCTGAGGATAGAAAATGTATCAACAAAACACTTTGTTGAGAGAACTGACTTGCACAAATCTAGCCTCTGTACCTAGATGTGGCAAATGAAGGCTATTTTGGGTTGGCAAATATATAATAACTCATGTGTAGAGACCTGTAAAAAGCAAAGTTTGCTTTGCACACCTTCAGTCTTTTCAATGTTTAGAGCCTGGGAGAAGTTGGGATTGTTTTAGGTCAAGGAGATGTGATTTGCAATGTTTTTTCTTATGGTCAGACTTTCAGAAGGAATTTAGGATCCCTCCATGGTGAGACTGTCTGTCCTGAAGTAGTTGCTGCCCTCTAACTCTCTTCCCATTTCCTCTCACTTCTTTCTCTTTTCTGTTCATGCTTCTTTGCTTATTTAACTGAATTAACATTTAAAATTTGGAACCCTATTTCTTCCTGTAGAGTAGGTCAGTGAGCTTCATCTATGCATCAGCATAAATTGACAGAGTCAAGTGCAATGCATGTCTAGATGTCTGTATTGATTGACATACTCAGCCAGTGAAGCTATTATGGGCTCAGTGAATTTCCCTTTCAGTAACTGATTGGCATCTTTGCAGCCATAAGCAGCTTGATGAGGACTAATATGGGGAGGGAAGAGGTTCCAGCGCATGTCCTTGATGATATAGACATATATCTATTGATTTTGAAATGAGACTGGCAATGTCAGTGTGTTGTATGTGTGCTATGTATAGAAGATAAGGGCGCTATGTTCTGCCACTTTCTGTGGGGAAGGCTCATGTCTCTCCTCCTTCAGTTATTAATTCTCTGCACGCTTCTTAATCTGTTCTGGAAACTAATTTTGATAGAGAAACACCTACAGGTGAAAATTCAAGAAACAAAGTTTCAGCTTCTTGTTGTAGCAGCTTCAGATGTCACAGAAAAGACAAATTCAGAAGAGAAAAATATTCAGAAGGTAGTAGTTGTAGCAGAGGTATAAACATAACCCTATTTTTCTTGCTGCAAAAATGAAACCTGGATCTCAGTACTGTTGTTTATTTTGTTCTGAGAAGAAAAAGAAAAATCAGTTAATTTGGATAAGCCTCTAGTTCTGAAATTTTCAAATTGTTATTTTATTTTTTGGTTTGAGATTGCTCATTCTTATTCTTTGATGTACTTCGCATCTCCTAAAGAGAAACATCAAGACAAGAGCAAATCAAAATAGAACATGATATTTTTTTTCCAGTAATAAAATGCACTTCCTTGATTCTCTTGCATTCTAAACTAAAAAAAAAACAAAACCTCTTGTTTTAGTTTCTTTGTAATTTTAAAATACTAGTTTATGTAATATCTCCATGGTTAAAAACAACAACAACAACAACACACACACAAAAAACTCAATAACAACAAAATCCCTCACATTTTCAAGAGTTGTCATTTCTAAAAATATATTCCTAGATAAATCACCCTTGTATTATTTTGCATGCCTTCATATAGTAGTTTTTATCAAATTCCTTCAGAGTTAGGTTAATATCTAAATAACAATTCAGTGTCTCAGCATTATAGATCTGATCTGCTGATCACTACAGATGTGTATTATTTTGTGTCACTACTCATGTTTTTGTCCTACTTAACACATTTGTCTGCCGTAGGAAGAATGACAGTCTGTGACATACTGACTGCATTCTTCTATTTCAATATGAATTTGAATAATTGTTTTAAAGGGGCAAAACTGTACTGCTCCATACTAATTACATGTCCACAAAAAACAATCTTCAAAAATTACAACTGATATGTCTCCTCAGTTTACGATTGAGATACATTCATTTCTCCTTCAGGTTAAAACTTTGTTTTGGGGAGGGGGAGAAAAAATGCAGCTACCAGACCTATATATAAAAAAATATAGTTCTTAATTACTAATCAGGAAGGGGAGACTCTTGACAGAGACGTTAGCAAAGAATAAATACTATGGAATAATAAATGCATTTAAAAATAACATTGCATAAGTGATTCAAGGAGGAAAGAAAAACATCATTAGGAAGCTAATCAAGAAGATTCACGATTGTGCATTTTTTTCTAAATATGATGAGTAATGTTAATATTTATATCTATATATATATATTTTACTGCCCTTTTGAACTGAGTGTAGCACTCCATGTCTTGTAAGGAAAAAAAAAGTATACCAATAGACTCTTCCCTTTGTAGAAGGCCAAAATGATCCTTAGCCTCCTCACAACTTCTGCCAAATATTAGTTCTGCAAGAGAAGTTTGCATTTCATAGGCTTGGCCCCATTTCAGATGCTTGACCCTGAAGAACTTTGCTCAGAGAGTCTAATTTACCTAAGAACATTCTTCCATAAGTTTTGTGAAAAACTCAAAGATCAATACTCAGATGACTCATTTCTCCAGAATCTCAGAGTATTGTAACCTTTTAAAAAGGAGAGAATTCATGTTAAAAAAAAAAAAAAAGTACTAGTGATAAAGATCTTTGATTCTTATAATAAAAAAAAACCTGTTTTAAAACTATTAGGAGATTATATTGATATATAACGTGTGAAAATTGAAGAAAAAGGAAAGCGTCAAAGAAGCTGCTCACTATTTGCTGAAGGTTATTCACTGGAGAAATATAACAGTTTAGAGCATCTTATACTGTTGTAGATATGCCTCGGATGTCTGAAAGTCATACTAGTATTAAACTACCACCTTTTACCTTCTATATGGCTCAAATTTAACTTGTACTATCTTATACTATATTAAAATGGGGAAGTTAGAAATTGCAAGTACACCTAGTCCTGCAATAACTGTTTACTGGAGGGAGGGGCTTGTGTGTTTTTTCACACTAGCCAAGAATCGTATTGCAACTTCCATCTCTACCATTCCGTGTTGTGCATGCCTTCGCATTGGAGTAAAGAAGGGAATTTTTGGCAGCTGAGATGGTTACTGCCACATCTCTTAAAGAAATTTGTTATGTATCAAGAGTTGCAGGAGGACTCTGGGAGATACTGCTTTGTCTTAGTTGCTTATAACTCAAAGATAAGATTGCGTAAATTATTTCCAGCTTTAACTATTGCTTCATTTGGCAGTCTGGGATATTGAAATTTGTTCTTTCCATTTTGGCTTCAATCTGCATGTGCAATATTGTAAATTCTGTCACACTAGTAGACATTGGCTTTTAAATTAGGAAAGTATTATAATCCTATTGCCAGACTTTCAGTCTGTTTTGCAAAATGAAGTCCATAGACAATGTTTTATGCTGAAATTTTTGAGGTTCCTGTTACCTTACTACCTACTAAATCTACACGTGCGCGATAACGAGCTACTCTCCTTAGGACCATTGCCACACAGACACCAATATGATGATATAACAAAAGGCAAATGGTGTTTATTGGGGTTGTAAAAGCCTTTAAGTACATCTTTGTTAATGCTGATAACATCTTTACACACGTCATTCTACCAATCCATGGTTTAGTCAGGTATCCTTTGTCCAATCATTCTTTATGTCAGCGTGACCTCTCCTGACTGGTGGGCGGGATTGCTTGCTGACCAACTTGCTGTCTGTCGTGCTTATCCATTCGTCCCAGGGGAGCCTTTCGGTCCAAGAAATCCAGTTAGTCCTTGAGGCCCTGACGGTCCTCTGCATTCCTCAGATAAGTTCCTCCAAGCTGTTTACCATCTCTCCGAGGACAGTTCGTCCTTGCCCGTTACAGCATGGGGGAGGCCTACAATGCAACAGGTTCCCACATAACATCAAGATTAATTCATCTGGTAATATTTTGTCAGAACCTTTGCAAAGGTTGAGATTCTGATTTCAGAATACAAGTTATGGTAATTGAGATTTGCTCTTTAAGTTATTGCTGTTCTTTTCTGCTAAGGTGCAGACTTGTTTTACAGAAAACAAAATGTGCAACTACTCCCCTCAAAAAAAAAAAAAAGAAAAAAAGAAAAAAAAAAAGATCTGACTTCTAGCAAATACAAACGAACAAAACAGTGCTAGAAAAAATGGACTTCTGTTTTCTCACAAGTAGAAATAAGCAAGATAAGACATAAAAAAAAGCATCACTTTCTTCATGTGAACAAACACCTCAAAAGTCTGATTATGGTGATTGTTTCTTATACCTTAAAATCTGTCTACAATCTATTGTGTCTCCCTCTTTAGTTTTAATCCATCTATCTCATTTTCAAGTTACACATTTATTAAGGTAAGATATTGCAATGAGAGATTGCTATATGCTCAATCACTGCTGTATGCTCAATGTCAATATAGTGACCTGCATCATGGGATGATCATAACCTGGCAGAATACTAAATTCCTAGTCAAACTTGTGCTGCTATTGAATGATCAAATGCGTATTCCTTTGCCACCTTCCAATTTTTATATCAGCTAAGGCAAAAGTCCCACAGATGACAGCCTCATTCAACATGCAGGCCTAATTCATCCCTGGAGTACTGTCTGTCCTACACAAAATGTAATTAAGTAATTAAAAATTGTATCAAAATGCATACACACAGGGGTATAGGGAATTAAAAATGCACAGTCAGTGTTAATTCTAGCATTTCTTCATTTTTCAGTGCTTGACTTTGCAGGCTTAATGATATTCTAACAGAGTTTTTGCTATGTTTGTTAAAAAGTAAGTTGAAAGTGACTCTAAATGGCTATCATGGGGGGCTGGTTTAGAAGCCCATGTAGTTACAGTTTAAACTGGTTGAAAACCTTAAACCAAGAGTTCAGACCTCTTTCAGTTCGGTTAATAAGGTTTGTAAGCAGTAGAAGTTGTACATAATTTGTGACCTTTTATGAAGATCAACTACAAGAGGAAGATATGGCATGTATTTTGCTGGGGTTTTTACACTACTGGCTGATAGGAAATGACATTATGTAAGAAATGTTCTATTACTCCAGATCTTCTCTATTTCCAGTCACCTCTTACTTCGTGCTAGATTTGGATACACTATGCTCTGTCGGTCTTCTGTCTCCTGAACTCCAGAGTTCCTGTCTTATTTCTTCACATATAAGGTTATTAATTTTAATATTATGAATGATAAGATTAGGAAATGTAAAATGATAATTTCCTGTTTTCCTCTAATATTTTTTTCTGTCCATAACTACGCATGCCAGTCTTGCGCTTCTCGTCTGCCTGCATAGGTGTGCAAAATTCTCAGATAAGCACTAGGATTTGACTCTAGATGAGTAGCATAGGTGACAATCAGTACAGGAATATATAAAAATAGGTAGGAAGCTTCTTAAGGACCTACTTTTATTAACTGAAATGTTATAGCAAAATGGAACACAATGAACATTGATCACTATGTAATCTGTAATAAATTTTAATATTGATAAAGATGATACAGGGGAACTGCAGAGACTGTAGTGAAATTCATAATCAAAGAAACACACTCCTACATGTATAGTAGTGGCAGTATTGCAAGCATCAGACAGCAATGCATCAGAGAGAGTTGGGCATTTTTATCTTTTTCAAGATGATTTGTTCTTGTATTTCTTCAAATACCTGTCAGTATTTAAAAAAAATTGTGTCTTTCTAAATGCATTTGAATTTTTTCTTATTCTTTAATTCTGCCTTTGAAGTACAATGTTTGACCTTGCTGTCCAGTAGAATTGTAGTTTAAATGAAAACCCTTGTAATTTTTCATGGATCCCTGCAGGCTTTAAGTTTGAATTGAATGTCAGTGTATAGTGCAAGGTGCAACTGCTCTATAGTCTGTCAATGCACTGACATCGGAAACCACTTTTATTTTGAAACTTTTTTCAAACAAATGATTACACTTGATTTAGAATCTCTTATCTCACTAATAGTAAACATTATCGCAACTGTCTTTGAAAACTGTCTGTAACTCACTGTGGAGCATGGTTAGTGTCTACATGAGTATTTAACAGTTTGAAACTCCAATAGAAAGAGGTATGGCTTTAGAGAATATCATTAAAAGAAAATAAAATCTAACTGTAACAATAATGTTGTCAACAAAATGTTGCATATGTAGCATGTCGCCTAAATAGTCTAAAGTGTCAGAGGGAGAAGAAAGCTTTTTTTGTTAAAGTAAATATTGTTTCCCTGACTTAGGTCTTGCTTTGTAGATTTTGAAATATGTAATAGTCCTCAGGAGAGACAGCACAGTTCTTGAAAGATGAGTCTAAGGCCTGTAGTGGTATTGAAAGGAATAACAGACAGATGCCTCTTTGTAGATTTGAGTGTAATGGTGCTTAAAAGAAAACGAATCCGTCCCTGGTTGTCTTTTTGACATTTTCAGATGGTAGCAAGCTCTGCAGGGAGATTCAGCTCTCTGTTTTGTCAGATAGAAGTCTGGGGACTGTACAAAACTTAGAAGCTACAGATTAAATTTGCTTCTTCACTTATATGATAATTCTGTTTTCAGGAAAACACTGCATTTCATTTTTAATTTTAAATCTGCAATTTCTTATCTGTTCCCATCCTGGCACGCTAAGATGATAGCTTCCCAGCTGAAAACTATATCAGTGCGAAGGAGTTCATAACACTGATCACAGAAATGGACAAAAGGATTTACTGACATGACATTAAATCTAATTCAAGAAGGAAGTTTGGAATGTATTAACTCATGGAGGTAAAACTTGGATAAGCAAATAAAAAACCTTACATTTTTCGTATGAGTACTTTTGTTCAAATTTTTACTGTTTCTAGACTCACTCTTGAAAAGGACCAGGCACTTTCCTGCTACACTGGCATAAAAAGGCAGCACAAAACTACAATCTGAGCATGGTGTAATAATGACGCAGTATCTCAAATAATAAAGGTATTAGGTACTGTGGAGTAAGACCTGATGTGGCAACAATGACCAGAAAATTTGAAAAATATTTTCAGGTTTTAATTGTATATGCCTTTTTAAAGACAAAAGAAGAGTGAGCAGGATGATAAATACAAAAATACAACACCTGTCTCAGGAAGTTCCTAAGCTGCATACCACTGTGGTTGTTAGTTTTACCTGGAGAAATATCACTAATTCCTTGTTCTTATACTATTTTCGTACTCTATACCAGCACTGTGAAGTTAGGTGTATATATCTTAATTTTTTCTTTCTCAAAGGCACAGCTGATAACTGTATGGAACAGCATGCATTTCTAAGTAACTAAAATAACTGAAAAGTGACTTTAAAGTTAAAATAATTTTCTATTTTTCTTTCTCAAAGGAATGTTTCTTTGAAATTATCTACATCACCATTCATTGATGACAAGGTAATATTCCTAAAAGAACTGTATTTTTCCTCTTCTTAATATTCTGAAATCAAAAATGTGGTTTAAGTGTATACTTGTTTAATCTCAAGTCTCACAAAAATTTATTCTATTTAGAGATTAGAGTTTACTTATTGTCTACAATTGCAGATCCCTCTGCAAGGACGAAGAGTAGAGATTCTACTAAAACAGAAAAAAAATAAAAGAAGCACAAAAATACCAGAAACACAAACCACTGGGTTGTAGGAGTAGTTAAGGTCAGGATGGAAGAAAGGCCAGTAGTAAACTTGCCAAGAAGTTTGGGTTGTGTGTCTCACCATGCAATACAATTGCATCAGTCACCGTTTATGTCTGTTACTTAATAGTTCATAACTGATTCAGCTTGTTTAAACTACCTGCTTCAACTTTTGATTTAACTGAATTTTGATTGCTTTATATAGCTAAAATACGTTGCAGAAGCTAATCCAAGTTAGAAAACTGTTCCAGGGTGTTTCTGTTAGCTGAAAGTGTCAGCAATTTTTATATGAGTATACGCTAAGCAGTCTTCGAGGTGGGATTTTTCTTCCTTAATGATAAGGCAGGTTAAATAGCATCTGGTTTAAAATTGGTACGATCTTTTGCTTGTTGGCAAGCAGAGAGGTTCCAATTCTGCCTATAAATGAAAGGAACTAGCATTTGCCAATTAAATTAAGCAGCTGTTTCACATACACTATTGCTAATAGCTACCAACTTAACTTGAAGCCATTACTCCAGATTGTTTAATGAACTGCTTTTAATACATAGTAAGTGCTAACCTCTGTATCTCAATTTGTTGAACGAGCAGGGAGGAGTATTTAAAAGCACATCACCCTTCAAACTTCTATAGCATCATAGGAAGTGTCAATGCAATGAAGCACAAGAACTTGAGACTTTCTTTCTTTGCTATACAAATTTCTAAGAAGGATCCTAGAGAGAATAGTACTGTTTAAAATAATTTTGACAGTGTGTGACAAAAGTCTACCATTCTCTGATGCTATGCAGCGTGGCTGTATTTTTCTCTCCTAAGGAGAGGAGGTATGTTATGCACACTATGTAAACTTGCAGCTTGTAATCTTTTGGGTTACTGCACAATTCTGATGATAAAACCAAAATCCTCTCTGAGCATGCCAGGATTTTTGCCTGTGATTTTTTTTTTCATTCTTTCTAATCTTCAAGCACTAGAAATAACTGGTTCAGAATTCTGCAAAAGACTTTCTTGTGTAGATATACATTATTTGAAATCTAGCTCACTTAATGCTGCTGTTTCTATAGTCTTTTTGCTTCTCAGCTGATGGCTCTTGGAGATTTCTGTAAACTGGATTACAATGAATCACTATCTTCCAACTCTAAACATTGGTAGTAAGAGCATGCGTTATACTCAGTTGTACGTATGTCTGCAAATACTACTTTTTCAGGTAGTAGAACTGTAGAACTTCTGAAGAGTTTAAACAAGGTAAATGAGAATATTCCGTCTTGATAAGCTTCAACTGTCCAAAAAAAAGAAAATATCTTGGTTAGAATGATTTTATAAGTTGAATCATGTATGTCCAGAGAAACAGGAGATAAAGCTTCAACACAAAAAGGAAGTATAGAGAAGGTAAAAGCATAGAGGGCTTTCTCAGGAGGTGTCTGAACCCTTCTTTTCTTTTGGCTCAAAGCTTGCTTTCTGAGGTATGTTTTGTGATAAGACTCTAACTTACTTACCAAGGAGACAAATGGTGGGTGTCGCCGTGTGGCAATCAACATCAACCGTGTGAACATTCGAAAGCATTTCCTTCAGGGCTGTTTGCCCCAGGAAGAGAGTGCTCAGGAGTGTTTACTGGTGGAAGATCTGGCCTGTGACCAAGTAGCACCAGCTTGGTATGTGAGACTGGGGAATGATACCATCGTATCCTGTGAAAAACAGGATGCGGATGGGCACCTTCCTGCTCCCTCTTATCTGCTGGCAAGGCCCGGAAGATGGGTTTTCTGCTGAGATCCCAAAGCCAGAAGCTGCCACTCCAGAGAGAGCTGACTCAACCACTAACTGTCACTCCAAAGAGAGCTGACTCGACCAATTTGGACTTATAAATAAGTGCGTACTGCTGTTGGAGGTCGTAGTCGACCAAAGGGGTTGTCGACCGAAGGGGTTGTCGACCAAAGGGGTTGGTCAACCAAAGCGGTTGGCAACCGAACAACAAGCCCTGATGACCCATCACCTGAGAAGATCAACGTCGGCGCTACAAACAACGCTGGACCCCTGGTGGTGACTATCTCTCTTGCTTTCTACAAAGACTCCTTGCTTTTTCATCTCTTTTCTATCGCCCACCTTCCCTTCCCCATCTCCCTAAGCTACTAGGATTTGTAATAAACTGGTCGGGCTAACATTTGACCCGTTGTGTCTTAATCTCGCCGTCGGGTATACATATATTAAAAGAACCCCTTCTCCCTCCTGTAAATTGGAGCGAGACAGGAGGACTATACAGACACTGTTTAGACATGCAAGAACAGTTAGGAAAATCACGTTCTGCTGGTCGTGAAACTAGGGAGGGATGTGAACGATGGCATATGAGTGTGTCACATATTAGCCTTTGTGCATGATATATAAGCCTCTAGTACACTAGAAGCAACAGAAAGGTGGAGGGAAATGTAGTCTAGTTGGTCAATCGGTGACTTGGTTATTACAGTGGTGTAATAACACAAAGATGTTGTCCTATGAGGAGAAACTGGATGAGCAAGGCTTGTACAGCCTAGGGAAGGCAGTGCCTAAGAGCTGGTCTTGGTTTCATCTACAGCAGAGGTGGACAGGAAATGATGCAAATAAATTACAGTACAGGAGCTTAGGAAAAGATACAAAAACTGATTGTGTTTTGCAATGATTACTGTGTTTGTATTTCTTTCTCTGACTTAGCCAGGACAGCTGTCAAACACATGAAGAGGTTGCTTAAGAAGCTGTTGAACCTCCATCCTTGGGGACGTTAAGAATTTGAGTAGTCACAGTTGTGAACAACCTGGGAGCAAGAAGATGACTTCAGTGACCTCTTGAGATCCCTTCTAACATAAATTACAGTTCCGTGATTATAATGTAGACTTACTCAATTACTCTAGAACCACTCTTTTTTTGAGACTTCTAATCAGAGTTTTCCTCTGACCTGATTCAAAAAGAATGCCAATGTTTATAGCGGGATGTACTGGACCATTCAGAATTAGTTTCAGATTTTATTCAATATCAACATTTATTACTCATTCAGATACAAAACTGCTGGTGTTCAAGTGTTCAGTCTTTGATATATTTCTAACTTTCGTAAGCAAATTTCAGAGTCATTGAAACCACCTCCAGAGAGCATCCCTTTCCCAGACCTAATTTCTAATTCTGTGTTAAAAATGTTGAAATGTGGTTTTATTGATTTCCCTTCCCCCACCTTACAGATACTTGTTGCACCAACTTAAACTGCAGTTAGTCTTGCTTATATATTTCTATGGCAAAGTTTTGCCTTAGTAATACAGAATCTAGAAATACATGGTATTTTTTTCTCTCTCAATTGAAATTCAAACAATCAAGCAACTGCAAAATAAGAAAGGCTTTCATTTTTTCCTTGTTGTAATGTAGATCTTATGCATCTCTTAGGTGCAGTAAAGGGTGAAAAATAAAAATATTTGTTAGAAGTCTTCATATTTTCCTTCCTTGTTACTAGCTGACATCTGCCTGAAAAAAAGGAGAGAAAATAACAACAAAAAAAGATTAAGAAATACAAAATTAAGGAAATTCCAATAGACCTCTTGCAATCGGCTTTCTCTGTGGTTTTTTTTCTGTTACTGTTTTATGAATTAATCAGATTAGAGAAATCATATTTATATGTGGATTGGGGTGGGGGGATATTCTCGAACAAAATCCACAAAAAACAGATGCAAACTTCTGACTTTACAGATGGCTGTTTTTCTTAATTATATGGATAACAGTTTAGAAATACATAATTGGTCATGCTTGACAAGTAATAGCAGTTTTTCCAAGATAAACAAATGTTCACATTTTTCATACTTAATCAGGGAGTTTATGTGCAAAAATGACCAAATGTATCATCTATTCTAAGCCTCCTATGTTATTTTATAATAAACCACCATCTGTACTTTGATTTTATAGAGTCTGTGTGATGACCACAGAATCTGATTACATGGCAGATGGTTTTGAAGAAGAAACGAGGTATTTATTTATTTATTTTTAAGTGAACTACAAAAGCTCACTTCATTAATTTAGAGATGTCCCCAAAACAAGTTTATTCTTCTTTCATATGGCAAGTAGCTCACTAGCTATCTTTTTCTGGCTTTCCTGTCTTCCAAACTCAGACTTTTCTGGAAGTGCTCTTGTATATTTATATTTCTATCTTGTATATTTTCATAGTATCTATACTGTTAATTAATTAATTTAGTTGTATGCTGAGAGCTTGACATTTTTATCAGTTTTGCTCGCTATTTGTTCTATGAAAGTTCCTAACTTTGGGATTTATCCTGGTGAGTAAATATGGCTGAAGTAACTACTCATTACTACCTTCTATTTGTTTTGTTGTTGTTGTTTTCCACTGTGAGTGATTATTTCATTAAAAAAATATTATTTCTGACTTTTGACATTTAGGTAATATTTGCAGAATGTTAGTGATCAGGGCTGTGCCTGGAGCAAGGCTTGAAAGCAAGCAGGGTGAGGTACAGCTTCTCTCAGGGAAAGGTGTGAATCATTCTCCCTTCTGTCTTGGAGATGCTCTAGCCACATCTCTGAGTCAGACTGGGCACACACCACATGCATATAATTTTAACGATGTGTGATTTAATAGGATATTTTTCTAGTATTCAGTGAGGAATACTTAATGGAATCCAAAATCTTACTGTACTTCTCAATAACTTCTCAGTTTAGAAAAAACCTTACCAACATGAAAGAAAATCATCTGGCAGGTGAATCCTCTGCTCTTTTCCCCCTAGTCCATGCTTCCAGCTCCTGGAAAAATAGAATATTTTTAGTGAAACAGTGAGGATATAGCATGTTTTCAGCTAATGGGAAAAACATACAGTCACATGTAAGTCATTTAGACTCTTCCTACACATTTTTCTTCCAGCCTTTTCTCTTAGTCATATAGGAGTGACTATCTAAGTTGTGCTCCTTAGGGTTCTCCTAGCATGCTGCGTGCAGCATACTTTTAGTGCCTGCTTCTGGCATACTGTTTGTTCTTTCAGGGAAAACAAGTAACACTGAGTTAGATGTTAGCAAGTCTCCATGTGATTAAAAATTGGTGGAGAGTACAAAAAAAAAGCATAATCCCAGCTTTGAATAGTCATTAGAATGTAATGAGAATGTTGTTTTCTCTGCAATCATGACCTAGTTTGAGCTGGTTTAGGTAGCATAAAATGATAAGGTGGGAATAGAAAGGCATTTTATCATATTACCAGATGTAGAGCTCTTTCCATTTGGGCTGGGTTTTGAGAAGCAATCTGTTTCCAGGTTATTGCAAAGGATTTTCTTTCATATCTTGTGCCACACAGATTTGCTACTTTATTAATAATGGATATGAAAAAGAGAGTAGAACTGTCATTGAGGATATTACAAAAATAGTTACAATAGTAGCTGGGGATGCTTCATTTCATACTATTGGTAGATATGTACATATATATATATATATATTCCTTTGGTTAGTTTCTGTTTTACTGTTAAATTTTTTTTGATTTAGTTGGATATTTACAGCTCCAAGTAATTAGTAGTGTAGTGCCTGTTACTGAAGAATAGAAGAAATATTAATTACACTTTGTAACTACTCCAGCTCTTTAGGGTTGGCCAGTCTGAGCTGTAGGGTTGGGAATGCGCCTTTTGAGCAAGTGAGGTTGAGGCAGCAGCAACGTTCCTCATACCTTTGTCCCCCTGAGCATTTGTTTCCTATTGCCCTGGGGCCAGGAGGCCGCTAAATCAAGGAAATACATAAACCCAGAAATATTTGATTCAAATATGTTGGGAAACGCCCCAAGTTTTCCCAAAGGGTTGCCCTCCTTGCGTGGGGAAGCACGACCACTCAATGTGAGTGCACGCAGCTTCAACTTTATTGTAGCAACACACCATCTTATATAGCATATATGCTTCCAGGGATACAGGGTCTATGCGACCAAGCGTATAAGAGAACAATACCGTTACCCAGGCTAATTTTGTGTACAGTACATGTTGTTAAGTACAGAACTCTACTAGAAACACCACATTCCATGCAGGTATAACTTGCCCCTTTCATCTAAGATTACATCGTAAATCATTAGTAAATCAGTAGCTACGTGCTGCCGAGCAACCTGCCCTCCAACACAAATACTCAGAAAATAGATATACCTTTACTTGAACTTTAAAAACTTCTTAAATTTTGCAAAGTGGCTTCAACTAATTTAATGAGAATTAGTTTTCTCCTAATATCATTAATACCCACTGTTTCAGGTCATGTTGGAACAGCTACAAACAGAGGCTTTACTGTGGTATATCTGTGCTTCTATTTCTCATCTCAGGTTGAATCAGGAAGTACAAATGTATATGAAGTGGAAATTAGCTGTTAAAAATTGTCATGGTTTGCTTGTTTGTTTTAATACTTTTGAAGTTCCGTTTGGTCATCTTTCCAATTGTGGTAGAATTTGCATTGCTTTTTATTACATTAACATCTGTATTTTTCTCTTTATTGGATATTAAAAAATATAACAGAAATAGAATAATATATTATAATGTATATAACAATATATGCACCTTACATACAAGAATAAAATATATATAACAAAAAAGGCAAATAATTTATTTTTATACTAAGCAAAAGCTATCTAGACATTTAAAAATTTATAAATATTATAGTCTCATAATGTGGAATTCAGTATTTCCCACAACAACAACAATAACAACAAATAAGAAATAAATAATTGCATAATAGGAAGATAAAACTAAGAAGGGAAAGAGAAAAATTGCATAGAGATAATTTGCAGTAAACTTATAAGTTAATTCATGTGCTGGTTTGGGAGTTCTTTTAAGCAACTGGCTGTACCCCAGAACCTCACCTTGAGCAGGGACATCTCTTGAGGTTAACTAACGCCTGTGCAGAGAATCACCTGGGCCATGGTGATGTCTTGCCTACCGATCCTCAGTAAGTAATTTTCTGTTTTTAAGCTACCAGCTTCACTGAGATTTGATTGTAGATTCATTATGCATCCCCAACTCTCTGTGTAGCAAATAGTCAAGGATACCTAGCCATTTCGAATCTTGTTAAGTCGCTGTCATAATTTTTCAAACAACTACCATCTTATATCTATTTTATACAAATAAATATCTTTCTGCCTTCCTCTCATGAGTGAATTGTGAAGTACTTTAGTCTCCATCCGCAAAATAGAGACAGTTGGAAAATGAAAGTGATTGAGGGCTAACGATATAATTTTTAAGAGCACAAGTGTGGTAATAAGATAAGTTATATGGTAAAGGATAGGAGAAAAATATACTACTTTGTACATTATAGGTAAGACGCTTAATGAATACTTAATTAACATCTGTCATCTAGTTTTGAAATGACAGTGATAAATACAAAAAATAAAATCTTTGAAGTCTGGAAAAAAATTCCTTAGTGACTGCCTCAAGTGTTTGGATCTGTTTAGTATCTCAAAGAACATTAGAAATTTGCCTTGATCAACAAATGGTGTTGGAAACAAATAATAATGGATGGAAACCTCTTAGAGAAGTTAATGAGAGTAGAGGGATAGGGGGCAGTATAAGAAAAAACGTAAGATTCATAGATGATCTGCTTTTGGGAGATGACAGTAGTCAAATTGACCTTGGAAATTAGCAAATATTTTTTCATGAAAAGAAAATTAGTCTGGAATCAAATAGAGATGCATGGAACGTTTACAAGTCTTCAAGATCTTGTATGTGTCTAGAAGACAGTATTTTCTATGTATTTGACAATATATATTGTATCTTGAGACTACCTGATGTAGCTGAGCAACGTTAAGATTTTCAGATACAACTTGATATATGTTCTCAGTTCTTAAAAAAACAAACAAAAAAACCCAACAGGCACACAAAAATCACAATGCAATTCGACTGAAAATAGAAATAAGAAAGAATAAGTTGTACTCAGAAGGCAAAGACATAACAGGCTTGTGTTTTTTCTCATTAGAAATATTAATATACAGCTTAGAATTGCGAAACTGAAATACAGTTACCAGTCAGAACGAAAACTGTATATAACATAAAAAATGAAATTCTGGAAGAAAGAAATCTTGACCGAAAGCACTTTAAATCACTTGGAATAAATTATATTCTGCAGTGAACACTTGTTCATTTGTCAGTTTGTGAACTTGAAATGCATTTTTGTTTCCTTGATGAGGACTCTAATTTCCAGTTTGTTGTTTGATTTTTTTTGTAGCAATGACGCTATTTGTACAAAAAATCCTTTCTGCTTATGTAGCCTAGTATTTTCATTTGATGAAAATAAGAGCTGGAATGTGAATGAATTCAACTTCTGTGCCAAATTCTTGGTACAAATGATTCTGCCTCCAATGGTATATTTAAAAAATAAATTAAGATCACACTCTTTTCTCTTGCCACTTGTGCTTGACCCTCTTCGATCTCTGTCAACGGTTTACGGGCGTTAGGCCCGATTCTGTGACGAAGGGGACGGGGGACCCACGGGTCCACGTCCCGGGAAAAGGGGAAAGGGGAAAAGGGTAGGGAGATGGACCTGAGAGCAAAGAACAGCGGCAACAATCTGAGGAGAAACAAACTAATTTACTAAATAAGATATCAGAATGCAAAACAACACACTATAATACAATATAATTACAATTTAAGCTGATAAATCCAATACAGAGAGAAAGAATGTCCAAAGTCAAGGTAGGCCTTACTCTACTACCGACAATAAGACGTCTGGAGAGCGAGGTGCTGCCAAGATGAGAGACGGTGGAAAAAGGGACAAGGTCTCATGATCTGCAAGTTTTTATCTTTTCCCTCCGGCTGGAAAATGGTAACAGAGGAGCAAAGTGCTGTGGGGAATGTAGTAGTCCTTCTCTTCTGAGAACCAGGTACATTCACTACATGTTGTTATGATGTGGAGTACCAATAACCGAAAATCATAAAACATGACAATCTCTTAAAGAAAAAAGAAAGCTGAGCTGAAGCCCTTAGTCTAAGTTCCACAGTGCAGGTAGTTGGCACAACACAAGACTGTTGCAGAGAATGAAACCAGAACCCTGTACACCTTCTCTGAGACACTCATGAACTTATCTAATCTGACATGAAAATCCAACAGTGTTATATCTTCTTGATTTCATCAGTAACACTCAATTAAATCAACACAAGCTCTCTTTTAAAATTACTTCTAAAAATAATTTTAATTTTCTATATTTGACAGGTGCTATTTGCACCAGCTGTGCCCTCTCTGGAACAGGGTGAAAGCCATAGAAGAAGGTAAATGTGATTTTCCTTGTTGAATATTTCTATCCATTCAAAATATATTGACTATGTAAGTATTAATACAGAATCTGTACATTTGTAGTCAGTGGGAGTTAAGCAGTCCTTAGCATCTTTTCATTATTTCATACTGTTCATTAAAGGAAAGAGTAGCACTTGCTGCCTTTTATTTAATCTGATAATACTGGTCAATCTATTATTTATATTAATATTCATAATTTATTTTTTAAATAAAATACAAAGAAGATTGAGGGAGGTTATTGTTCACCTCTGCTCTGCCCTAGTGTGGCCTCATCTGGGGTACTGTGTCCAGTTCTGTTCTCTTCCATTCAAGATAGACAGAGAACTGCTGGAGAGAGTCCAGTGCAGGGCAACAAAGGTAAGAGACCTGAAGCATCTCCCATATGAGGAAAACATGAGAGCCCTGGGACTGTTCAGCCTGGAGAAGATTTAGAGGATCTTATCAATGCTTATAAATATCTGAAATGTGCAAGTCAACTGGATGGGGCCAGGCACTTTTCAGTGGTGTCCAGTGACAGGACAAGGGGCAATGGAAACTAACTGATATATAGGAGGTTCCATATGAACATGAGGAAAAACTTATTTGCTGTGAGGGTGAGAGAGCACTAGAACAGGCTTCTCAGAGAGGTTGTAGAATCTCCATCTGTGGAGATACTCAAGACCTGCCTGGATGCTTTCCTGAACAGCCTACTCGAGGGGGCCTGCTTTAGCAGGGAGGTTGAACTCAATGATCTCCAGAGGTCCGCTTCAGCCCCTTCAATTTTGTAGTACTGTTATTTATCTGCAGAAGCTGGAACTTCAGATATGATGACTTCCAAACTAGACCATTGTTAAATGTGACAAAGAATAGATTTAGGAAACAAAATAATCTGATCCCAAACCAATATAGCTGTGTGCCAAAGCTAATAACTCTTGCCTTAAGCAGTAGAAGATCCTCAGGTCTATGTTCCATCATGTTTTGTGGTCAATATGGAGTTTAATGCTGTACAGTATTGTTTTCTGTCAATAGTTTATTCCTTCTGTTTTCACAGTATGAATTATAAAGTGGAAGTTGGATATGTGAGTATTAATTACATGATTACAGTACATATTGCATCCATGGTAGTTGCTGCTCCTCATGTTTGTGAAGGGAGTAGGTGGCGCAGGTTATGTAGGTTCCACTGTTTTCAAGGTTGTCATGTTACATTCCTCATTTTCGTTGCTCTGAAAAGAGTCGTAGATTGTTAATGTTTTGACATGACAAGCCATTCCTGCTGTTAGTGTGTACTAGTACTAGTGTGTTAGTAATGCCAGATGTTTTCAGGCTGATTTTCCCGTGCACCTTAAAGCTTTGTTATGTAATATACCAAGAGATTTTGCCTAAAAGCAGACAAAAAAAGTTGCTCACTTTTTCTGAATGTTAGAATCACACAAGCTGAGAGATCCTACTTTTTTTCCCTAATTCTTATTTCTGTAGAGAGTAAATAATAAATCAATAGACATCCCTGGCAGATTTTTAGTAGTGCATTTTGTTGAAGTTTCGCTGAATTCACTGGAGCAATGACAGCTTACTCCATCGATGATCTGTTCCCATTAATGGAAACATTTCATGTTACTGCAGCTGATACACTCATTTTTCTACTTCTGTTCAGTCTGAGGAAATGTAACTTACAAGAATTTGGGTAAAAATGTTCCTTAAGCCAAGCAGCTCTATATCAAGGTGTGATTCTGTTGCCTAGGTGTGTAGTGAGTAACATTCAAGATAACCATATCAGGATGCCCAGAATGTCACAGGGTTAAGAAGAAACATGCATTCTTACAGCAGGACACAGAGAGATGTGGCAGAATGCATTCTTGAATATCTAAAATGTCAGTAAATATTTCTTAGATTCATTTGAAAAATGAGTTAGTTGTGTATTTATAGTTTCTCTATTTTCATAAGCTCTCTATTCTGTGCAAAACAAACACACTAGAAAAAAAAAAGGAAAAAAACCCACCACACCAGGAGTCATTTTTAAAAGTAGAAAAATAAACCACAACTAACCAAAAAAAGCTATAACAAAAGAGTGAAACACTACACAAAACAAAAGACTTAAGCCTCTTCAACCTGTATATAGGATGATCAAGATTCAAGAAAGCTCAATATGTTTATTCTCTGCAAACCTCAGAAATCTGTCACATTATTGTCTTTTTAGTTGTTGCTAACATGTAAAAATCATCTTTGACAAGCCAGTGGAAGATTGTGTCATGGGCCAACATAACAAATTAGGAGATATTATTTTCGGAACAGGGTTTGTGTATTTAATATACCTACAGATATATTTTCTTTTCTGTCTGATTAATAATTATGAACCATCACAAAGAGATATTAGAAAGTGTACAGAAGTACAGCTGTAATACCTCTCTAATGAAGAAAGGTTGAGAGCTGGGTTTGTTCAACTTGGAGAAAAGCTTCTGGGAAGATCTCATTGCAGCCTACCAGTACATGAGGGGAGCTTATAGACAGGAGGGAGACTGATTTTAAACATGGGCAGACAGTGGTAAAACAAGAAGGGAATGGTTTTAATCTAAAAGAAGGGAGATTTACTATAGATGTTAGGTGGAAATTTTTTTGCACAGAGGGTGGTGAGATGCTGGCACAGGCTGCCCAGAGCAGATGTGGGTGTCCCATACCTTGAGGTGTTCAAGGCTGGGTTGGATTGGGCCCTGGGCAGCCTGATCTCTGGTGAGTGGCAGCTCTGCCCACAGCAGGGGAGAAGTAACTAGGTGATCTTTAAGGTCCCTTACAACTGGAGCCTTTCTATGTATCTACGATATTAATATTTTTTAGTATATGAGTATAATTTCTTTGTTCAGTATTCCTTTTACTATGCTCAGGTTTTATTTCTGTGAGCACTATTGTTTTGTAGAATTGTACTAGTTGTTACTAGAAAAGCTGCCCACAAAAAATTAAATTAGTCTTTTATCCTGTGTTGATTTTTTCCCTCTTGGCCCTTTCCAATATTTTAAAGAGAATTTGTCTTGGACCAAAACCTTGCTTCTGAAAACTATCAAGACGTTAAAAGTGAAGTTTTGGGTTTGCCTAATTGGAAGTATGTTTTGTCCTATATAACTGTTCCTTTATATAAAGAAAAACAAATGTATCTGTTGTTTGAACCCGATGTTATCTTGATATTATTTTCATACATCACTTTTTACTTTAAAAAATTACTTATACTTTCAAGCATATTTTGTGTCTTTTGGCAGCTAAAGGTTCAAGGTCATTTAGAAATTCTGCTCCTCTGTTCTGCATATCACAGAACTTAATGTAGTGAATAATTCTCATTTACTAATGACATAAATTTATTTTCAACATTACTGTCTTGTAAAGATGAATTCTAAATCTTATTTTTTTTAATGTTTTATTTTAAAGAAACAGAAACAGTGCATTACAGATACATTTGATACTATGTATCTGTAGGAGATAGGAAGTATATGTGACTGGATTTTAAATATATTAAAGCTCTACATAATAAGGTAATTTGGACGCGGTTTGTCTCTTACTAATAGTTGGTGCTACCCTAGCACAATATGTCCTGGTCTTTGGCTTGGCTGTGAAGGTGCGACTGCAATACAGATAAGTTATAATGACATTTTAAATCTACTCATCTTGCTGAACTTAACCTATAACATCTCATTTCTTTAGACATAAGGCCAAGCTCTTGTGCACTAAATCAGGTCTTCCTCTCATTTGAGCCTTCTTAAAATTCTAGACACAGTTTGCAAGTTAAGTCATTCAAGGACATATCCCAGAGTTCCAGGCACTTGAAGGAACACAGGGGAATAAGGAGAAGCTTGGTGATTGCCTTGATGTATTTTTATTTACTGATCTCCTCTTTAGTATACTTAATTTATGTCAGATAAATCAACTGAATTCTGTTTAAAGATCAAGTGAAGAAAATGCCATAGCATTAAGCGTAAGTATCCATTTTATTGCTAAAGGTCTTGTTGTCCCTAGGCACATGCTTGTAGAGGTTGCTGAGATGAGAATACACCCTTTATTTTGAACACTTGTCTGATTTTTACAATATTCTGAATTTCTTGTTTATATTTGGCAATAAAATATAAGTGAAGATTAGCTGCTTTGATTAAAACAAAGATTGTTGGGATGAACACTTGAGAAAGAGACATCTATGCAGGTAATAATGTAGACTGGTATTTTCTCTATCATCAAGACTGAAGTCACCAGGTGGTGCTATTACATAGTACTGCAAGACTTTCCTCTATAATTTATTTATTTATTTTTTTTTCAAAGAAGTGCTCTGTAGTCCCTGTTCTTTGTGGTGGAGAGAAACTGTAGCAGCACATTAATTGATGGAGTACAATGTCTTTGTGGGAGATGGATGTTGGTGAATGAGGGTATCTTACTCTAAAATAGTATAGTTTGCATGCTTTCTGTGGTTGCCTTTGTTTCTGATCCAAAATAATACAAAATCTGATAAGGTATACTATACACTGTAACCCATTTAACAATTTTATTTGAGGAAAATAATATAAAACCTAGTAATGTGTTAACAATAGTGTTAGAGAAAACAGATGTCAGAAGAATATTCTACTGTTTGCATGGAGAAAAATATAAAAAAAATGTATTGTTTAAACTTTTTAAGAAAAAGTCTCGATTAGTCTTTTCGTTTGTTTCTAATTAGATTACTTTACAAAGATTAACCAGTAGATTAACTATTCCTTCATGTGACGTTGATTTAGGTTTTATAAGGAAGAGTGGTTGAAATCATACAAATCTAAGTTGGGAAAAAAAAAAAAAAGAAAAAGATAAATAGTCATTATCTGACAGTATGTGCTGTAGCATAATAGAGTGATAAAGGAAAATATAGTAATGGGAAGGTAGCCATCTGGAGTTTAGGAGAATAATGATTCAAGCTGCTCTAAAAGATTCAGCATTTTTTACATAAAAAGTCTTGTTAGTGACTGAGATGATAATCTTTTATCATCCTATGTGTGGAAAGTGGATGGTGCTACTTAAATCACTTAGCATTCTAATAGCAAAGACAATCTGTATGCAAAATCTGGTTGGAAGAAAAAACATTTACCTGGTAACTAGAGATATTTTTTTATAATTCACAAGGCGTATGAGTTTCTTATCTTCTAGAATAGGCTCTATTTCTGAAACTATTTCTGGTGGTGTTTTTCTTCCCTTGATGATGCTTAACTGCCACATTATGCACTTGCAAGGTTGAATGCTGTCACTTTAAGAGTATCTGAAATGAATGATGTAGTTGCACGATGATCAAGTTGCATGATGATCTTTATTTTTTTTAATCAATTTTTTTTTTTAATAGCTAATGATTTTTTGCTTGGTAACATTAGTCAGGTTGGGAATGAGAAGAGCAGCTTGTTAATATTTAAATCTTTTATTGGAGATCATCTAAACAAGATTTAAAATATTTTGCTAAGCCTGGGAAGTTGACTTATTATTGCTTTAAATATAACTCCAAAATAATTTATTATAGGTATAGAACACTTTACTATGTTAAAAGAACAAGAACTTTCATTTTGCAGCTTCCAGGTCTGTTTTCTTGTGCTCTTCTTAGTAACTAGTTATGATAAAGCTGGACTGACAATTCAGTTTGTAATATGGCTAAATTGGATTGTGTGGGATAACACTCAAATGCAAAAGCTGTCGTTGGCAGATATGATATTTAGTTAATTTATCAGGTCTAGTAAACAATTTCTTATACAGATAACAATAACTAGGAAGAGTTAGTTGTTAGCAACCATGAAGAGATTAACATTGTCTTCATACTTACGTTGACGACAATCCATAAACTATGTTTGTGTTACAGTCATTTACTCCCACTAAAATGGCCTCCACATCAATTTCATCAAAATGGTGGCATCTTATTAATCACCATTAAATAACCTACAGTGAAACTAATAGAAAAAAAACATGTATAAACCTTTTTCTTGGGGCAGAAATGAGGAAGAGTTTGTATAGAAAGCCTTTAAATGAGATAAAATCTTCACCTTCTCTGTTCTTCGCTACTTTTCTCTACTTCCCTGCTTTTAAGTTCACCTCTGCTGGCTTCCATTCTGCTCTAATTCTAATTGATATTAGCTGTTGAAAAGAGACTTATGGTCGCAAGACTAAAACATTCTCAGAAGATATAATCAATTCTGAGTAACATCTTGATCTAATACTAATTTTTACAGTGCTGTTATTCTCCTGGCATTATTAGATTTCATTTTACATCCCTACATTTACATCACAAGAATTGAATCAGGTTTTCTGAATCCTAGAGGATATTTTCTTTTGGATGATTGCCATTGGCTGCTTTGTGGTGTGTATGTATATATAATCTACACATATATATACATGTCAAATGACAAACTTTTAGCTAATACTTCTGTATTTTGTCTTTTCTCATGTACTGATACCTATACATAGTCTTACATCTAGAGGAGGAATTAAGTTTCTGGAACAATTAAGAATGCATGATACTTGATTTTCCTTTTTACAACATAGCCTATCAATAGAATTAGTTAAACCAGCGACACGCGTTGGTTTCATAACTTCTGTCCAATCACAGCCTCGGTCATGCACCGTGCATGAGGCTCCGTGTCATGGGCTGCCTGCCCTCCTTCTGGTTGGTTCTTCCATCTTCTACATCCTTCTTTGACCACATCTGTACTTTCCCGACTTTCGGAGCTTCCGGTTTCATTTAGATGCGCGTGCACGCAGGCGCAATAGCTATTTTTGCGTAGCAGTATCAAGTACTAATGAGTAGCTATTGCTTAATAAGCAGCCATTGCAACCCACACATGAGCATTTTATATAAAACAAATTCTGATGTCCAAATTTCAAAGGACCTGTTTTAATTATTCTTTCAGTACATTCTAGCTAGTCTGTATTGTGACAATAATATACTTAATTTAAGTCACATTAATTAACATATTTAAACACACATATTCAACACATATGTTAGGTATGATGACTGTTCTGAAAGGAATGCCTGCTATTTTATTATGTTGGCTCATGACTTTAGAGGCAGATGTTGGTGGTATGGCAGTAGAGGTTGAACCTTCCCACTAACACGCCGTTGCACGTTGTTTCAGTATGACAGCTGGCAATGAAGGAGCAGTCTGACAAAATGGCATCTGACAAGGAAGTGTGTATGAAGCAATGGTGTGCCAATGAATTCCTCTATGTGGAAAAAAGCACACATTGACATTCAACAACACTTACTGAACATTGCTGGAGACCAAGCAGTGGATGTGAGCAGTGAGATGGTGGGTGGAGCATTTCAGCAGTGTCATCAGTGACAGTGAATCCCCTCCTCTGCCTGTACAGATATTTACAAGCATGGCATGCAGCCTATTGTTCGTCATGCAGGCTCTTGTTCACTGCTGGTCAGAATGTGTTGCTAATGGTTGTGACTATGTTGAAAAGTAGCATTTTGTAGCTGAGAATGTGCTTCATCTTTTTCTAGTGTTATTCTGTTCTTTATTGTTGTTGCCATGGAAGTAAAGAGGAGGCTTTACATTCAGAGAGACCTACATGTTGAAGTAGAATTAATCTATATTTTTGAATCACAATTTTCTTCATTATAGATTTAAATTGTGTGGAAAAAATTAGGAACGTTTAAAAAAAAAAAAAAGAACAGAAAAAAACTTCCCAAAAGATTTAATCTGTATTACTAAGTAGTAATAACTATGGAGCAAATAAATAAAATTGAAGAAATGTAATTTAAAATGGTCCATTGATATTAGAAGATAAAATGCAGAAAATGCCATAAACTCAAAAGTATCTCAAGAAAATTAAGCAATAAATTTGTTATGTAATAGGTTTTTCAGATATAATGTATATATGATATACTATATCATATAAATTATATAGATAATAATCTATAAAAAATTATATTTTTGAGCTAGAGAAAATAGAAAATAAGAATTAAACTGGAAGAAAGCCTAACATTAAAAAAAATACCACAACTAGGGACTCTTTAGAGCAGTTATGATAACAAAGCAGATGACAAGTGGCAACATGCATGTTAATAAGCTTCAATCAATTTATGTTCTTTAATCTACTTTGGTTTGAAGGACATCACATCAAGAATGACTCACAAAACAAATGACAATCACCTGAGAGTAGTCCTTCCCCTGAAGGGAATTCATATCTAAAACAGCAGAAGTATTTGTGAAAAACAAAGAATTTACCATATGAATCAAAATTAGTCAAGGAGAAAGACTCAGATGTGCTGAAATCGCTGTCAGTGAAACAGGAAAAAATAAAAGCTATTAAGTTAGCTGAGAAACATCTTGAAATTCACAAAGGAAATTTTTTTTTAATTCTGTTTTCTTTTTCTTTCTTTTTTTTTTTTTTTTAACTTTCTAAAGCCTTAAGACAGATCCATCTGGTTTATGTTGGTCCTGTGGTACAAAGGAAGACGAAAATACATATTTTTTGCCATATTCTTTCCTTTTGTTTTGTATCTTTTGCTGTTTTTAAAAAAGTCTTAAAAAGTACTTTTCAAAAAAATGAAAAGATCCAATCTTATCCATACTTATGTTCATTTTGTTCCTTATGTACACACAGTGCTTTGAGTGCAAGGGAATACATGTGTTTTAAATAAAACACACATAGACTTAATTGCAGTATCAGTGATATAATCTAATCTGTGCAGCCCACAAATAGATAATTCACTCAGAACAGAGATTTAAAATAATAATAAGTTTGCAGCTGCCATGGTAGCCTCATGTTGATATTTTTCGTGAATATATAATTACTGAAAACGTCTAGAAAAGAACTGTTCTTGTATAGCACTATTCTTTATCTGGCACCATTTACAGTTCCTGCAGTCCACAGTCATGTTGAAACAGTCTGACATACTCCTTGAATTGTTCCTTTCCTCTGATGCAGTAGGGCTCATTAATCTTTTAATCAGCTACCTCTGATAAATAGCCAGATTCTATTTTCTGAAATATAAAAGGAATCTTATGATTTCCTTTGGCACACTTAGCTGGGCAATTAAAAATTCAGAACGAAATCTAGAATACATATAGAAAGATTTTTTTTTTTTTACAGTTACTGTGTAAGATCTACATTCTGTGAATGCACTCGTAATACATTAAATGAAATAATTACAATATATCTTTGCATTTGAAATGGTTTACTGGAACAAATCTCCAGTACTTACTTTGTCTTGTTTTCATGCATATTTGAAATGTGAAGATCTTCAGAGGAATAAAGCAATATTTTTCTTCCTCTTTTCAAGTAGGGGTGGTCTGTGTACCGAAGCACACAAACTGTTTTCATGTTCTCTCAAGTAAATCATAATATAATGGGTGAAACAACAGGTGTTTGGTGCATAATTGTCCCGGTGAAAATAATTTATCAGCTAAGCATATCTACCACCAGGGAGCTGGTGACTATTTCAGACTATTTACTGTATTTGTTATTTTATTGGAAGAAAAAAACTTACAACATATATGGATACCTCTGCTATCCTCAGATTTGCCTGGATTTTGTCTGTGTTATGAGCATTTCATTTGTCTCTTATATGTGCTGGTAAATAGATAGGTCACATTTTGCAGAATGACTTAGGGACCTTACGACCAAGTTTTGGTTGACTTTTATAATTTTGAAGAATGATTAGTCTTTAACTCCTTCCAAGTTAAACTGTGTTGATTAATAGAGGAAACATGATTTCTGATGCATTGTTTGGCCCCAGAACCAGCTTTGAAAAATTAATTATCAGACAATCTGTTTATAGATTTCAGTAAACATACTAAATAGAGAGAAAAAGGCTGTGATTCTCTCTTAAAGAACGTAAGTGTTTATCTGAACTGACAAGACTGTGTCATTTCCATTGAATTCCTGTAACCTAATGAGCAGGGCCATCACTTCAATTTAGAAATCTGGATCCAAACTCTTTTCTCCAATAAAATGGTGAGAGGAAGACTGGCAACAGGGACAGGTTAGAAAAAAAATCTTCCCACTAAGATGCTTAAAAGTTGCTTCTAGTCTCAACTTTCAGCTCTTTAGCTCAACGTCATGCTAACCGAGACTAATTGTTTTTGATTTTGAGAAGGCTGGCATCTGGTTTGCTTAGAACACAGGCAGAATGTGCTTGTGTCTGCCTGCCAGGGTACATATATCCATATTAGATACCTTGAATTTGGTACTCTGCATAATTTTTGGCAAGTGTAGCTTTTCCGCATCATTAGTGAGCTTGTTCAATCAGTACTGCAGAACCACTTTCAGTATTAGTAGTGATGCATTAATCCTTTGCCAAGTCCAGCACTTGGAGCAGACAGGACTTAAACACCTTGTTTAAATCTTTATTTAGAGTAATTAAGCAAGATTTACCTAGTTTTAACTCTGTGCTGGCACTCTGAATGTGTGTGAAATTCACAACATATATTTGATTTTTGGCACTTAGCACGAGGGTAGTGTTTGTGTATTGGAAGGAACTGACTTCTGCTTCATAATTTCTAAGGGGTAGTAAGCAAAAATCCTCTCAGCTATCTCCACGAGGCTTCCAAGTGTTCAGTTAGTTAAATGTTATGCTATTAATGTAAACTCCAAAGGGGTAGATTTGTCACTGATAAACAGTAAATTCGTTTTCCTTATTTATCTAGCTTCCTAGATGTCATTAAAATGTCTGTGTTATAAAGCAATGAATTCTTATGCAAGGAATAGATGATCTATAGAAGTCCTTTCCAACTCGATTCATTCTGTGATACTGTATGCCTGAAGAAGAGAAAATGACATTACAGAATACAAGATACCACAAACGAGATGTACTTTGAGATGCCAAACAACAACAACAAAAGAATAATTGCAACTACTACAAAACCTGAGCAACGCTAATTTGAGATTTGTTTATCTATACTATTCTTTATTTCTTAAAATAAAAAAAATAAATTTCAAGAGTGGGGAACTAAAATTTCCAGATGCTTGGTTTTTTTTGCTACCATCAGTAGATTTTTGTCACATCTGTCCTAATTTACTATTTCTCCTTCTGTAATTAAAATAATGTATGGAAACTTGCAACAACAGAGATTGTTAATTTATGTACTTCAGAAACATTGGTACAATAGCAATCAATCAATCAAGACTTATAGTGGCAGGGTAGAGAACCTGAGCTTTACACTCATGCCTTCTCCTCCTTCCCACCTCCTTCTGAAAAGTCATGGGTATTTCCTAGCCACTCAAGCCCAATATCTCAGTTTTATCTTTGACTGGTCCTGTGCATTGATATGAGTGCATAAATCTTGCTGATTTATTTCACACAGCTGTTTCAAGATGATATATTCTTCTTTGTTCACACTTGAAAACTCACAGCCAAACCATGATCATTTTATGTCTTCAGAGTTGAAATTGCCTTTCTAGACTTAATGGCTTTTACCTGTCTTTCAAATATGTTCAAGTATGCTGCTAAAATTCTGCATAATTGCTCTGTTTCATCTTCCTCCACTGCTCCTTCTACCTGTTTGCATACAAATTTCTTGTCAAGAATTCATAGTCCTGCAGACTTGTTGTACTTGATCTCCATTCAGAGTTTTTAATTTTCCATTACAGGATGGAAAAATATCCATAAACAATGCTCCATCATTATGACCAATTGTTCTGAAAAGCGTATTTGAAGTTTCTCTCTCTTTACGTGAAAGAATGGTCATCCTTCCGTTGTGTCATCAGTTTATCCTTCTGTATGTCCAAATGGAATGCTATTTCTGTCATATTCTTAAGCACATTGCAAGCTAGGTAGGAGGTAAAGTTAGTTTGCTCTTCTACCAGTCATTTCCACCTCTCTGCCTACAGAGGAACTTAAAAAAAATCCTTCGTTTATAACATAAAACATTAAAGCAGGGTCACCAACATGGTAATATTTCAGGGCTTTTTAATGTTTGGTTTTTTTTTTTTTTTTTTATATATAGCAAAGTAAAATATAATTTCTGTCAGCCAGACAATTACAGTTTAAAAAATATATATATATTGTCAAAATATTTCAGAGACAATACAGCTTTAAATATTTTCATTACATGAAAGATTCATATATTTAATCTCAGTGTTGCTGGATTACTTTCAGTAGTGTTATTTCAGATATGTTTTTGATTGATTTTATTCTAATGTATGTGATATTTTACTGTTCAAATTCATGTATTTCATATATTCATTTATATGCTTAAAAAGTATGGCATTTACAAATCATTTACAAATCATTTACAAATTACAGAAAACACAAATGAAATGTTCCGATGCTACCATAGTGCTCAAATGCATGCTTTTCCTCCCACCCTCCAAAATGTTCATTTTTGAACAATATTATACTTTACTACTTTTTCTTTCTTTTAATAATATGTTTATCCAGAGAACAGTAATTCCAGTCCTGCTATTTTATGTTTTCTTTTCTTCAGTTGTTGACTGTTAAGGGAAGGTCACATTGGATACTTAGAACAGTTTCTTCACAGAGAGAGTGACAGGGCTCTGGAACAGGTTTCCCAGGGCAGTGGTCACAGCACTGAGAGATGCTGGAAGTCAAGAAGCGTTTGGACAATGCGCTCAGAAATAAGGTTTGAGTTTTGGGTGGTCTTGTCCAACCAAGAGTTGGATTCAGCGATCCTTGTGGGTCTCTTCCACACACAATGCTATGACAAGGTTCTGTATAATTTACAAATCACAAAAAAGGGCACAAATTGACTATAAGTGACATGTATGCAGTAGTATTTTTTTGTTTTGCCTTTCCAACAGGATTCAGCACAAATTTGAAGATAGTAATTAAATAATATTGAGTAAACACTACTGAAGAAAACATAAAATAATATATATATATTTAAATACATATATTTTATATATATTATAAAATAAAATATTTTCATATTTTTTAAAATCATATTCTATATAATAAATTAACTCTTGGGAAAAGAGGAGTCCATGATAAGATGTGCCTGAAAGTAGTATATCTGTTTAAAAATTCTGCAACTAAATGCAATGATTTGTTTGTTGTAGCAACATTTATTAACAGTTCTGTAAAAATAAATACAGGCAGGTAGGTAGATGATGTGTGCCTGTGCCCAGGTGAGCGTAGAATTGCTTTCTCATTTTTAATGGGTGATTTATTCATAGAAATCAATTTTATGATCTACTTACATAAAGCTTTCTTTCACTGCATGAGATTGAATTTTACTTTTGATATGATCATCTCTGACACAACAATAATGCGATTGGCAAGAAAAAAAGACAGCATAGTATTTCTTGTAGAGAGCAAATGGGTCCTACTGAATATGTTTTTGTTTGATTGACTATTCCCCAGATATAAAATAAATATTTTAAAAGTGCATTCCCACTCTGAGTAGTTGTACCTTAGAGTAAAGGTGTCTTTCTTTTCTGTGTGTGTGGTTTCTGTTTTCCTTTTTTCACTCATAAATTTTGTTACTATTGAATTAGTTGGTCTGTCTTTAAAGACTGTTGTTTTAACTCCAGTATTTTTTTTTTCCATTAAACAAGTAAACAAGAACTGCTTTGGTAGACTTTTTTTCTTGCTTGCTTATTCCTTTTTACTGTGAACAAAGACAAACTATGTATAGTCTTACTAGCCTGCAGCTAACTTTGAGGTGTTTTTCAACTACGTGATTCTGAAGACATAAAGGGAAGAATATCTGATTTTCTAAAAGTTAATAGACTCTCTGTCTTTCCCAAGATGCTCAGTGAATAACTAAGTGGAAATACATATTTACATAAATTCTAGGGAGAGTTAAAAAAAAAAAAAACACTTCTTTTTTGCTATGTTCCTGTATTTTTCATCAAAAATGCAAATTCTAGGTCTTTGAAGTTACCCAAGGAGGATGGGAAAATTGTTGTGTGCTCATATAAATAAAATGAACCCTCATTTGGAGCTATATTAAAGCCCAGTTAAATGAATGCAAATCTATAAAAGGTGTTTGAGATGTTAAACTATTGCAGGAGTCTAAGGTCAAGTCATTGGTGACTGGATATGGAAACAGTTCAGGACAAATTAACATTGGGACTCCAAACAATTACAATAAACACCTTAGTCTGGATAATTAACAACTGACTTCCCTTTTCCAGTGTTTTTTTTTTTTTCACATGTATAAGAAGGTACTGTCTTAACACAAGTTCTTTTTTCTCTCTTATAAACTTAGTACAAGTAACAAAGAGTTGTAATATGCTTCACAACCCTCATGATAATTCTGACATTGCGAATTTAGAGAAGCTAGGAAAATGTCTAAATTTTTACCTTGAGAATTATATGAACAATAGACAAAAAAAATACCAGCACCTACCCTCAAAATGAAGTCAGACAGTATGTTATTACTTTATTGATAGGCATATAGTTTTAATTGTAGTTAAAAATATGCGTATTTCTCTCCTACAGAAAATATTTTCATGTTACTTCTACAAATTGTAAAGATGTATAGATTTGTAGTGTACTTCTTAATAGTAGAGGTTTGCTACATTCACTTTTCTTCTCAAGACTAAAGTGAGTACTCACTACCGACCCAACTGGTAGTTTATATGGTCTCTTGACAAGGTTGTAACCCATTAGATTGCCACGAATAATCTTGTTACTGGTATAAACTGTAATAAATTAATCTCTGCATTGATTATAATAGCAAGATTTAGAATATTTTCCTAATCATTTTCCCAAATATTCACTGACAGTGAGAGTGTAATGTGATTTTTAGATCTTTTTTTCCAACCTGTTCTTTGTAAGGATTAGCTGATGTGTGTTCCAGAAGAAGTCCTCAAATTTCACTAAGAAAGTGTCTGATTAAGAATGTTTTAATTATATAGCTTCCAGTTCTATTTCTGATAATGCCCAGATGGGCACAGACTTCGAGGTCTATCTATCCCTTCACAGATGTGTTTCTGTAAATAAGGATGAGGGTTTTTTTAAATTTAAAGAAAAGAACAGTGATAGTTAAGTAAAAGGTCTTCTTGCCCCTTCCTTATTCCTGCTTTATAAAAGTCACTTTCCCGTGACATTGTATTTCTGAACTGGAGTACAAAAATATGGCACTGTTTTGATAACATAAATCAAGGTGCTCTTGTACGTAAGAGAAGATGATTGCAAGTTTGTTGTACTTCATTAAGCTAGAACGTTCATTCTGTCACCCTATTTAATTACTTTCTCTATTCATTTATTTTCATATTTGATCTTCTTCTCCTCATTTGTCATAATTTCAAGCTTTTTCCTCACTTTTCGATTATATTTTTGCAGTAAAGAATGATCACCTAATTGTCATAATTTTGAATATCTCTGTCATAATTTCTTGTTTTTTAATCTAAATTATTACAGCTATAACCTCCTTGTATCATAAAAACACTCAGTATAATCTATTAACCCAGAAATTAATGTTTAAGAATAATTGAAGACTTATTTGTTCTCTTTTCTTTTTCAAGGCCAGGGGTCTAATGACTCTATTTGTGTGCAATACTAAAGCATTGCAACTTAGGAATCGTGCCCTTATTGCATACTAATTATGTGCTTTTTGCTGCATGGCATGTAACCATGGAAAATATTTCCTGGGAAGATGACTCATGTGATGTGCTATTAAATATTCAGATAATTATATAGCATCACTAACTTAATAGGAGTATTAGGTAGCATTGAGCTATTACTGATTTTTAGGTTACTTGCTACCTGAAAATCCTTCCCGTACCTAGTGACATGTATTGTATTTTCCACCGTTCCTCAAGCCTTGGAAGTTCTTCCACTTTATAAAAATTATTAGCTGATTAAAACTGTCCTCGATAGAAGAAGGAAAAACAACAAGAATAATAAATGAGGAATATTCATTTTTGAATGTTACTTATTCACAAAATTACTGTAGGTCTGATTTCCATTTTAGATCAAAGTCCAGAAAAGCTAGAAAGTTTCCTTAATAAGTTCTATGGCCAGACAAAACATCAATGCCAATTGTAGCTCTATTCATTTGGTGTGAAGCTGACAGCTGATGTTAACTACCTTTCTGTGACTTATTGTACCTACTTGGTTCATTGCAATGGAAGAGAATAGGTATCACAGCATCTAACTGTACTGTGAACAAAGACCTACAGGAAGCAAGCAGATTGCACAGATCTTAAGCCAAAACCGGGTGAAACCATTTGCCTAAGTACAGCTCTCTGCCCTCTTCACCTTCCCTTGCCAGGAAAATATTGGCAGCAATGCCAACTCCTTCCCTTGCTTTCTGTGGTTTCAGGAAGGCAGCTGCACCACACAGATTGTGATATAATGATTGCAGTCTCTGTCTGGGCTCTGGCTGTTTCTCCATGAAAGATTAACATCTCCGAGATCTGTGTCTGATACATAAATTATTCACAGAACTATGTCACATAGAGGTATGACTAAGCTCATCTTACAGCATAGACTTCAGTTTCTTCTTACATGAGAACTGCTGATAGTAACATGCTGAGAAAGAGGAAAGGCTTAGCACATGGTCATCTTTCCTCTCCATTAAGCTTACGCAGTTTGGCTTCACTTTACGATGCACAGCATGGTGGAACAGAGGCTTCTAGAGAGAAGGCTGTTACTTTTGTGTTGCCTGTACTCCTGGTATGTTTAAATATGCTGATATAAATTTCTGGAAGTTCGTACTACCTTGGAATTTGCTGAAAAAATTTTCATACAAAACAATAATTTAACATAAAATTCCCAGTTTAGCACACAAAATGGTAACAAAAACATCTTAAACAAGAAAATGCAAAATTAAACCTAACATTCTGTCCAATGAAGGCAAAAGAACTGGAATTTAAGATAGAATGCCTACACTGATTTCTATATTTCTATTTTTTTCATTTTGTCATGCAGTATTGGTTTTTATATTTTCATATTTAATTCTTCCATTTCAATTTTAAACTAATAAATCATATTTTTTTTTGAAAACTCTTTTAACTTTTCCTAGGATGTGACCTTTATTTTCTCCATTTATAAGCAGTGCCTAAAAATTATCCTCTTTCAACTATTTACTGATTTTAAACACAGCTTATTAACCATTAGAGTGCAAAGTTATTTCTGTTTGAGAATCAGAACTGCTGCAAGGAGTACAAACTCAAACTTTCTCAAATCTTCATTTGTCTTGTATCTTGAGTCTTTAAACATCGGTTAACAGCACTTGACCGTGGTTATCTTTTTCTTTCTTCTCTCACTTTTCCAGTTAAAAACTGATCATAGAGATTTGTACAAGGAGTTTGTCACTCTTTCCAGGTGCCAAAGACTGTATTTATGACAACATTTGTTATAATTTTGTTATATATATATATATGTAAAAAGCATATATGTAATATTCAGTAATATAGGGGATAGAGCATTAGCATCCTCTCTACATTCATATCCATTCAATGAAAAATTATTAGGATTATTTTCCACCTTGAATATTTTATCTCAGTAAAGCTAAATTTAGGAGATTTAATAAAGAGACAAAACATTTTTGCATCATTCACTTGCTTATAATCTCTAAAGAGAAATTCATATATAATTCCTTTAAGCTATTCTTTGTATTTTGAACAACTAAAATGATAACAAGGGCTTACAAAATTAGGTCTTAAGCAACGGTTCTGAAGGTAGGTAGGATGCTGATTTGTTAGTATCTGTGGTTCTAGAAAGGGAAGAAATGGAAGATTTGGGTTCCTCAGCTGTGAAGTTATTGACTTAGGATGTTTTCTGTTTCAAAGGGCAACTTCAGCTTGTCAGCAGGTCATATTTGATGCCAGTTTCTACGCAAAAAAAAAACATCGCTGTACATCACCCAAGTGCTTTTTACAATGTTGTTCTGTGATCCTACACCTGCCTGTATGTATGTATACGTAGGTGATGTTTATAAAAAGAAAAAAAAACAATGAAGAAATGACAGTGCCCAAGCTTTTGGATTTTTGTGCGTGCACTGTCAGCACTGAGCTGCCTTTGCTCTTTGATTTCTAGCACTTGCAGATATTTTGATGTGGAAGAGTTTGCTCTGAGGTATGCAAGGAAGTTGTCAAACTGCAAAACAGTTTTCCTGCTGAACAGAAAACTGGGTGAAGTTCCCTGCTGTTCTGCCAAGCCTGAGGTGATCACCAGTAATCCCTCAGGCTCCCTCTGCACTTCTGGTGATAAAGACGATGAGTGATTTGGTTGCCTGCTGTTTATTTTGCTGTTTTATTTACTGATTTAAAGGAGGGGCTGTGTGAGCTCTCTCTTCAAATTATTTTTTGTTTTCTAGAGCTTTTCAGTCATGTAAAGTACCTTTAAGATAATATTTCAAATCTGCCACAGAGAGGTCATAGTCAGGAGGTACATATACATTGCTGAAAATGCAAATCATTCTACAAATTCTTTGAAGTTTTTCATCTTGTTATATTTTGTATTTAGCATTAGCAATTTACTAATAAGAGCCAGCAATGCATTTATGTGACCTGTGCTTGTTTTCTGACAAAAAGGGAATTTTCTTCTGGTTCCTCACAGGTAGCAGTGATGTTTGTTTGATGTTAGTAGTTTAATACATGTTTCTATTTGAAATTAAATTTGTTCTTAAAATTGTGGTTGAAGATAGATTGTGGCTATTTTGAACAAAAACTGATTCTCACTGAAGATGTACACCTCATGCAATTACAAGACGTATTATACAGTGTTCATCCAAACCTATGATTAAATAGAAGACATGCTTACATTAAAGAAAACCAAACAAAAAAAAAAACCTGTAGACAAATATTTTCTGTTCGTTTCAGCAGAAGAATTTCCATCAAGTAGGAATTTATTGAAGTGAAGCAGGAAAGAATTTGGTCAATGACATTTTACAAAGGGGTATAAACAAGTGATCGTGAACTGACAGTTTCACAGACAGAAGTACTGAACGTATAAATATTTCATCCCAGAGCAGATTTCATTTTCACAGTAAGATAAGTTTTTATTATTAACCAGCACATATCAAATAATGTTTAAAAAATGTGTTCAGAGGCCACATCTCATGACCAGGTTCTAAATGATTTGTCTGCATTGTTACCTGGCAAAAAGAGATAAAGGAATTATGAATGTTTATGTAATTTCTAAGTAGAAAATTGTGTTCAATATTTTTTTTCTCAGGCAGTTTAGTACTCATTTTGTATCTCTCATCCATGTTTATGCTATTGGAATTGCTTTCACAAATTCGTTAGAGAGGGTTAGATATCTAAAATGATAATAATATACAGGACTGACAATAAAATTGATTTTTGTGGTTATTCTTGTACACATTTCATTTTAGCTTGGGTATAGTCACTGCTTACATGAGTTACCACTTTTGCTTTGACTCAAGAAGTGAATAATGACTCTAATATTTTCTGTTTATTTTCAGCTTCTTGAATTTTTGCAGCCAGTAGCTAATTTTTTTCAAATTATCTTAATAGACTCAAATTTTAACTGCACTTTAAATATAACTTCATGAAAAAACTCTAGCTAATTGAATTGGATTTTACTATATTCACTTATATCACATAGAATAAACATTCAGTGGAACTGTCAAGGTGAAAATTTTCTTTGGGTTTCTGTTTCTCTTCTATTCAGTACTGTGTTCATTCCTTATCATTTTTTCTAGCTGCTTCTCTTGACTAATAGGAAACAAGAAATCAGCTGTTCAGTGAGAACTGTCATGTAAGTAATACTGGAAATGCTGGGATGTAAGTATAGCCTTAAGTAGAACGATGTACCGTACTTAAAGCACTATTAACTTGCTTTTCTGCAATTAATTGATCTTCTCCCACACTGCCATAGAATATTATAAAAACAACTCTGTACCATAATCATACAATAATCATATGGAGTTAAACTTATTAATTTGACTTTGTTATCAAGAATGTAATTACTTTTGTTAGTAATTCTGTTGATTTTTCTTTGTTTCTTAACTACTACTAGTTAAGCTAATATTTGGAAAGCCTAGTTCAATGTTATTGTGTGAAAATTATTTCTAAATGTATTATATGCTTTTTTTTTGACAGAAACAATATTCTACTTTCTCTGATGAGCGCTCTACTACAGATCTTGACAGTATTGATCCTGGATGAGCAATCATCTAAGGCTTGAAACAAAGTGGAATGTCTTCAGGAGGATGAGGAGGATGGGCTGAGATCACCTCTCTCCTGGTGCCTAATGTGGACTGTGTGCATTGTTTGAAAAAGTTAAATTTTTTAAATCCTCTTAGAGAAGAGAATTAAACTGTGATTTCCAAATTATGTCTAAGTAACTGTAAAATCGTTAGACTAAAAACAAATTTTATTTATTTATTTAAAGACAGTCTTTGAAATAAATCCTCTGTGATGTGACTACGTCTGGCTCGACAAACTCTAGCTCTGAATTCAACCTTCAAGTTTATGAGGGTATCTCTTTATAACTTGAAGAGAAATTCTTTTTAAACTACCTTGTGTACTGATGTGTTAGGTTCAGCAGCTCCCTGCACTCAGTCTTGTTAATCCTGTTTTGAAGTGTTTTAACTCTCCTAATAAATTATGTAAGAAACCTAAAGCCAATTAAGGATGTGGCTGTGTTACAGGAGCCAGATACATGTAAAATATAGCACTATATAAACATTGCTATGGTAGCTTTGCCTCTTTTTTCCTTCAATTACTAATGTTACCCTTCTCCAAACTGCAGCTGTTGAATGTATTCTACCAGTTTTCCTTTTATTTATTTATTTTTTTTGAGGCCATTATACCTGCCTGTTATGTTATTATTTCTGATTTCACTTTGTGGCTAAAATATATTATTTATAATATATAATTATAATTATATATGTATAATCATATATATCCACATAGAAAATAATTGTGAGAAGAAACAATGACATAATTTCAGTTCCATGTTCAAATTCAATGTCTACTGGTCAAGAAAAGCTATGGATATGTCTGGGGAAATTAAGTAGGATACTTGACAGTAAAAAACTCCAAAATAAATTGCTTCTATTTTTTTTTAATAGAAAAAGATTTGCAGTGATGTGATGGTTAAGTAAATGGGTAAGGAAGATGGTGACAAGGCTAGTATGACAATATACAAATGAATATTGATTGCCATGACTGAATTTCTCTTCCTTCAACATTGAAATAAAGAAATAGCATGCAGATGTAAGGCCTATTTACCACTGGTTTGATTTAACCATGTACTTGTAGGTATGTACTACCTCAAATCTATAATTTAGCAATGGAGAAATTCACCAGCTTCATGGTGTATATGATGTCAAATTGTATGATAAAAATAATCAACCTAAATAGCTTCTGAATCTTTATGATATGAGTGAATCATTTTCTTGAGGTCTGATCTACTATACCTTTTTTTTTTCTGAAAAACAACTCTTAAAATAATGCATAAAATATGAACTTGTCTGATGCCAAATTTTCTGAAACCAGTCATTGAGATTTACTATTTCCATTATGAAAAATGTCCCATTATAAAAGAGGAAAAGCATGACTGTAAGGCAAGCATATATATTCTGTCATAGCACAGCAGTTTGTCTTCAATGACTGATGATGTTTGCAGTTTAGGAAAGTAATAATATAGAAACAGCAAGTGAGAGTTGCATTTTTAGCACAAACTCATTGTTCATCACATACATTATTTTACTCTTTGATGAAGTGAATGCTTATTACTGTCAGTAATGAAGACAGAAAGCCAGGTGACCTCCTCCTGTAGTTAAATAAAACTACAGACTACAAACAAGGCATAATGAAATAGCAATCTAAAGCAGACTTCAGCAAAATGTACTGGTTATGAAGACAACCTTCCTTCTTAAGATACCGTTGTCTCATATTCTTTCTTAATGAGAAACTGTAGAAGAGTGGCTGTTAGATACCAACTGAAACACATATGTTTCTTAAACTCTTGGAGAACACGGAGATGATCTTGATTCATGATTTAGCGACCTTTTGAGTTGGCAGCATGAGTTGGAGCTAGGCTGTACATGCAGCTTTACTTTCTGTTTCTCTTCCGCCCTCAGTCTCCTGTTCACTTTTTGTCTTGAGAGGAACATCTTTCAATTTCTCCTTTCTCTTCCTTTACTCTGTTTAGACTTAAAGGAAGGCAGCTGCAGTCAGTAACTAAATAGATGTTTCCTGCCTAGTGTAAATACCTAAAGCAAGTTATTAAAGCTTGTTCTCATTCCCCTGTGTTGTTTGAGGAGCTGAATTGTTGATGACTCAGGGGAATCAGAGCTGACGCTGACTGCTGGCTTCTAGCAGTTGGCAATACTCTCAACCTATTTTTTGACCTTGAAGAGCTGTGATCACCTGCTTGAGAAAAGAAAGAAAGAAAATATTTCCCCTGAAGCAAAGTATTATTATCAAAGTAGCAGTTATTTTCCATGCAGTATCCCATTGGAGGGATCTGGCATTTCCTCATGTACTTGCTTGTTAAGACTTACCAAGGGTACTAAGAACTTTTACATACTGTAGGTGATGCAGGAAAGTATAACACTTCAGATGGTCTTTGAACAAGAAAATTCCGCTACTACATTGCAGAATTCACAATGCCTGCGTGAATAGTCCTTGTTTTCTCTTTAGTCTTGTCTGCTTGGTTTTATATCATTGTAAAGCCTAAGAGAATTTTGCAGCCTCTTTCATCTCCTTGCTTGTTTGGGATTGTCAGAGAGCCTTCCTGTGCCATTACTGAGCATAGCAGAAGGTAAGTGAAAAAGCTGAAAAGGAGGAGAGAGGACAATTCTTTGTATGCTCTCAGCTTCTACCTACAGCCCAAGTCAGACAATAAAACCTATGGCTCTTACAGATCACCCAGCCCATACTTGCTCCCATGGAATACAGTCAAAGAACTTCCAAATTTGTGTAAGTGTCTGTTTCATTAATACAGTTTAGAAACAAAAGAAACTGAAGTCAATTTTTCCTATGTAGTATTGTGTATGTTCTGTGGCTAAAAAGAAAATAATTGTGGTGTAAACAAACAAACAAGAACTAACAAACAAGCCACTAAAACTATAGGGCTTAAGGATTGGAAACATCTGGTTCAGTGTTAGGCTGCATTTCCATTCTCACAAAATAATGTCATGTTACAGTAAATATGTAGATACAATGTCTATCAATCCAACTACGAAATGGATGGTAGTGTCTTTTTGCACATGGTTTCCAACTCTGTATCAATGGAAAATTCTGCCAACTTCCATCAGAGTCCCTCAAAATAAGTAACTAAAATAATTTCATACAGTGTTCCAAAAGATTTGTAGGTACTGATTTTATACAAACAATGCAAAGTAGCTTTTGAAATGTATTGCAATTACATACTGATCTTTATTATTGGTGTATCTATAATGAAACTTAGATTTCCTCTTCCATTATAAAATATTTCAGCAAACATTCCAAAGCAAAAATCAAAGAACAGCTCAGAACTGGAGGAAAGAAATTTGTACTGAAGACAGTGTTCTGAATAGATAGTGAATGAATCTTTAGGAATTAGGGTATTTTTCATTGTAATTTTTCATAGTAAAGATGTCATAGTAATAAAAATAAGTTTTTGAGTTAGTGACATTTGCAAATTGGTTTCAGGTTTATGAGAAAGCTGTGCTGGTGGGAAATAATCCAAGAAAGCAAGCTCAATAATCTTTTAATTACAAAGCACAATCCTTGCTATGTCTTGAGCTACCAGAAATATCTGCTAATTGCTACCGGCCATCCCCTTGCACTTCAAGTTGATCTAATTTATTTCAGAATTCCTGAGCTTAGATTTTTGGGTTTCAGAAGAATTATTTTCTCTTAAACGCTTTAATAAAACCTCACACGTAATACAGACCAAGTAGATGTTTTCAGATACATCCCATAGAATCATAGACTGGTTTGAGTTGGAAGGGACATTAAAGATCATCGCCTCACCAGAAGGCAAATTATTTCAGAAATTAACTGTGATTATAATATTCAGGTTACATTTTGCATTCTGGAGCTCTTCTTAAGAATTTTTATTTGATTTCTATTTTGTGCTTATACAGGATCATAGTTTTAACCCTACACTTCTGAGTACTGGCAAGTGATACTAAAAGTGTTTAGACGACAACAATTTGGGAGGGCATGTTGATCTGCCAGAGGGTAGAAAGGCACTACAGAGGGACCTGGATAGACTGGATTGATGGGCCAAGGTACACTGTATGAGTTTCAATAGGGCCAAGTGTTGGGTCCTGCACTTTGGTCACAACAACCCCTGGCAACTCTACAGGCTTGGGGAGGAGTGGCAGGAAAGCTGACTGATGGAAAGGGACCTTGGTGTGCTGATGGACAGTTGGCTGAATATGAGCCAGTAGTACGCCCAAGTAGCCAAGAAGGCCGACGGCATCCTGGCTTGTATCAGGAATGGTGTGGTGAGCAGTACTAGGGAAGTAATCCTGCCCCTGTACTTAGCATTGGTGAGTCCTCACCTCGAGTACTGTGTTCAGTTTTGGGCACCTCAATACAGAAATGTTGTCTACGACAACATAATAAGGCTAAGGCTTCCCTTCCGTCCGCACCTCAGCGTGCAGGGCATACGGGACGCACACACAGTGTGTAACACCGAAATGCCAATTTAATGCTGCGCAACAAGGCTATTTATACCCATACACACGACCGCCCCAGATACTTGTGACCCTAGACCCCTCCCCAGGTGCACGCAGGCACTGCCCATTTCATCCCACAACTCCCCCCTCTTTTACAGCCCCTTTAATACGTTCCCCTCTTGGTTCCCAGTTTCCCCAACTATCCCTACAAGGCCTAAGCGCGTCTTACATATATATACTAGGCAGGGGAGGTCCTGTCGCGTCACATCCCGCACGCTCGGTTGCCGCCTACTACATTTTTCTCCTCCCATGCCTGGAAAAGCCTTGCCCCGTTACAGCGCGATCGCAAAACCCCCTATAACCTATCTCCCAACTAACTTATCTACTGCTTAAGCTCTAATGTTCGCACATTATACGAGTGCGTACTTCATCATTAACTACCTAAGACTTATCACAAGCGTTCGCGTAGCCTATGGTATTCCATGCGCCGATCAAAGGCTTGCTCCATCATTCTTTGTAAGAACTGCTGCAAACATCCCATCAAGCATGGTAAGCAAAATGCAATGCAGATAAACACTACGAGCACTATACCAACTACTTTAAGTATTCGGGTGACCCATGGCCCAAGTCCGCCAAACAGGTTCTTCAGCCAATCGCCAAACGGATCATTGTCAACCGTTATCTTCTGCATGGACTTAACCCCTGCTCGCAGGGGCCACACGCTGGCCGAGGTGAAGACTGTGGGAGGTGCAAGTGCAAGGAGTGCATATATCCAAGGACCCTCCCATCGTGTCGGATCTGTGACAAACAATGTCTTTGCTCGGCCCAGAACGTGGTCATGCTGCGTGAAGGGCCTCTTCTATCACTGCTCCAACAGTGACAAGGACAACTGCGTTGATGACCCCTCTTTAAGGGCACGGAGCTGCCCTTTCAGGAGCTGATGTGCGTGCTCCACTATTGCTTGTCCTTGGGAAATATGCGGGATCCCAAACACGCACCAGATACCCCAAGTGCAGCACCAGGCTCAAAACGATGGCTTCTGTAGCCCAGTCCATTGTCCGTTTTTAACTCTATGGGAACCCCCATTGTCGCGACTGCAAGGGCGTAACGCCTTGACACAGTCACGCCCTTTTTGTAATGAGCAAATACTCAACTATCACTGAAAGACCAAATCACTCGTGGAGAATACACATTCATTTCAAAAGAATGGAAACATGTACCCCATCCGGCATCTGTGGAGAATGCCGTAAAAGGCGATGAGGAATGACCTGTGATTCTGCAGTTTGTAGGCGGCTCCTGACAGCATCCAGCAGAAGAGAAACTGCTGGTTTGTGCTTCCCGTGAGCGGGCGCTGCTGCCTGCCTGCTGGCCAGACTTTTCTGCTGGCTGCTGCAGGACTGGAGGGATCCTGATGCCTATTTGCTAAAACCTGGATGTTGGGCTCTATGACAACTCTCGCCCCGGCGAGGGCTAAGAGGTCACGTCCCAGCAATGAGAGCGGGATGTCCAGGACATAAGGCCGAATCGGTCCTGCCGTCCGCTCCTGCCCATTGTCCTCCCACGAAAAGAGGATGGGATAGTGACTGCGATGGCCCGTCACGAAACCCCCCACCCCACTGACTGAGCACGGGAGTATTTCCAGGGCCCAAGAGGAGGGCCACACAGCCGTTGAAATAGTGGTGACATCTGCTCCGGAGTCGATTAGAAAGGAAATGGTTTTCTGGTTCGGATTTGGCTGTGTCAGGCCTTGAATCAAGATTTGTGCTTTAAGTATGGGTCTGTTCCCTAAATCAAAACTAACTTGAACCAATGGTACATCAGCCTGGCTGGCAGACTGTCCCTCTTCTTTATCCCCGGCCCTGCAAGCAGTTGCGAGCAAGATGCCTTCCCTTACCGCAACGGAAGGAGACGTCTGGTGTGGTTTGGACTGCCATCGCTTGTAAAGCTGTTGTTATTCCAGCAACCTGCTCAGACAAAACCGCAGCCAATGGCTGCACCTCCTGAGCTCGACCGAAAGCGCAGCCACGCGCTATGAGTTCCCCTGCTGTGGTTGTGGCAGGAAGGGCTGCAAGAGCAGCCTTGTACTCTGGAGCTGCGCTCGAACGTAAACATTCTCGCAGCACTATTTCCTGTGTTTCCGGGGGCAGGTTGCTGCTCGAGATAGCTGTCTGTACTCGGTCTGCAAAGGAGCCGAAATGCTCCCCAGGTTTTTGTATAATATGAAGATAACTTGGCGACCCACTAGTAAGCGTATGCATCCGCTCAAGCGCTTGCCTGCCCAAATCCGCCGCTGCGACAAGAACAGTGGCTGGCAAAATCAGTTGCTCCTGAGGGGTACTCCAATTACCCTTCCCCGCGATTGCATCCACTGGGATGTTGTGTAACGGATGAGCTGGGTCTGCCTGCGCACGAGCTCGCAAGCTGTCTACCTCCTCCTGAATGTACGCCTCGAAAATTGGAACCTGCGCCGGGGTGAGGCACGCCCGTGCACACTGTCACCAATCGAAAATCAGCGGGCCACTAAGACTAATAGCGTCCAACAGGACCTGCGCCTGCGATCCGGTAAGACCTCCCTCTTGGACCGCTTTTCTCAACTGCATTAGCATTTTGTAATCTACAGGCTGCCACTGGGGACCCTGCGGTCCGCCAACAAAAACAGGGTAGCAAGAGCGCGGCATGGGCTCAAGCTCGCATCCGGAGAGCATGCACTCCTGAGCACGAATAATCCAGCGCTCACCGGCCCTGCGAACTTGGTCCCGTGCCTGCCCCCGCCGTCTCCTTTCTCCCTCTGATGGTAGGTCTATGCAAAGACGACCCTCCTCCTCCCCTGAGGAACTGGTCTCATCATCCGCCCCACGCCTTTGGGACCCCTCTACCCTATTTTTGGAGCTAGTAACCCTCCTCAAGGTCGAGGGGAGAGGCTGCTCCACAGAGCTAGATCCTGGCATCCTTCCCCTGCCTACGCCCGGCGCAGCTGCACCACAGGGAGCTGCACCGTAGGGCGGAGGTGCCACTGTAAAAGCGGGTGTCCCTGCCTGGACCGGCCAGGGGGCTGAAGGAATGGGAGCCCTCGGGAAACACGTCAGTGTTCCCTTCGGGTTCATAGACCAAAACTGTCCGTCGTCCGAGGTCTGAACCCCTGGGGTCGCCTGCCCCTGCCTTGGAGCCCCTAAAGGGGCTAAAAGCGGAGCTTCCGTCCCCGTCTCTTCCCCTGACTTGCCCATCTTGTTTTCCTCTCCCTCCGACCGTTCCTTTCCCTGCTCTCCATCGGTCTTGGCTGTCTCAGTGTCATCAGGCGTCCCCGATAACACGACGTGCCGTGGCATCGAGATGCCGCTCGTCTTTCACTTTCTGTATCACGCTTCTCACCGTCCCCAGCACAGGGATAAGTCCCAGTGCCTCCTTATTTCCTGCACTTGCCCCTTCCCATAACTCCTGACCCGTCTTCTCTAAAACCACCTTCTGTAGACAGTCCGTCGGGGACTCCGCACACTGCTTGCACAGCATCCGCTGAAGGAGTGCGAGGCACTCCTTCTTATGTAGTGTTATCCCTACTTCCTTGGCCAAGGATTTCTGCCTACTCACCACCTCCTGCACGCCGAGCCCCATCACGGCTCCGGCTTCTCGACGCCTCGCTCGCGCCCGGCGCCTTGCTCGCGCCCAAAATCACGTCGGGGTCACCAGATGTTGTCTACGACAACATAATAAGGCTAAGGCTTCCCTTCCGTCCGCACCTCAGCGTGCGGGGCATACGGGACGCACACACAGTGTGTAACACCGAAATGCCAATTTAATGCTGCGCAACAAGGCTATTTATACCCGTACACATGACCGCCCCGGATACTCGTGACCCTAGACCCCTCCCCAGGTGCACGCAGGCACTGCCCATTTCATCCCACACAGAAAGGACATGGAGGTGCTGGAGCAGGTCCAAAGAAGGGCAACAAGGCTTGTGAAGGCTTTGGAGAATAAGCCCTATGAAGAGAGACTAAAGGAACTGGGGCTGTTTAGTCTGGGGAAGAGGAGACTGAGGGGATACCTCATTGCTCTCTTCAAATACCTGAAAGGTGATTGCAGCGAGAGCAGGATTGGCCTCTTCTCACTGGTGACAGGTGATAGGACAAGGGGAAATGGCCTCAAGTTGTACAAGGGGAGGTTTAGGTTGGATATTAGGAAAAACTTCTTGACAGAAAGGGTTGTTAAGCACTGGAACAGGCTCCCCAGGGAGGTGGTTGAGTCACCTTCCCTGAATGTGTTTAAAAACCATTTGGATGTGGTGCTCGGGGACACGATTTCGCAGTGGGTTGTTAGAGTTAGGGTAGTATGGCCAGGTTGCAGCTGGACTTGATGATCTTGAAGGTCCTTTCCAACCTGAGCAATTCTATGATTCTATGATTCTATCATATTCACAAAGAGTTACCTGAAATCCTTTTTTTTTTTTTTCCCTCTGGCAAATTCAGAATCTGCATTTGGAGGTAAGATTTTTGTTTTTAATCTTATCTAATTTTAGGAAATTCTAGGTCAGGTATTAGAAAAACGTAATTGGAGGGGGAGTAAGAACTCAAATGCAACTGTAAAATAAAGCTAGATGAAAATGGTATTGGTCATTAAATTAGGTCAGCACTATCAACTGCAAAAGGTTTGCAGAGTAAGTGGAGGTTTGTGCAAGAATTAATAGCATTTTACTTGAATTTTTTGAAGTGGAATGAGAAAATATGTCTGTATTATCTCCTTAGTAATGTTTCTGTGCTTTCCCATCACAGAAAAATCAGATGTTGGCTGGTTGGTTAGTTTGTTTATCATCTGCAGAAATCATAGATGGGATGTAGGTGTTCAGCGTTTTCCCAAATTGCTCTCCTGTGTAAATGCAGACTTTGGATTCTTGTTTAAGTCTGACTGAGAAACTGCTAGCTTTAGACATTTGACTGTCAAAGTGTTTGTCTGGTGCGCAACCACAAAGTGTGGTTTCCTGCAAGTATCTGCCCAGTGATCTCCTTTTTAGCCTGAAGCAATGATTGTCTGTGCATTTTAACAGTTCATTTGCTTTCACTACACTACTTGTTTCTTAGCACATGGAATTTTATGCAGTTTTGAAGTAACCCCTTGTGACGGTTCAAATGAACATTTGTATTAGATGCAGTGCAGTGGAAGAAATTACTGATACTAGCTGTGTACATTTTTACACACATAAACAGTATCTATGGAGGCTCAAAAGGGACTTATTTATACCTTTTGTCTTGCAGCAATGATAAATGAGGGAACCACATTTAACATGTCTTAGTATTTTCACAGGTTTTGTTTTTTTCAAGTACAAAGACAACCATAAATCAAATACTCTCTGTGGGCTATCGGCATCAAATTACACAGGGAGATATCCATTTCTGTAATGTAGTCTTAGTGGTATCCGATCACAAGATTCATTTCCCGGGTGGATAAAAAAGGAAACATAATTAAGCGCACTGATTTTTTGAGCAGTCCTTTGGCTCAGAAAATTATGTGAAGATACTATAGCATTCATAACAGTCCTGTAAAGTTGTGCTGTCAGCTTCTGCTGCAGAATGGTAGCCTATACTATAATAGTGATAGTAAATTAACTGAAATTTGTGCTGCAGCTTCAAGGAGCACCATTACTAGAGATTATAAGCTTGCTTTTATTCTGTTTTAGTGAAATTAAACCTTACTTCAAATGACTTTTGCTGTTTAATTTTTTTCCAGTAAATTGATAACATTTCCATCCCTGGAGGTGCTCAAGGCCAGGTTGGATGGGGCCCTGGGCAGCCTGATCTGGTGGCAACCCTGCCCCCATGGCAGGGGGGTCGGAACTAGATGATCTTTGAGGTGCCTTCCACACCTAGCCATTCTATGATTCTTTGATTTCTCTGAATACAGTGGAAAGCTTCATATTTACAGCAGAGCAATTTTGGACCTGTTAAATTGAACCAGTATTATATTGTTATGCAAAAAAAAAACAACCCCAAAAACAGGAAAATCTACAATAAAGCAGGAAGTTACACTCTCTTACTTTAGGAGAACTGTCCCTTCCCATGCCTCCAAGACTCATTAAAAAAAGAAAAACTATTCCCTCTGTCACAACAATATTGCAAGCATGTGTATCTTTGTAAACTCGTTTGCCTAACATATTATTGGATGCCTACAAATAAAGAAAAGGAGATGGTTGATTTTTTCAACCTTTCATTTCTCTTCATTTCTTCCCAGACATTTAAGAATTACTTGATATATACATGTGCTCATTCTCCCTCATTCAGAGGTGTTAAGTTCATCAATATGTTTTACTGATGTTAAACTGCAAGCACTATATTATTATTATTATTGTTAAACCTATTTTCCTTCCTTTGTTTATTGAAATATTGAAAATATCTTGTACTTTGTTCTCAAACACCTTATTTAGATCTGCAATTTGACCACGTGTGGTTATATTGTATTGTGGATGTTAACAGGCATTTGAAAATGTACTAAAAATGATCTAAAAATAGCAAGAAGTTATTTTCAGGTAGCTAAGTACAGGTTTCAAAGTTTACAGAACGTACTTACTGTCTTTATTCAGCCAGTCTAAACATGTGTACAGTGGTATGATGAACAAATGCAGTGGGTACCAAAACAGAACTGGAGTTCCTCCAAATTATGTAACTGCTTGTTTCAGCTGAAGAGAGTGCTGTAGAAAAAGACCATCATTGGTCTTCTATCCTATAGGCAAAGTAATTTGCTTATACAGGATTTTCAAAGTCATTCTTAAAATGAGTTGCCATATCATTGCTCCAGATTTTTTTATTCTACTATGTTCATAAATTATTACTCTTATAGAAATATGCCATTATATTTGTAAAAAAAAAAATTTTTTTTAATTGTATTTACCTGCCTCCAAGGGGCCAAAAATAAAACACCGAAATTGTAGTTCATTAGACATCTAGATGAGAGATTGTCACTGTATTTCTAGCCATAACTATAACATTTTACCATTGTGTTTCTTTGCTGCTCATGACAACAGTGTAAGAAGACGTTAAAAAAAAAAAAAGTAAGTAAGAAAGATGTATGTATGTCACTGTGGCAGCAGAGTCTGCCCTTAAGGCAGTCTGTCTTTAAGCTGTATGCTCCAGCAGCAAAAAGAGCATACTGCATTCTGGGGGGCACTAAACCAGAGCACAGCGAGACGGTCAAACAAGGTAGTTCTCCTGCTGTATTCAGCATTGGTGCAGTCCTGCCTTGAATACTGCTGTTCTGGACTCTGTGAAACAATAAGGATATGAAGATACTCATGTACTTTCAAGGAGGGCACCAAAGCTGGTAATAGGGCTGGAGGGCATGTCCTGTGAGGAGAGGCTGAGGACACTTCTGTTGTCCAGTCCGGAGAAGAGGAGGCCGAGAGTTGACTTTGTTTATCTCTGCAGCTCCCTGAGGAAAGGAAGCAGGGGGAGGTACCAGGCTCTGCTCCCAGGAACCAACAGCAATACTGGAATTGCACAGAGCTGTTCCAGATGAGGATTACTGTGAGGAGGTAGTCAAACGCTGGAACAGGCACCCGAGAGAGGCGGTTGGTACCCCATGCCTGTCAGTGTTCAAGAGGCATGAGGCATTTTAACAATGTACTCAACAACTTGCTTAAATTTTTTATTAGATCTTAAGTGGTCAGGCAGTTGGACTAGGTGATTTTGGTACGTCCCTTTCAGCTGTACTATTCTATTTTTGCTCTATTCCTATTCTATTCTGAGGATTATAGGGATGCTAGCCATTACAGAGTTTTTTAAGGAGTATTTAAGTATTGAAAATTTGGTTTTAATGACTTAGATCACTATAATAAATTGTAATGAAACTTCTGTTTTTCTGAAGCAGATGGAGGGATAGTTTGCATTTTTAAGGTGTTTCTCTACTGTGTTGTGTAGTGTTTTTGTGTTTTAATGTTATCTTCTTTTTTCATGCCTCTTACTTATGTTGCTAGTTGAAGACTTGAAACAGAGTTTTAGGCTTATTTTTAAGCGTTTAATGCCTTCTCTTTTTCCTGATCATAGAATCATAGAATGGCTTGGGTTGAAAAGGACCTCAAAGATCATTGAGCCCCAAACCCCCTGCTAAGTGCAGGGTCGCCAACCACTAGACCAGGCTGCCCAGAGCCACGTCCAGTCTGGCCTTGAATGCCTCCAGGGACGGGGCGTCCACAACCTCCCTGGGCAACCTGTTCCAGTGCGTCACCACCCTCTGTGTGAAAAACTTCCTCCTAATATCTAACCTAAATCTCCCCTGTCTCAGCTTAAAACCATTCCCCCTTGTCCTGTTGCTGTCTACCCTCACAAACAATCGATCCCCCTCCCGTTTATACAATCCTTTCAAGTATTGGAAGGCCACAATGAGGTCTCCCCGAAGCCTTCTCTTCTCCAAACTAAACAAGCCCAGTTCCCCCAATCTTTCCTCATAGGTGAGTGCTCCAGCCCTCTGATCATCTTGGTTGCCCTCCTCTGAACTCTTTCCAAGAGCTCCACGTCCTTCTTGTGCTGGGGGCCCCAGGCCTGGACACAGTACTCCAGATGGGGCCTCACAAGAGCCGAGTAGAGGGGGACCACCACCTCCCTCTCCCTACTGACCACTCCTCTTTTAATGCAGCCCAGAACATTGTTGGCCCTGCGGGCCACCAGCGCATACTGCTGGCTCATGTCCAGCTTCTCGTCCACCAGGACCCCCAAGTCCCTCTCCGCAGGGCTGCTCTCGAGGAGTTCTTCGCCCAGGTTGTATAAATACCTGGGATTGCCGCAGCCCAAGTGCAGCACCTTGTATTTGGCCTTGTTGAACCTCATCAGGTTGTCGTGGGCCCACTTGTCCAGCCTGTCCAGGTCCCTCTGGATGGCTTCCCTTCCTTCCAATGCATCGACTGCACTGCTCAGCTTGGTGTCATCTGCAAACTTGCTGAGGATGCACTCGATTCCATCGTCTATGTCATTGATAAAGACATTGATAATGACTGATAATGTTACTAGAACTGTGGATTGTTCTCTGATTATACTTTGAGTTGTGTGCTCTGAGGTTTAATTGTTCATACAAAAATTCAAAGAATTACTAAAGAGAAATTAGGATCACATTGTTAGAGTGCTAAAAAACAACTTAAACTCAAGTCAGGTAAATACTCAGGTAAATAGTTCACAGTGAGCATCCACACTAATTCAACATTGTAAGTGTCAAAACACATTTTAAGTAAAAAAAAAAGTTTAACAGTAAAGGTAATAGCCAGCATGAAGGGAATTGTAGCCACTAATGATTTAGTTTCAAAATTACTGAAAGAAAATAAAGGCTAATATTTGGCTTTTTCTCAACCTATGCTATAAATTGCTAAGGTATAATGAATGTTCATGTTATCAAACTATATTACTGATACATCATGCAAGAAAATAGTAATGGATTGCATGAATTGCTTTTGATTCCTCTCTAGTAAAACTATAAAGGGAAAAAAAAAAATTATCTTGGCTGTTCAGCCTAGGTGCAGACTACAATTTTCCTAATAGAAGAATTTGGGTTTTTGTTTTTTATTTAAATAATTATATTAAGAATGAGAAAATGTAGAAAAAATTAATCAGAAGGTTTTGTCCAGAAATATTGTGTTTCTAGAAAGATCAGTGCTCTGTACAGCCCAGGGGTTCCCAGGAAACTGAAGAGCTTCACTTGTAACTTAACTACTCACTGATGGTTATGGTTTTATTAGATTAGAGAATTGTGAGAAAGAAGATCTGCTAGCATTTCCCAGGGAGTCTAAGTTGAGTCTTACTGAAGTCCTTCAAGACATGATTCCCTTTGTCTTCCTTGATCAAAGAAACTTTCAAAATTTTGAAGATACTTCTTAATTAGTAAAATTAAATGTAATATGTAGGTTAGAAGCCATGTTTACTAGAAAAGTATATATCATCAAATGCATCAGATCTGTTTCAAATAACAGTGTTAGAGACATTACTGTAATTATGAAGGCATAAAAATTCATGTTACTTTGATTATTGGCCAATGTCTTTCTGTGGGGTGGCATCAATGTGTATTTTGTGCATCAGTTCGGCAGAAGAGTAACAGTGTCCACGTATTTACTCGTATCTTCATTAATCAGTTTTGCCTCTAAATAGTGGGCACGTACTTGCTAATATGTTCTTCATGAACTACTTCAGCAAAAAATACTTTTCTTTGACATTAAATGTTGATTGGAACATTTATGAAAAATGATTAGGCTTTTATTGTGCAAGGCTTAAAGCTACACACACAGATTCACTTCTGTTCTCCTAGTCTTCTGTCATTTCTGTGTTCTCTGTATGATATGGCATGAAATCTTGCCAAAATAACAATTTTAAGATGATTGATTAATCTCTAATATCTGTACGTTAAATGCCACACAGCAGAATGCAATAGATTCTTATATTCAAATGGATTGCAATAATTTTACTCAGAGAAAAAAAATGTTGTAGTACAAATTCAGTGAGTAGAATCATTCAACCACAGTGTAAAAGAAAACACGGAAGCGAGGAAAAGAAAATAAACCTATATTCGGTACCATTTTTTTAAATATTAGCTTTTCCTTCTCTGTTTCCTCAATCCCTATTCCTAAGGGAAACCTACAATTTAGCTTCAGTAGTTGACCCTGGATTCATAAATGTATGGGAGATTAATTAATTACAAATCACAGACTCAGCAGATATATTAGTTTTCTGGCATACCATAAATTTCCTCACACCCAACTTCCAACTAAACCTTCAGAGTTTTAAAATCAATATTTAGCTTTCTCTCTGTGTCCAAGAGAGCTAATGACTTAATCATCTCCTTCTCTCATACATTCTTGTGTATTTTTCTAGTTGCAATCTCTATTTTACTCCAAATTGTTTAATTGATTTATACAGTAAATTAAGCCCAAAGAAAAGTTCAGATGTTTCCTTTTGCTGTTTCACATCTGTGTCAGTCTACTTGAAAGAAATATCTCTAAACTTCGGAAACAATAGACAAGCTAAAATCAAAACAAATTCTTCAGTGATTTCAAATGACAGTGGTACCTAATTTTCATTCCAATTCCTATAGAAAGTTGATATGTACCTGCTAGAAACTGTGATAATAAAAATTTCATATATATCATGAATCAGATAGTTGTACTACCTTCTTAGTGCATGGGATTTTGACATATGAAAAATATGAAGGTACTCGAAGGGCCACAATTCTGTACAACACAGCTCTTCTGTTCTTTGTGTTTTTCTCTTAATATACATAAAAACACATTTGAATATATATTCTAGGTACCCTGCTCAAATTAAATTTTTACAGGTGAGATATTTAATTTCCTCTAGTTAGTGTTTTAAACAGCACCTTATACTGTAAAATCCAGTATTGCAATGCTTTTACTATTTCTGTGAATTGTCTGAATCCAGAAAAGCTTAATGAGACACAACCAGCATTAGAAGGATTAGTGTGAAATTTAATTTGAGTTAATCTACTTTACACAGGACAAGCATGGGAAAAAAAATGTAAGCAGGAATTACCTGTTTTAAAGTACAGCATTACAAAATATTCAGATATATGGATCTGTTTTATGAGTTGTGGGGGGATCTGACCGTGTGATTCTGCTGTATTTATTTTAGATTTTACAGTTTCAAGGCTCCTGTTACTTCATCCCTTTTTTTTAAACTGCATTTCATATTTTTCAGGAAAAATGTCTAGCTTGTCAACAGTCTCTAAGGCTCTGTTTCTGTGATTTCAGGAATAGATGAGTACTGTACGTTTTTTACTGAATGCAAATGCAATAAGTCCTAAGAATTTACAAATATTTCACCAGGTTCCTTGAAAGCATCTACAACAAGCTAAGTAGTGCTAATGTCCTCCAAAGCTATGTAGAAAATGTTTTGCTTTAAAAGACAAATCATTGGAATCTAGAAAACTAAGATAAATAATTTATATGTTCACTGCAAGAAAATGAATAAGAGGAACTGTATTTGAAAGCATCTGAGCAACTCTGGAGCTTCTCTTCCCTGTTCTAAATGAAAGATTTGCTACTAAAAAACCTTAGGAGTTTTTGAATTTTGGATCAGCTTAATAGTGGAATTTACAATCAGATCTTACATTTAGAGCTATTTAGTTTGGTAGTTTAACATTAGCTGATGTCATCATCAAGAACATTATACAATAAGAACTTTGATGTATACTAAGGAGAGAGCTGCACATCAATTCTTTAACAGAAAGTTCTATCATCCTTAAAAAACAGCAACGCTTTCCAAAACAAATAAATTCAATTGAATGGCACTTGCAGACTTTGGAACTTTTGAAAGGTATATAAGTTGACAACGAATTTGCCTTGCAGGTATGTGGAAACCACAAACATTTTCCCACCCATAGCAGGAATACATAGGTTAAAGTGGGATTTCAAACACATGGATTTTTCAAGACTGGCTGTCATCCAAATAGAGTGTCATCGAGTTTCAGCATCTGTGGAAGAGGATGCAAAAACTAGCAGATGTGAGAGAAAATAGCAGAGGAAAGCTAACCAAAGGAAGTATGGAACTGAATCTGCGATGATGGTAAGGTTTGCACAAAGAAATATAACAGATAGAGAAAAATAATAATAAAAAATAAATATTTGAGATGAAAGGATGAAGGAAAGACTTGTATTATTTTGATGAACTTGTTATGAATCAGTAAGTATTGAAGGAGAATTTAAATACATATTTCTAATGTGAACTTACATCGGCCAAAAAAAGCATTAAGTTCCTGTTGTGGAGAAGAAGCCTTCTCCACAATGGCCTTAACGAACTAACAGTTATATGAACAAGGACATTTCAAAGTATTATCTTGAAAGTTCTGTGATGGTATAGCTACTATGAAAGCCAGGTATACCCGGGTTGTGAGAGGTTGCTGTAAATGTCTGAAAACTTAAGGCAGGTAAAATTTTCTGGAAATTGCAGCCCTTTCATCATCTTATGTATGTCTGATCTTTGGAAAAGTAGCCTTCGGCTTCAATTAAAATTGCAAGCAGAGAGAGTTTCGTTAGAAAACTCTTAGAAAAACCTTATATTAATACCATATTATATTAATATTAAACTTGGTGATTTTAAGTCTACTATACGCTTTCTGAGGTATATCCTTGCTTTTGTGTGTAGTTTTGTACACACACGCAACTGTAACAAAAGTAAACGTAGCATTTTTTACTAAGTTTTTTCTTACTTGGTGTCATAATATGTAACATTATTTTAAGCATTACAGTTTGGGTATAAATAAGAAGTGACTTTTCATCTTAGCCAGAAAAATTGATGTGTATGAGGAATTGTAGCTATCATACAAATAGTGTAATTTATTCTTAATAACGTTTCCATTGTTAGCAATGAAGAACACTTCTGGACTGGAATTCTCTCTGCAAAAATGAAATCCAACATCACTTTTCTTGCTATGATAACACAAGACAAATGATTATGCTGATGATTTGTTTAATTGACCAAGTCAGAGAGCAGTCAACTTTGAAGGAAAGTCATCTTAGAAAGATTATTATGTCCAGTTGGAAATAATAAGCCAAGCATACCTTTGGACTAGGAAAGGCGAGCATCATTTCTTGCTGCAAGTCAGAAGGGATGTAGGCATATTTTGCCCAGCAATTTGTCAGAAAAAGACAGGAAGGTGTTTCCAGGCATTAGCAACAGCTACATTATCTTGGCATTCTGGAACTGGGCATGAAATTAAATTGGCAGAGCTACAGAAGTGACACATTTACCAGAACTGTGTGAGCAGACGTTTGAAGAGTAGTATATAAAGCACATCTGGATTTCTCTAAAAGACACATTGTTACAAATGCTTTAATCATCATAGAAAATACAATGAAAATAAGCCTATTTATTTATTTATTTATTTATTTATTTCTTGTCACGGTATTGTCTAAGGGTCTGCGTCCGTGACAAGGGGGGACAGGCCCAAAAGAAAAAAAAACGAGAAAAGAGGAAGGAAAGAAAAAAAAATCGCCGGCGATAAGAGCCAGCCCCCGGGCGGTCCGGCGGCTAAAGCGGCAGAGAAGCCGCGGAGCCGCAACCTGGGAAGAGAGGGACCCGTAGACGGATCTAACACAAAAAACAGCAGCACCGATCTGAGGAGGAACAACTAATTTTACTAAATATATCAAAATGAGGCTAGTAGAATTATGATAGAGGGTTTACAGGCTGAAAATCTTACACAGTAAAATGCAGGAGGACCACGTGCTTTCTCCGCCAGGCTGGGAAGAACAGACCCCGCGTCTCCCACGTGGCTTCACCACCCCCTCTCCTGCAAAGACCCCTGGGGAGTGCACCTCCTCCCCTCCCCCTCAGAGGGCCACACCAAAAAAGGCAGTTTACAGTAACCGGGGAATTAACCCTTTAACTGCCCGTACCTTACATGATGTAATGATGTGGAATACCGACAACAAAAAAAAATCACAAAACCATAACATTTCTTTAACTTGGATAGAATGTTTGGAACATTAACTGTCATTATCCAATAAAGAATGTCTCCAAAGGAAAAAACTTAATGAAGTTAAGTGGAGTGAGCAGATGCATGAAAAAATGAAAGGCAGGGCCAATGCCAAAAAAACCAAGATAAATTAAAAACAGGAACACTAATCTTTGGAAGATTTTTCATCACTGTGAGGAGAGTGATGAATCTCAAATGTATGTTGAAGTTTTTTTTCATGTGAAATAAAGAATTAAGTAAGTAAATAAACATGAGAAAATAACAACACTCAACACTGACCCCACTCATCAAATTCTTCTTTTCTGGAAAAATAAAAAATTATTCTACAAAATTATATGGGCCACCAGGAATGAGTTTTCCTGACAGCAAGATGAACTTTCCATTCATTTAAATGAATCGAAGTATAGTAGAAATGCTTAGGAGGAAGTTACTGATTTTGTGCTGATCTCTTCAATTCTGGTAATAAAGCTTTCCAACTCTTCAGTATGAGTATGTCTGTTTTAATAGAACATATTTTCTTGCTCATGTAGTATTTTACATTTTGGGTGCAAGGAAATTTTTATTATGATATGACAGGATACATGGATAATATTTGTATGATTTGCAGTATGTTAGGGTCTTTGTATAAAGCAAAGATCTCTGTCTGAAGTAAATTGACACAAATTTTGATTGGGCAATAATTTTATTCACTATTTTGCTGTAGTATTGAAGTCTTCTTACATGCTAAACATAGATGAAAGGTAAAAAGCTACATTAGTCATAAGTCATGAATGATGAGAACAATAAAATTGTTTCTCTGTCCCTTTTGATTTAACTTTATTTAAACATTTGACAGTGTAATTTGAGAAGTTTTAAAATTGTAATTGAAGTTCAAATTAGTCTTATAATCAGTACTTAAAATCTTACAAATACTTGATTAATAATAAATGCAGGTTTATCCATTACTATGGAAATTTGATGCTAATTTTTGGTTAATGTTGGCTTTTAAACCTCCACATTTCTTCCACTCATAAAATAACTGTAAAAATAAGTGTACTTATGCACTTTTCTACTGTGATCCTATGTATGTATCTGTTCTTCTAATATACAAATTCTTCCATGTCCTTTCATAGAATTTTCAGATTTGGAAGGGACCATTAAAAATCATCTAGTCCAACTCCCCTGCAGTGAGGATATCAGGTCACACTGAATCCTTTTCTTCTCCAGGCTGAACAGCACCACCTCTTTCAGCCTGTCACTGTAGAAGAGGTGTTCCACCTCTTGGATCATTTTGTGGCCCTCCTCTGGACACGGTCCAACAGATATATGTCTCTCCTGTACTGAGGACTCCACATCTGCACGCAGTACTCCAGGTGAAGCCTCAACAGCGCAGAGTAAAGGGGCAGGATCACCTCCCTCAACCTGCTGGCCACGCTTCTTTTGATGCAGCCCAGGATACATTTTTTTCTTTCCTGGGCTGCGAGGGCACACTGCTGGCTCCTGTCCAGCTTTCCATCCACCACTTCCCCCAGATCGTTTTCAGCGGGGCTGTGCCCCATCATTTCATACCCCAGCTTGTATTGGTATTGGAGGTTGCCTCAGCCCATGTGCAAAATATTGCACTTGGATTTATTGAACCTCATGAGGTTCTCCTGCACCCACTGCTCAAGCCTGTCACGCTGAAAAGAATAAACTGCCAGTCCAAATATTCAAATCAGGTGAAAGCAAAAATTATACTATGTTATTTCTCCAAATGTTAAGTATTCAGACCATCTACCATGACTTTCATGGGTTCCCATGTTTCTCCTGATTTATGAGGAGAGAGCATGTACTGATTAGCATTGAGAATGAGGCTGCATTCCTGAATGTATTCATATAGTTTACAGTGTGCAACTATGAATTTCAGTGCTTACATTATGACATCTGACTTTTTTAATAGATGTTTCCCTTTTTTACACATTCATCCAAAATGTGAAGGTGAAGTATGAGGTGGGAACTTGTACTTTGTCTTTTTAAAACTTGCAAATTCAAGGTGAGATTAAGGTAATAGCTTTTCTTTATTGGTGTTTATATCTCTGTTATCTATGCAGACAGTATAGTGTTAGTAGGGTTATTAAAACAAAAGTGAATATTTGTTTTTTTTTCAAACAAAACAAGGTTTGCCAAGTGGAAGGTAACTACATTTTCAGAAGTAAGGGAAGCTTCAGGCCATATTCTCAAGAGACAAACTGGATTCAATATTACTGCAATAATACTTTTAGTGTAGAAGTGAAGAAAAATTCAAAAAAATCAGCAAAAAGAAAAAAGCTGATAAATGTTACTAATTAGTAATGTATCTGCTGAAAGCATAAGATGTAAGAACCAGAGTGGTATTTTTTCCCTGTTGATTTTTTTCGTTTATTTTTTCTTATCTGATGTTTTGATTGGTGTTATTTTACATGTAACTTGGTAATATTAAAGTTGCACAGATTGAAAACCTCAAACTTTAAGGTAGGCTGAGTTTTAGATTTTAATTTTGACAAAGGAGATATTTTAGAGCTTTCAAGAACTATGACCATTTTGTTTAATTTCTTGGTGTCAAGGCTGTTCTTTTGAAATAACCTCCCCAATCCAAATGATAGGCAATTAAATGAAAGGGAACAGAAAAATATTAAAAGCAACAACCATATCAACAAAATCAACTATTACTACTTTTGCTAAACTAACTTAAATTGGACAATACAGTTACCAAATTAAATTGAGAGAGTGAATTAACTACAATTATAACACCCAATAGCCAGCAGTTATCAAATTGATTTAGCCAAAAAAAGCGTAATGAGATTAATGACCCTGGTAGCCAATTCATATGAATACCATCCTCAATAACGTATACAGTCTTATTACATAGCACAAAACAGGTGTAATGAAAAAGACAACACATTTTAAAAGAAATTCCAACTAGTCCTTCAATTCTTAATGCAAATCAATTCATCTGTAGTATGAACTTTAGAGTTCATAGTATATTCAGGATCGTGTACCATCATATCCAGGCCTTTCTTTTGTTGATTCAATTTGTACCAGTTTGACTCCATGAGTTAGACCTAGATGGTCTTCATCCTCATCTCTCCACAATATCATCTCCAGAAAGGAGTATGCATCTATCTGTTTTAACTGGAAAATTCATCTTAATGCTCCCACCTGCAGTCTCTTTAAGGAAAAGTAATCTAACTATGAGAAGTGTAAGCTCTAAAAGGAAATATATATATGTATATGTATGCAAGAGCTGGATAAGGAAGAAGCAATGTGAGGATGCAGATGGTTATCCATCTCAGACCCTTAAATAGGTACCAGATAATGTGTGCTTTTAAGAGTTATTGGTGTTGACAATATTGTTTTATATACCAAGAGGCAATCCAGCAAATTATGACAAATTATCAAAAAATTATTACCTTTATTGGACCTGCTGAAAACAAACAAAAAAAAATCTGCATCCAAATCTGATTTTACTTTGGAAGTTAACGGCTTTCATATATATTCCTAGAGCAAGTATTTTAAAAGAAATTCAGCAATATAAGGAGACTCTCAACAATCTTTCTAAATTCTTGTGAAAAACATGTTTGCGGGATCAATTTAGTTAGAGACTCATAGAAACAATAAAAACCATAAATGATATTTTGCTGTTTTAAAGAATCTTAGTGCTGCATAAGAATTACAGCCACAAGATAAGAGCGTGGGTGAACTACAAGCAACTTTGGAGCAAAACCCAGTATCTCATAACATTTTCCAGTAGAGCACTAACAGATGCACTAGTGGTGTATACTCAGAGAAAAGGAGCTGCTAGCAGTATTTTTTTTTTGGAACAAAACAGTTGAATTGATTCATCTTGGGGCACAGGTTGAATGTTAGAGCATGGATTCAGGCTACTACCATCATGAAACTCACTGCTGAGTGCACCTTCATGATTACAGTGCATGTTATTTAGACTCCGGCCTATGATGGGAAAATAAAACCCTGATGAGGAAAGTCAGTACTGGTGGCAGACATGCTGAACAGGGCATACCTTCCTGAGCACAACACAGATGGCACTGCAGAACAAGAGAGAAAGTCTATCAACATGCTACATTACCTTCGCATCTGGGAAGCTCCAGGCAATCCAGCAAGGCACTGAAGAGGATCGTGTGCTGCAGGCAGGAAAACAGTGCGTACTCCAAGGATGGCCAGAAAAAATGATACAGGAAGGGATACCATGCTTTGAGAACTGAGCTCTGTATGTGAGATATATATTTAATTTATTACTTAAATTTTATTTATAGTTAATTAATTTGACTATATGTTTAATTTGTAAAAAAGTAAAAATGCCTTGAGTAGAAATACAACACTTTTTAAGAATTGATATCACAAAATAACTTATACTTGGTGACAGAGGTTTACTTGAAATGTCCATGAAAGGACAGTCAACTGAGAGCTACATAAACCAGTGTGTGTTGTGCAAAATGATTAGTGAAAGGCAAGATAAGAAACTCTATGGATAGATTTGAACAATCCTGCTCATAAACTACAGAAGGGCTGGAAGCCAAAGGCCTTGCTATACAGAGGACAGGAACTTAGTATTAGGAGGTTATTAGTTTAATTTTTAGAGGCAGATTGTGTGGAGGAAACTTAATCAGGACTGAGAATCAGAAAACAAAAGGCACATTTTTTGAAGTATTGTAAATCTGACACACTGTGATTAGCAAATAGCCTCAGTACAAAGACTCAGATATCAAATGTTCAGAGCCAAAAGAAAATTTGAATTCTGATTATCTCTCCAAGATGCATATTATACAGCATGAAACAAGTTGTTTGTTTGTTTGTTTTTAATCAGAAAGCCAGAAAATTAATGGTTAAGGCAGAGAAAAAGAGTAAACCTTCTTTCCCCATGTGGCTGGATTCAGTGAGCTATCACAACTATCCAGATACTAGACAACAGCACAGGACCAAAGCAGTAAATAGCACTGATTTGAAAAGTCCAGGCTGCACATATCTGTCTCCTGTACAGAGTAATACTCTGTAATACTCTGTAACTTCTGGTCCAAAGAAGTGCCTTGGAGACTGTTGAACTAAGGAAGAAGCTCATTCCAGCAAAGGGTTTTTCTGTATAAAAATGTAAAATTTTGGATCTAATATCAATTAATCTTAAAGATAAAATAGCCTGAGACAGTGGGATGAAGTTGAAGCAAATATAAATTTGTGATAATAGTGAAGCTGAAACCTAAGAGTCCTGATTTGGTCCTTAATACATGGAGTTTTAATATATAAATAGTGATTTTGTTTTTCATCTCTGTGGAGAGCTGTCCTATTTCTTCAGATTTTTTGTCAATTTAATTATTTCCAAAGTACTATCTCTCAACTGAGTTCTATAGTCCAGCTAATCCAAGGGCTCAATATGTTTTTAATATCTAAATTCTCAGATCAATATGGTGCATTGCATGTCCCCAGTTCATTTTTTTGTGTATTTGATACACTTGCTGCTGTTATCAGGAATAGAAAATAGTTCATAAATGCTGGATTTTGGTTGTTGTCTTGAGGAATTTCTGAACATTACAGAAAGCCTGTGATTAGAAATAAATCTGCCTGAAGATGACTTCCCCAGGGCCTGGTCAGTGCCAGGGGAAGCAAATTTTGTGAGCTAAGGCAGTTTAACATCATTTTTTTAATGATCTGTGGCTCATTTGGGACTAGTACTAAAGAATTTTGCGTAGAAGCCTTGTTTAGAAGTGGATGGTGAGAAGATCCTCTCAGCTTTTTCTTCTGTGGTGCTCCTTTACCACTGGGATAGGGAGGAAGACAGAGTGATAAAAACTGCTGGAAGCTTCACAATACCACTCTTCTAGTAGAATTCATCGTAGGTGAGTAAAATGCACTAAACTTTCAATGTACTTTTGTTCAATTTTTTTTTTTTTTTTAAACAGATAGTACAGAGCTAGTTTATTAAAAGTTATGCTTCCATGAGATGTAAATCTGAACCTTTGGGCTCCTTTCGCACTGCAGCTGAAAGAAAAAAGAAGGGAAAAAAAAGAACCCAAAAACTAATTCATGAATACTTAATGAATGAGCAAACACTTGCATCATATAAATATTTTCTTTCTCTTCATCAGTATTCAGGGCCCATATTGCTAACTGGCGAAGGTTTCAGCTGACTTACGCTGAAGCAATAAATTAATACAGTTAAAAAAAAAAAAAGCTACCAACAGTTTTAAACCAATTAAAATGCTTGAAGCAGAGTGTGCGCACGTTAAAATGTCATGTCATGATCCTGCTGCACAGAAGCAAAGAACTGTAATGAGCCAAGTGTGGATGAGCAAAGATTGCCGTCTTCAAGGGTATTACTTTGTGTGAGCTTTGTGGCATGCAAAAATATCCCCGTACTTCAAAATGCTAAATAGTCTGATCTGTACTAGAGCGGGCGCTAGTTTTACTTTGAAACACAGTGTGCCTCAGACTTTTGTAGTCTTTAGTTTTGATTCCAAATATAATTTAAAAAAAAAAAAAAAAAAGGTAAGCCAAGTATTCCCCCTTCCCAGAGTTACCTCCTTAGTGCAGGATACCTACAATCTTTCTTCCAAGGAACTCAACAGAGCTGACTGCTCTCCTTTCAGAAGGCTGGTTTTTCCAGCTGTTTTACAAAGTCTGTGAAGGTGAGTGCTCAATTTGCAAGCTGCATGAAAAGCTCTTGTAGCAGGGCTGCAAAGCTGTGCTGTAACCTCCCATGAAACAATCTTAAGAATTTTATTGAACTTTATGGATTTATTTTTATAAGCAGTACAGTATGTTTGAATACAAGCCATCAAAAAGAAGCTATCAAAGATCTTCCTCGTGGTGTTCAAGGCAGAGAATACCCATGGGACCATTCAAGAAATTGAAGAAGCCCATACCCAAACCTTGGTAAGTCAGTTTTGCACTAGTTAGGAAGGAAGGGAAAACAGAAAAAAACATTGTTTATCCTCCAAAACTGACTGCATCAAAAATGTGAAAGCAGCATGCCTCTCATTTGCTTTCTAATGACATTATTTACGAAGCTAGCAACTGTGAGGCTGTTTTATTAGAAAATATGTGATACTGTTAATGCCTTCAGTAGTATAGTTTGAAAAGGATAAACATCAGAACAGTGCTTTTATTTATAGATTAAGATGAAGAGAAATATGTTGAAATGATGCAGTAAAAACTAATAATAAAAAGATAATACTTGAATTTTTTTTTCCAATAACATAATTCTAAAGATCAGAGCTAGTTGGATGATGTATGAAAAATAGCCATATTTTAGAGATAAAAATGCTAACATACCATAATAGATTTATACGGAGGCTGCTCTGAAAGGAATGCCTCCTATTTTATTATGTTGACCCATGATGTCAGAGGTGGATGTTGGTGGCACGGCAGTAGAGGCTGAGCCTTCCCACTGATATCCCATTACATTTCATTGCTGCGTGACAGATGGCAGCAGAGCGGCACTCTGACAAAATGGCGTCTGACAAGGAAGTGTATATGAAGCAAAGGGGTGGCATTGAATTCCTCCATGTGGAAAAAATGGCACCCTTCAATATTCATTGATGCTTTCTGAACGTTTGTGGAGACCAAAGAGAGGATATAAGCAGAGTGAGGTGGTGAGTGGTGCATTTTAGCAGTGGTGACAGAGACATGAAAGACAAGTCACATTCCGGATGGCCATGCATAGTTGTCGCACCACTAAAGAAACAGTGTTTCAATCATCTCAACCACAAAAATTGGCTAATGGAGGTGACAGTGTTGAAAAATAGTGTTTTGCAGCTGAGAATTTGTGCTATCAAATAGTGTTATTGTGCTCTTTGCATCTGTTGTAGTTTCTATGGACATAAATAGGAGACATTACTTTCAAAGTGACCTATAAATCTTTTACAAATGCAAATCATAGTTGATTATTGTTACTAAAATCTGTCTGCTTTTTTTTTTTTTTTAAAAACTATAGTCATACGTATCTTAGAAAGCAAAAATGATCCCTGTAACATGGTGCTAAACATGTCACTGAGAAAGAGGGAAAATTTATACCTTTATCATCCATGATAATACAGAGAACATTTTTAAGTGAGGATGTGTGGGGTTTTTTGTTTGTTTTTGGTTTTCTCTTGCTGTGTACCCCTACAACCTTGTACACTGGTACAAGTCGAGTATTACAATATCCCATAATTATTTTTCCAGCTTAATGGCTTATAAAAAAAGAGCTCTTAAAGCTTTATCTATATTCTACTAAAATATGTCCATGTTTTATCTGCTGTATATATATTACAAATAAAACAAAAGAAAAACAACATAAACAGCTCCAAAATGCCATTTCCATTTGGACTGTAAGATCTGACATAATGTCTGTCATAATGAATTCAAAATGCTCACATTCAGAGTATTGGATTGTTAAAGAGAAAAGCTGTGCATTTGCTTAAGCAGTCCTTGAGTATGCAGTGTTATTCAGACATGTATAATTATTTTAGGCAAAATTTTAGTCTTTCAGTAATGCTTATGATTCCTTGAAACCAACCTTTTTGACAAGGTAAGGTTATTTATTCTGTTTAGTACATCAAGTGAGACATTTGAGAATTACTTTACAATTCTGTATGATAGCATTTCCCCTTATTTCTGTTTTTCATTGATCTCTATGCAACGAGTTCCATATACTATTGTATATCACTGAAAGAAAAGCAAAGAATATTCAGGAACTGAAGTTCATTTCATCATCATTGTCATCATAATCACTAAGCAACATGAGTTTGAAACTAGACAATCTTTGTTAGTCACGTAAAAGTAAGTTCCAATAGCCAGAAAAGATTTTAAGAACTTTTCAACAGAGTAATTATACAGCTATACTGATATACCTCCACATATCTGTGTGCTTATGGTTGATACAGTAAAATTTGTCTGGTACTTCTGCAGCATCTTTGATAGAGAAGGAATACTGAGTTTTATTTTCTTATATAAAATCAAAGATGAAATTCTGAGTTATCCATAGCATATTTTGGATTATTGTGTGCTATTCAAGAAGGAAATTAACAAGAAGCAAGTATATTCTCTTTTTCTTTTTTCTATAACTTTTGGAAAGCATAGTGTCTCCATTGGTATTTTGCTAACAACATCAGGAAATTATGAATTGTTAAAGCAAAAAATCATTTGTTATTAAGATACCTTTTACTTTTTCCATTATTTCTAGTCCAATTTCAGAGCTAACTAGAAAAGCTGAGCAAAGAATGAATTATGTGTAGTCCCTATATACTATTTGAAACCTCTAATCCCATGTGAGTTATACCACTGAAGATATGCAAAGCAGATGTTTTAGCAAATATTATCATTTTAGATGTGAGCAAATTTTGTTGAGCACTACTGAAATTTTCAGTCCTAATCTGCCATTACTCACAGGAAAGGGACAAGTTCTTCTTGTTTCTGCCAGGTGCACCAGGATCAGTGTGCAGCAGCTCAGCAAAGGCAAATAGGCAACCTTGTCTCTACCTGTTAAAAGAATACAGCATGAAGTGAACAGGAACACAGTAAACACTTCATTGCAATCCACGTAGGTGCACCCTTGCTTATGGATGCTGATTTTTCTGCTGCATCAATTATTGCTTGAAATTGCATCTTCAGTCCTTAACCTTGTGAAATGAGATTGTTACAGGAAAGTGAAGCAGATGCTTGAACAAGAGGATAGCTTCTCTACTGCCTTCCCTCTCCTCTCCAGCATGGAGAGCACTGGAGGCTGCCCTCTGTGATGACCACCTGTGCTCCCTGTGTAATGTACGTTCCATAAAATAAACCTTCTGCTCTATTTACCTCAATTTTACTGGGAAGATTTGTTTGTTTTTCTGATATACCCAGATTTAAAAGTTTTGAAACTTGCAAGGCTCCGCTGGTATTTATCCCCTTTCTAACAAGATGACAGTATGGCCAGGAGTCAATCGCAGCCTGGACAGTCAGGAGTTTCCAATTTCTACACAACTATTTTTATCAGAAGGTGAAACATATCACAGAACAAGATCAGTGTTTAATTTCAGACACTTCAGATCCTCTGGGGAAATGCATTAAAATGAATGATTTGGATGTGTAGGAAGTGTAGGCAGTGACCTTGCAAAGCATAGTTATAGCTGCAGTGAACCACTTATCTGACTTGTTTTAAGCATTCTTCTATGATTTGAATAATGTAGTGTTGCTACTGATATTTTAAACGCAAATAATTCTTGTGTACTTTCCCAGCTGATGCATCATAATCAATGAACTACTACCAGTTGAATGGGCTGACTCATTGGCCTATTGACCCACGTTCAAAATAACCCTCAGAATTTGAGTGTTATAGAGATGGAGATGCTATTGCCAAACCAGATAGGCAAGCAAGGTGATTGAATAGATTTTTTTACAGATATGATTGTTATTGCTATTGCTTATGCTGATTTTTCATATGTAGAGAAAAAAAGAAGGCAACATTTTTGCCTGTTTCAGGGTTTTTGCAAACAACTGCTGTGCTAATTTCAGTACAGAGATTTCAAAAACACCGGCTTTAATTTTGTAACCAACTTTTAAATCAAAGAAGGCCAGGAGAATTAGGAAGCGTTCACTGATGTAGTCAGTCATAGTCATCTTTATTTGTGTAGTCAGCACATAATAGTCATAACTGATAATAAATAAGACTGTTCTGAAACTAAGACCTTAGCAAAATGCACGATGGCAGAAGTATCAGAACAGCAGTTTGCACAGAGGTGTAGAGTGTAATTCCAAATTTATTCATAATGTTCTGGCCAAAATCTTTCTTGATAGCCAGAGAAATATGAAGTTTGAAGTTACAGTTAGAGATTTATGAAAACTAAAACACTGTTTCTTTTAACATTTTAGTTGCATACTTAGTATCATTAAGCCTGATGGAGTTGTTATTACTGGGTGTATGGGAACTGCTGAGTCATGGCCTGAACCACTGATTGAGCACCTAGAGGAAAGACCCAGTCAGCCCTGGGAGAATTCACCTGTGCGACCAGAAGGCATCATTTAAGGGCTGACTGGAGTTCCCTCCTTGGTGGGAGCCTTTCCCTGTGAGCCCAAAATCTTCTGATCTGGGTGAGTGCTCTATTTTCCTTGCACTTTTTTTGTAATGCTATTTCCATCGCATTAGTCCTCCTGCTTGCTACACTGGGTCATTTTGCAAGCATTTTACATCCTGCACGTGATACTTATATATATGTATGTATATATCTACATATACGAAAGCAAAGCCGTAAAGCAACTACAATCAAAAGTTTTTGTGAAATTTGTAAGCATTCTTGGTATAGATAATTAGATTTGGGACTTGGAGGCTTACCCCAAATTATTCAAATATTGTCCTCTTAAAATTTATTAATATGAGGATAATTACTAAGCTGATATTTCCTGCGCACTGCATTCAATCTAAGCTGGATGTTCCTTATCAGTTTTCTTCTGCTGTTGCTATTTTTATGAGTAAACTCTAGGAACACAGCTGGAAGTAGTGAAAGTATCCAAACACTGCAGAACTGATAAAGAAAAAATAAAAATTGTGAAGAATTCCCTTGTTTACAAAGGCAGTGTTCTCAGGGTGAGTTGATTTCTGATAATGTATGAGGAAAGGACTATCTGCACTATCGTAATTCAGCAGAGATCATCATAATTTGTTGTGAAATAAATATCTAAGCAGAAAACTAGAGAATACAATGTGATAATAGTTTTTTGAGTCGATTATGTCTTACCTGAACTTGCTATAGAATAAAAAATACTTAAAGCCTCAGCCCGCACTAAGGCAATAATCCTAATATAAATATTTTACATTTGGGGATTTTCCAAATTCCTGGCTTTCGCCTTAACTTTCTCTAAAGTTGCTATATGCACATGCCCCTTTTTCTGTACTTTATGTGAAATAATAATTTAAGAAGAGGCATAGTTCAAAATACATATTGATCTATCAGGAATTTCAGGGTAAAATATGACATCTGATTTGTTTTATTAAACAGTGCTCTAACTTACATACAACTTTCTACCTCTATTTGTTTTATATATCTGCTGGATCTTTCTGCAACTACCCGAAGGTAGGTTGTGGAGAGGTGGAAGTCAGCCTTCTCTCTCATGTAACTAGCGATAGAACTAGAGGGAATGGTCTCAAATTGTGCAGGGGAGATTCAGGCTGGACATTACGAAAAAATTCTCAGAAAGAGTGGTCAGGTGCTAGAATGGGCTGCCCAGGTGGTTGAGCCACTGTCCCTGGAGGTGTTCAAGAAACGTGTGGTGTTGTACTGAGGGACAAGGATTAATGGGAAATATTGGTGAGAGGTGGATGGTTGGACTGGATGATCTTGCAGGTCTTTTCCAACCTTGATGATTCTACAATATTGCATGCTGTTTAAAATATTTTGTGGAATACATTCTGCTATATAAAACTACAATGATATTGTAACCTAGAGGTGCAATTACAATACCAGCATCTAAGTCTGCTTAATGAGTTGATCAGTTATCTCTTTTGTATGGTGTTACCAGATGGGTTGATTTTCTCAGCACTGTGGTTACCAGCATTTAGAAATATGTGACATACAAATCTGAGAGCGTGTCTTACTGAACTCATGTATTGTTACATTCCTCAGCTCCTGCAGAAATATGTATGATTGGAAAGCATTTAAAGCATACTTACTGTATGAAGAGGAATGTTTTCAGACAAACTGAGAAAGGGGACTGCAGAAAGTGTCTAAAGGTCAGACACATGGGGATCTGAGCAGAATGTGGGATTGTAGCTCCACCCTTGCTGAAAAAAGGTGGAGGTGAAGGTGGAGAGAGGAATTTGGGAGAATGTGCTTATTTTTTTCTGACTGATAATCCTCAGTTACAGCTCTTCAACAGCAACTTAATTTGGGTACATAAGGCTTTCTAACTGTGGTATTACATGGTTATATTTCTGTGGCATTTTTAAATTTTTTGGATGATATTTGATGAAAATTTCTTTATTAAAATTCTCTTCACAAATAGTTTGCCACTAAAATAACTGTTAGCAATTTTACCAGTGATTTCCCAGTCATTTTTCAGGTGAGACAAAATTTTTAGCCAACCAGCAGTGCTGTATGACATGCTACCTACATCAATAGCCATAGAATATATACCATGCTGCAATAAAGAAAACTTGATCTCCTGTTTCTCACTGTCAGCCTGAGTGACATGAGTAAACATATAGTCAATAGCATGAGAAGCAGAGTTAATTACCTTAGCTACATTCAATGGGATAGAGAAGGATTCTTTTTTATTCCTCAGTGTTGTGCTAATTGTGGAAAAGTCATAATCATGTGAAAAAAAGTATATATTCTAGATCCTCAGTACCTCAAAGTCTATCTGTCATTCACCTTTTGATCGAGTATCAGGCATTTGAACTAAATGGAAAAATAGACATTAACAGTGCAGTTTGGCCTAATAGCGAGAGGGAAATGTTGATGATAAATACTCTGGCACAACTCAAGGAAGCTTCACTGTTAATGCAGTAATCATACCATTTGTCATAATTTTTTTTAGCTGAAACTGTGATTTAGGTACATGTTCTGGATGACATAACAGCCTCAGAAGTATCTTGGGTCATAATGACAGCTATTTAACATTCTTTTTCATAGTTAAATGGGGGCATTAAAACATAATTATATTTTCTTTTGTTAACAAAGGGGAATCTAATTCAGGGGAATGTCACTGCACCTTTCACATCTGATTGCACTCTAACATGGACAAAGGAAACTGTATACAAACTTTACTTCATGCAAGCTATAAAATGGTTTCTTTACAGTACTCATGGTTTGAAATTGTTTTTGTGGCTTGACAATGTCTTTTTCTTTTTGCTGCAGTATAAGATAATTATTTAGATATTTTCTTAACTGAAGAAAAACTGTGTGTTTTTGAGGGATGAAACTGGTGTTTCTAAAACACTTCAACTTTCCATTGTGGTGCCTTTACTTTCCCCCCCGTACCTCTTTCTCTCTGCAAGTCTCCTCAGAGGTGACAGAGAAAGTAAGTGTTAAGTGAATTTCTCAGTTTGCAAGACTGCAGTCTGATTAGACATGTTGAGGTGCACTTTGGCTCTGTGACAGTGCTTGACAAAGCTGATGGAGCTGGTGATACCCTTGAGGGAAGATTTTAGTACATAACTCTGAAATAAGAAAACACGTGCTGTATTTCATACTGTGTTTCTCTTTCTCTTATTCTATTTCCTAAAATTAAAAATGGAGGAGACAGTTGAAAATAGTATCATTTTTCCTCTAAAGCAAAATAATAAGCTTTTCTTCTAATTATTGCTTCCATATTCAACAGTTGCTGAGATTCGTCAGAGGCAGGTAGGTCAGAAAACTGTCACAGGATTGACATAACTGCCCATAATTTTTTAGCTTTTTGTTTATTTCAGCTTTTAATGTGAGCATTCATACCGCAATTTAATTAAGCCGTTGAATTCTTTGTGATCAAAGAGCAATTCTATGATTTTGCCTGAAGATTTTAAGTAAACAAAACTCCTTTGCAAACTACTTGGTAGTCTTCATAGACCACTCATAAGTTTCTGTCTTTAGAGATCACACAATTGTTTCTCAAATCCACATTACTGTGTTTAGAAAAAAGCCATGCTACAATCAAAATAGGAAACAATCCCAAGTCACCTGGAAGTACTACATTCATATCCAGATAACGAACTGATAGCAATGCTTGTTAAGACCTTCACAATCTGGGTGACCTGAGGATTGCCTTATTACATATACAAATGGGCAACACTTAACATTTTTTTTTTCTAAAATAGTGAGTTATTTAGTTATTAGCAAATGTAGTTTAGATTTTTACTACAAATTGTGACATTTTGTCTATCATGATTTCATTTTCTAGAGTGGTTAGTGGTAAATTACGGACACACAATATATACTGCCTTTGTATTACATTTCGACCAGCAGACATCTCAGTCTGTATCATGTCTTACACCTTGGCTGCTTCATTGCTCTGTATTGAATGAATGAGAATATTTAACTGACGTTCCTGGAATGGCTGAGTTCAGAATATGACACTTACTCTATTGATTGCAAGGTCTGTCAATTCCACTTACCAAAAAATGTTGTACAACCTGGTAAGTAATTATAATAAACAAGAGCTATGGCAAAAGGCAAAGAGTTTTTCCAATATTTTAACCAGAGGAAGTCCAAGTTTCACTGAAGTTTATTATACTAAGGTTATTTTTAAGGATTCTATGAAATGCCATTGTTTCTTGTTTTCATATGGTGCAGTTAAAAAATGTACCGTCTTTTCCTGGACAAAGAGAGGAGTGAAAGTGTTGAGATAGATGAGATATTTTTAAGACATGAAAGAATCTATTGCTTTTGATATAGATAATGAATGAATTCTGTTCCATAAAATTAAAAGTTAACATTTTAAGTATTTGGATATTTGAAAGTTTTGAAATTTGTATTATATATTACAAATTTAGTGTTGTTTTCTAGTGGCACTTTGTTACCTTTCAGTCCCATTAAGTAGAAGCTCACCATGAACTGTATGACTGGAAAATTTCTAGTAGCTCATTTTCAGAGCACAAATTACCTACACTCTTGTAAGGTTTCAAGGCTTCTACACTTCCCTCATAAAGGAGCTACAGAAACAAAAATTACTTTTTTTTCCGGTTAGATGCATTCAAAACCTTGCTATCAGTTTTTATTAAAAATGCAAAATGAGTTTTTAGCGGAGCTTTGACACTTGCATTGTTAATGTGCCTTCAGGCATGTAATTAGTAGAAGAGTTTAATCTTTTATATTCCATACTTTGATCAGAACAAATAAGCTCAGGGAATCTATAAAGTATTGGCCAGCATCTTCGATAAAAGAAAGTTGTAAGTACCACTTCAAGACACTTCCATAAACTTGAATGCACATCATTAGTTCTGCATATAATAGAGAGCATGTTCAGTTGTTATTGTTATTATTGGAAGATCAATCCAGATTACAGGAATCTTTTTTTCTTCTTCCTCTCCCTTTATTTGTTTAGATACTTATTGTGTTCTTTTTTCAACATTCATGAAAAAACTTAAACACTGCCTTCTGTAGCAGCCAGATAAATAAATGATTTATTCTATAGCTGAATCCATGCTAGAAAAAAATTATTAAAAAACATGTCTGGTAGGCTGATTGGTAAAATGAAGCCATTTGCATTAATATTTTTTAATGTGTAATAAAAGTGAAATTAAATTTGTGTTCTATTAATGTAAAACATGAATTTGTCATTGAATTATCAGAACAAAAACTAAGCTGGAAAAGCCTATAGTTATAGTAACTAGTTTTAAAACTCTTATAAAATAACCCTTATAAAATGAAAGGTTTGATTTCTTCTGTACACTTTTCTCAAACTTGCATAGATCAGATCAGTCAATGAAAAACACCTATTGGTTAACATAGTTCTTTTCCGTTTCTTGCAAGTATCTTCCTGCCTGTCTGGCATGATAAACCACAGTGAAAAGCAAAGATCCTGGCAAGGATGAATTTGGGGCTGCATTTGTCATTGCAGGTAAGCTTTATCTTGAGAGAGGCATTGATCCCAGCCTCAAACTGAACTTAATCAAGTCTAATGACCAGATTTCACCAGTGGCAAGCACCCACACGGTTTCTTGATCGCTATCTCCTTCCAATCAAGCAGTGAAACAGGATCCCTCAGGGCAATGGTCATGGCGCAAAGCCTGCTGGAGTTCACGAAACATTTGCACAACACCCCATGTAGTTTAGTTTTTATGTGGTCCTTTGTGAAACTGTGAGGTCGCTTGTGGGTCTCTCCCAACTTGGAATGTTCTATGATTCTGTGATCCATTTTATCTCAGATTGTTATCTTGCCCCTTTCCATAAACAAACAATGGTAAGACAACGTAAAGCAACAATTTAGCATCAAGAAAAGGCAACTTATTTGATTTGGTTTTATGTATATTTTGCTGATTGCTACTTCTGCATTTATGGTGACCCTTGAGACTTCAGGCTTGGGAATAAGGGGTAGTTTGACAGAGACTGTCTGTTGTATATTACTTAGAAACTACACATTTTCAAACTTCTTCAAATTAAGGTAGTAATGGTTTCTACAGTGAAATAACAAAATGATTTCGATCAAATATTCTCACAGAGGAATTTCACAAATAAAGAAGTAAATGAAATAGAGGATATAATATGGTTTTAATTAACTTACTTGTCTTGACAATTTCTCAATACTTCTTCCCTGTTCAAAGACTTGGCTCTTCTTTATTTAATTGGCTAGCTACATTTGCATGTTTATAAACTGCTGAAGTTATCTGTGAAAATACAAAAATAAATCACTTTCCCATCTTTATTTTAAATGAATCTGCCCTGTGCAATTAGTGTTGAATTATTCACCAACACAGAATTCATTTTGAAGCTAATATATTTTGAGATGATTTATCAAAAGAAATCGTTGTAACCAGAAATAACTTTTCTACACATAATTTTGCTAATTTCTCTCAAAGGAGATGTTGAAATTGGGGATTCTAGTGGAAACGTTACATGTATTTTGTTCTTTGTTTTTTCAAGACTCTATTTTCATTAAAATTGCAATATTTTGCACACTACTTCATAACCTCTATATTTAATCAGTGCACTGAAAGAGATAGAAGTCATTCACAAAGATAGTATAAAATGGTATGACTGAATACTGCACCATAATGCATATTATCATTTTAAAAAAGTAGTGATCACCTTGAGCTATCTTTCCATATCATTTTCAACTATCTTACCTATTTCTCTTGCAAGGGATTTTGAGCTTATACAAGCTGCAGAAATTAAATTTCTCCCTTCAGAAATCGTTCCTAAAGATTACAGGTATTTTTCTTTTATTTTTGTTTTTTGGGGGGGAGGTGGGGTGAAGTGGGGATTTTATTGGTGCTGGTGGTGATTTTTTTTTTTGAGATAGAGAAGGAGATTGAGTGCTTCAGCAGAATCATAGGATCATAGAATTGCTCAGGTTGGAAAGGACCTACAAGGCCATCAAGTCCAACCGCAACCTAACCATACTGCTCTAACAACCAACCGCTAAATCATGTGCCTGAGTGCCACATCCAAACTGTTTTAAAACACATTCAGGAAAAGTGACTCAATGACCTCCCTGGGGAGCCTGTTCCAGTGCTTAACAACCCTTTCTGTCAAGAAGTTTTTCCTGATATCCAACCTAGACCTCCCCTGGTGCAACTTGAGGCCATTTCCCTTTGTCCTGTCACCTGTCAGCAGTGAGAAGAGAACAGCCCTGCTCTTGCTGCAATCACCTTTCAGGTATTTGAAGAGAGCAATAAGGTCTCCCCTCGGCCTCCTCTTCCCCAGACTAAACAGCCCCAGTTCCTTTAGCTGCTCCTGGTAGGGCATATTCTCCAAGCCCTTCACAAGCCTTGTTGCCCTTCTTTGGACCTGCTCCAGCACCTTCATGTCCTTTCTGTACTGGGGCGCCCAAAACTGAACACAGTGCTCAAGGTGAGGCCTCACCAATGGCAAGTACAGGGGCAGGATTACTTCCCTAGTACTGCTCACCACACCATTCCTGTCAGAAGATGAACAAGGTCCTGAAATAATATCTTGTATTTTCAAACTCTATATTTCATTTGTACATAGGCTGTAAGCAAATAAATTTGAAAAGTTATTCACAGTGAGTAAAGGTTCTGTGCTATTTAAAAACTGTATGAGGGATTCTCTAAGAATATTCTAACCTAAAAAAAAAAGTAACAGTTGCATTATTTCTGATAGTAAATGGCATCTGTAATCAGGCTATTGAAAAACTTTAAATTTCAGAAGTATTGAATGTCAATGCATATATTTAAATGTACATTTGGGATATGAACTGATTTAAGAATAAAAATAGGGTATTTCACAGAAGATATTACAATAAAGTAAATTATTGTTTGTTAAAAATCATGCAAAGAATGAGTCAACATAATAACAAAACACAAATATTTTTCTACCCTAAAAAATATTTTTATTTGCGAAGTTGTACTGCCTGATTTATTATACCTCTATAGCTAGAATCTGTTCCCTGTGCTATGAGCTTCATTTAAGCTGAGATTTGGCTGGGCAAGTGAGACACTGTCTCAGCTGGTGATTTCCTGATGATTAGCTTCCTCTCCACTCTTTCTAGGAGGTTGGCTTTTGCTGTAGATGACTGATGGTGCTGAACGTCACAGCTGAAACTACAACATGCCCACCAGAGACAAGAGTGAAGATGGATCATCTCTGGATTCAGCAGGGAAGTAGTAGCTGTGGGCTGTGACTTGGCAGGTAATTCTGTGAACAGACCCATGAGAATATGCCCCAGAATGTGAAGACAACAGCAGACCCCCATTCTCCAGCAAAGAGAAGCAGTTGATCACCCAGCTATCAAAGAATCACAGAATGGCAAGGTCTCTTCCAATCTAAGCAGATCAGATAGTTCCAATCCACTATTGTTGTAAGAGTTGCCACCTGGTAGATTAAGATGCCCAGGGCCATATCCAACCTGGCCTTGAACATCTCCAGGGATGGGGCACCCACTGCTTCTCTTGGAAGCCTGTGCCAATGCCTCACCACCCTCTGAGTAAAGATTTCGGCCTAATATCTAATGTAAATCTCTCTTCTTATAGATTAAAACCATTCACCTTTGCCCTATCACTATCTGCCCGTGCAAAAAAAAAAAATGTCAGTCTTACTTCTGTTCATAAGCTTCCCTCAAGTACTAAAAAGCCTCCATGAGGTCTCCCTGGAGCCTTCTTTTCTCCAAGCAGAACAAGCTCAGCTCTCTGAATCTTTCTTGATAAAACAGATGCTCCAGCCCTTTGATAATCTTCATGACCTCCTCTGGACCCACTCCAACAGCTCCACATCTTTCCTGTGCTGGGGGCCCCAGACCTAGATGCAGTACTCCAGATGGGTCCTCACAAGGGCTAAGAAGAGGAGGACAATCACCTCCCTCTTCCTGCTAGCCATCCTTCCTTTAATGCAGCCCAGGGTACTGCTGGCCTTCTGGGCAGTAAATGCCCTCTGCTAATTCATGTCCAGCTTTTTGTCCACCAGGACCTTCAAGTCCTTCAGTACAGGACTCCTTTTAATGACTTCTCTCTCAGCATGTACCTGGGACCATCCTTACCCAAGTACAAAACCTTCCACTTGACCTTGTTGAATCTCATTAGGTTATGGTGAACCCAATTTTCAAGCCTGTCTAGGTCCCTGTAGATGGCATTCTTTCCTGCTATTTTGTTGAGTGCACCACTCAGTTTAGTTCATCAGCAACCTGTCCAAAGGTGCTCTCAGTCCCACTGTCTAGACTTTGGAAGAGCTGAAGAGCACCAGTCTCAAGTTCTGAGGGGCTCCACTTGTGACTGGCCTCTGCCTGGACACAGAACAGTTGACCACAACACTTTGGCTGCGACCATCCGACTAACTACTTACCCACCAAACAGTCCAGCCTTCAAATTCATCTCTCTCCAATTTAGAGATAAGGCTGTGGTGCGAGACCATGTACAAGACCTTGCACAAGTCCAGGTAGACAACATCTGTTGCCCTTCCTTTGTCTGCTGATGCTGTCACTCCATCATAGGAAATTACCAGATTGGTGAGGCATGACCTGTCCTTGGTGAAGTTATGCTGGCTGTCTTGGTCCATCTCCTTGTCTCTGATATGCCTTAACATGGCTTCCAAGTAGGACAGTGACAGCGCTGTGGGATTGACTCTGATCTTCCACAGATTCACTCACTTGGAGAAAGTTAAAGGTAGACTAAATTTTCCATTACAATGGATGAAAGACTTACAAATCATGTTAACGTTCATTTAAAAAGTATGAATCCTTGTGTCTTGTGCAGATGTACCTATGAACATCCATGTAGGTGCATATTAAGGGTCCAGCTTGAAATGACTAGACAGGAAGTATATACTCAACCTGGAAAGTATGTCATATATAAAATATGACAGAAATTACACTACTATGGCATCACAACATGGTTATAGTGCTGTTATCCATCACTAACTACTTAATAAAATCAAATTGTATTCCACTTTTAGTTTTCTTCATACTCTTCTGCAGTTTTGTCATGATTTTAATGAGCTGTTTCTATATTTTATACCCCACTGATATGATGGAAGAAAATCACTGTGTAAGAGGCTCTGTGCATTAAGGGTAGTTGGGAGGGTCTGACAGAGGGATGGAGTGCGTGGTTTGTGGTGTATCTCAGTTGTGAAAATGGCAAAACTCTTGCCTGTGTCTGGTGAAGCAGAAATATCAAAGGTATGAATACCATAATAGTGAGGGAACTGACAACAGCATTCCTCTGTCTTAGAGATGTAGAAACTTGCTTAAAATTTCTGTAAGGGAAGTGTCAACAGTTTACAGGTGTTTGGCACGGTTCCGTGACAAAGGGGAGGGGGGATCCACGGGTCCACGCCCCGGGAAAAGGGTAAGGAGATGGCCCTGAGAGCAAAGAACAGTGGCAACAATCTGAGGAGAAACAAACTAATTTACTAAATAAAATATCGGAATGCAAAACAACACACTATAATACAATATAATTACAATTTAAGCTGATAAATCCAACACAGAGAGAGAGAATGTCCCAAAATCAAGGTAGGCCTTACTCTACTACCGACGATAAGACATCTGGAGAGCGAGGTGCTGCCAAGATGAGAGATGGCGGAAAAAGGGACGAGGTCTCATGATCTGCAAGTTTTTATACTGCGAGCTTTCATCTTTTCCCTCCGGCTGGAAAATGGTAACAGAGGAGCAAAGTACCGTGGGGAATGTAGTAGTCTTTCTCTTCTGAGAACCAGGTACATTCACTACATGATGTTATGATGTGGAATACCAATAACCGAAAATCACAAAACCATGACATTCCACCCCTTATTCCATATCACTACATCATGTCAATATACATATGCAAACCAACAATAATTAACATGCATTACACACACACACAGAAAAGTATACCTATATATAAAGAGACTTACTGACTGTACTCCCCCAGCATCAAATTCCCTTGTGGCACACACTGAACATCCCCATTCTTTTGCATCACCCACCAAGTGGACCCAGGTCCCTGGGCAAAAACAGTGTCACGGAGAGGTTTGCCCTTTCCAGAAGCTGGAAAAACCCAAACCGCTTTTCCCAACATGCTCTTTACATGTACTACAGGGACCTTATCTCCCTCTACATTATGTAGAGAGCTGGATTGAGCAGGACCATCACGATTGATTGATCCTCGAGTATTGACCAACCAGGTGGCTTCTGCCAAATGCTTCTCCCAATGCTTAAATGTTCCGCCACCCATTGCTTTCAACATAGTTTTTAACAATCCATTGTATCGTTCAATTTTACCAGAAGCTGGTGCATGATAGGGGATATGATAAATCCACTCAATGCCATGATCTTTGGCCCAAGTATTTACAAGAGAATTTTTGAAATGAGTCCCATTATCTGTCTCAATTCTTTCAGGAGTGCCATGTCACCACAGGACTTGTTTCTCAATGCCTAATATGGTGTTTCGGGCGGTAGCATGGGGTACTGCATATGTTTCGAGCCACCCAGTGGTTGCCTCCACCATGGTAAGCACATGACGCTTACCATCGCGGCTTCGTGGCAAGGTGATATAATCAACCTGCCACGCCTCCCCATATTTATACTTTTGCCATTGCCCTTCCTCCCAAAGAGGTTTCATCCTCTTGGCTTGTTTAATTGTGGCGCATTTTTCACAATCATGAATAACCTGTGCAATAGTGTCCATAGTTAAGTCCACCCCTCGGTCTCTAGCCCACTTGTATGTTGCATCTCTTCCTTGACGGCCCGAGGTCTCATGGGCCCAGCGAGCTAGAAATAACTCACTCTTGTGTTGCCAGTCCAAGTCCATTTGAGCCACCTTAATTTTGGAGGCTCGGTCTGCCTGCTGGTTATTTTGTTGTTCTTCAGTAGCC